>NC_142870.1:138920984-139224015 GCF_051225735.1 Oryctolagus cuniculus
GCTGCATATAAGTTATTCTTTTATAGGACTAAATAATATTCCATAACTTGGTCATCCATTTCTTTATTTAAAAAACCTTCAGATTATTTTCAGTTTGCTTCCCCCACTCCTCTGGTATGGTCTACAATTAAAATCATGCAACAAATTTCCTTATGCATCTATAGCCCATAATCATTGGTAGTTTTGTTTCTATAGACTACATTTCAAAGTGGGACTGGTGGCTCACAAAGTATGCATGTTTCATTTTCATTGATTTTCCAACTGATAACAGCTTTCCCAAGGATTGTAGCTGGTGACACTCTTACCAGAAGTGCTGAGGCCTGCTTGCTTTTCCATCTTCCAACCAGGGTTGGGTGTTAAGGAATCTTATAAACTGAAAATTTGGGGCCAGCACTGTGGCAGAGTAGGTTAATCCTCCACCTGCGCCACCAGCATCCCACATGGGTACCAGTTCTAGTTCCAGCTGCTCCTCTTCCAATCCAGCTCTCTGCTATGGCTTAGGAAAGCAATAGAAGATGCCCCAAGTCCTTGGGCCCCTGCACCTGTGTGGGAGACTGGAAGAAGCTCCTGGCTCCTGGCTTCGAATCGGTGTAGCTCCGGCCTTTGTGGTCATTTGGGGAGTGAACTAGCAGACAGAAGACCTTTCTCTCTGTCTCTCCCTCTCACTGTCTGTAACTCTATCCTTCAAATAAATAAATAAAATCTTTTAAAAAAATAAAATAAATTGAAAATTTGTGTATTTTTGAGGAAGGGAAGCATTGGGTACAGAGGTTGGGACACTTCTTGGGATGCCTGCATCTAGTATCAGAGTGTCTGGGTTCAAATCCCAGCTCTTCGTCTGATCCCAGCTTGTTGATAATGCCCACCCAAAGAAACAGCAAGTGATGGATCAAATATTTAGGGTCTCTGCCTCCAATCTGTGACACCTGGATTAAGATCTGGACTCCTGGCATGGCCCTGGCCCAACCCTGGCTGTTACAGGGGTTTGGGGAATGAATCAGTGGATAGGAGATCTCACTCTTTGTGTGTGTGTGTATCTATCACTTTCAAATATAAGTAGATATATTTTTGTTAGTCTGATGGATCAAAAAGTGTGACAAATTCCTATGCTTTTGATTTGAATTTCCCTGACCTAATATAGTTCATCAACTTTTAATATGTTTATTAGCTTTTGGAATTCTTTATTTATAAACTAACTGTTCATATCCTTTGCTCATTTTCCGTTTTCTTATCAGATTATAGGAGTTCTTTGTACTTTAAAGATATTAATTTCTATCTATATTATACAAACTTTGATTGTAAGTATTTGCTAGGAAGTGTCTAATTACTATGTTGCTGAATTCATCAGATTTTTCTTTTTAGGCCACTGAATTCCTGGACTAAGTGTCTCCCAAACAGATTATACAAACACTCTCCTATATTTTCTTTTGTTATTTTTATTGTCTTGTGTTTTAAATTTAGATCTCAAAACCATTTAGGATTTATAATGAGGAAATAATAAGAGTATAAATAACAGCTAGCACATACTGAACACTTTCTCTATGCCAGGCATTCTGTAAGCACTTTGTGCATTGTTAAGAAAATTAAGCATTAGAGAATATCAATAACCAGCCAAGTTTAATTTTAGCAATTTTATAGTAAATTGTGTCCTCCCTCTGGGAAGGCAAGGGCATTCTCACTACTCTTCCAAAGTTATCCAATCAACTTTTCCATAATTTTATCCCATACATTTAAATAATTTGTCTAGTTCCAAAGAAATTATATCTGTATACTTTGATTTGGATTACATTAATTGTGCGTATTAACTGGCTAAGAGTGGCCATTAATACATGAAATCTCTCTGTCCATGAATATGGTGAAATGTTCCATTTATTAAGGCTTTTCAATGCAGTGTTTTAATATAGTTCTGCTTCTCTTGTGATTGAATTTTTGAGTTGTTTTATAATTTTGTCATTTTTTTGTGAATGGAATACTTTCCCCACATCTAACAGGCAACTATAGAAAAAACACTGATGATTTGGGTATGTGAATTTTGTATTCAGCAATTGTGCTAAAATCTCTAAATTTTATCAATAGTGATGTAGTTTTTTTGTGATGTCTAGGTATAATACAAAAAGTTCATCCTCTTTTCCAATATTTACACCAATTGTTAAACTCATGGAGAGGAAGTCTTATTACATTAGTTAAAACCTTTAGCCGGTGCCGCGGCTCACTAGGCTAATCCTCCGCCTTGCGGCACCGGCACACCAGGTTCTAGTCCTGGTCAGGGCGCTGGATTCTGTCCCAGTTGCCCCTCTTCCAGGCCAGCTCTCTGCTGTGGCCCGGGAGTGCAGTGGAGGATGGCCCAAGTGCTTGGGCCCTGCACCCCATGGGAGACCAGGATCAGCATCTGCCATCGGATCAGCGCGGTGTGCTGGCCGCAGCGCACCGGCCGCGGCGGCCATTGGAGGGTGAACCAACGGCAAACGGAAGACCTTTCTCTCTGTCTCTCTCTCTCTCACTGTCCACTCTGCCTGTCAAAAAATAAAAATAAAAAATAAATAAATAAAAAACCTTTAAAAATATTGAGTATTGAATGTGAATATTTCAGCCTTGTGTCTGATTTTAATGGCAGTAGCTTTCATTTAAGTTCAATCACATGCTAACTATACTTCATAGTCTTTTTTTTTAAAATAAAATAATTTATTTGAAATATAGAGTTACAGAGAGAAGTAGAGACAGAGAGAGAAGTCTTCCATCTTCTGGTTCACTCCCCAGATGGCTGCAACAGCCGGAGCTGCGCCGATCCAAAGCCAGGAGCCAGGAACTTCTTCCAGGTCTCCCACGTGAGTGTAGGGCCCAAGGACTTGGGCCATCTTCTACTGCTTTCCCAGGTAACATCAGAGAGCTGGATCAGAAGAGGAGCAGCTGGGACTAGAACTGGCACCCATATGGGATGTCAGTGCTTCCGACCAGGGTGTTAGCTTGCTGTGCCACAGCGCTGGCCCCATATACTTCATAGTCTTTATCAGGTATAGTTAATTTCCTTCTGCTTTTATTATACTTTGAATTTTTATTAGAAAGCCTGCTTAACTGGCTTTTTCTTAATCTATTGTCATAATCACATATTTTTTTACTTTTAACTTGATATTAATACTCTAGATTATGCTTATACATTTCCCTTTTTTTAGATTTATTTATTTATTTGACAGGCTGTTACAGAGAGAGGGAGAGACATAGGGAGAGATGATCTTCCATCTGCTGGTTCACTCCCCAAATGGCCACAATAGCTGGGGCCGGACCAAGCTGAAACCAGGAGCCAGGAGCTTCACCCAGATCTCCTACATGGGTGCAGGGGTCCAAGCGCTTGAGCCATCTTCCACTGCTTTCCCAGGCTATTAGCAGGGAGCTGGGTCGGAAGAGGAGCCACAGAGACATGAATCAGCGCCAATATGGGATGCTGGCACTGCAGGCAGCAGTTTAACCTACTATGCTACAGCCCCACACCAACACATTTCCTACTATTACAAAATATTACAATTTTGGGATAAGTACTGTATAATCTTTCCTGTGCTTCTCAAACATTTCAGAACATGGGAAAAGATAGAGAGTTCTTTAATTCACTGTGTGATTTTATTGTATCTTTAATGCCAAAACCTACTACAAAACACACAACACAAAAATGATACAGGAATATTACTCATGAAAATAGATATAAATAATTCTAAATAAAATACTAGTAGATTGCTGGCCGGCATTGTGGCACAGCAGGTTAACGCCCTGGCCTGAAGTGCTGACATCCCATATGGGCGCTGGTTCAAGACCGGCTGCTCCTCTTCTGATCCAGCTCTCTGTTGTGGCCTGGGATAGCAGTAGAAGATGGCCCAAGTCCTTAGGCCACTGCATCCACGTGGGAGACCCAGAAGAGGCTCCTGGCTCCTGGCTTCAGATTAGCGCAGCTCTGGTCGTTGCGGCCAACTGGGGAGTGAACCAGTGGATGGAAGACCTTTCTCTCTGTCTCTACCTTTCTCTCTAACTCTTTCAAATAAATAAAATAAATCAGGCAAGGGACCAGAGGCTGAGGATTAAGTGGTAATACAACCAGAAGAGGTTGTGGCCTTCATGGAGCACACAGACTAGTGGGCTGAAAACCGTGCTGTCCAGAAGCTGGGGCTAACTCAGCACTTTCTTCCAAAAGAGTAAGATAGAGTGCAATTGGTGGATGAAGAATTGGTGATTTCCACATCTAACAGAGCAGACAGAGTCTTTTTATCAGGAAAAAAGCTAATATCAAAATTGCTAGTACTAGGCAGAACATTTATTTCCCATTCCGCTTCTGTATCCTGTTTCCTTTTATGGCACGGGGTGCACATTTTCTAACCAAAAAGAGAACTGTATTTCCTCTCCAGGACTGAAGGCAGCTTGGGGCCAGGGCCAGCCTGAGTCCACTTGCTCAGCATGGACTCATGTCCACCTCGAGGCCAGCCTTCTGCAATCTCGATGCACACATGTAGGCACATATCCCAGGTCCAGGGCAGAGGTGGGCGCATCTGTGGGCCAATGAGGAGTGTGCAGTGTGATGTTTACGTGGGCTGTGGGTTGACAGAGTGGGGAGGAGAAAGAGCTCAGTCTTTTTTCATAAGGGAACTTATTAACCATGAAATTCCATTTTGAGGACTTCACAGCAAGGAAACAGTCTCAAAGGAAAAAAAATCCAAAGTTATTTTCATAATAGCATGGTTGGTAATTGTGATAAACTCCTAACATCCCAATAACTTCCAATGGAAAACTATGATGTGATCCGATGAAACATCACAGACATTTTTAAAAATATAAGAGATGTCACTGTGTTATTTCATGGAAAGAGCTACATCAAAAACAGCCCAGAAGATGGAATTCACAGATGGGTTATAATTACATGAAACATTTGCAGGTATATTAAGGAAGGTTGGAAGAGAATTTAGAATTTTGTCAGTAGTTTAGAATGTAGTTCACTTTCCTCTTAGAAAGTCCTTGCTTAAAAACTCCATCCTTTTACGCAAATGAGAGTAAATGGCACCTGACATCGAGACATGCCGAAACTACTCTTGCCGGACCTAAAAGCCAAGAGCAGAAGCAGTTGCCTGCATGTTGAGATCTGTCCCCAGATCCAGCTTCTCCAGCTCCTGAGTTTGTGCCCAGGTCTGATGCCCTATCACCTCCTAATAATTACTCAGTGTCAGCTATTTAAAAATTTATTTATATATTTTCATTTTATTTGAAAGGCAGAGAAACAGGCAGACAGAGAGAGGTCTTTCATCTGCTGGTTCACTCCCCAAAGCTCCACAAGATCCAGAACATGGCCAGGCTGAAGCCAGGGTCTGGGAACCCATTCCAGGTCTCCCACATGGTTGGCAGGGATTCAAGTACTTGAGCCATTACCTGCTGCCTCCCAGGGTCTGCATTGGCAGGAAACTGGAATTGGAAGCGAAGCCGTGACTTGAACCCAGGCACTTAAGGGATGCAGGTGTCACAAGCAGCATCCTAACCACTGCACCAAACACCTGTCCCCTATGTCAGCTACTGAGATCAAGCATCTCACCTCCTCTAGGTTGCTGGTTACTGGGCCCCATCTCCCTTCAGCTCAGCCAGATGGCATTTCCACAACCCGGCCAGCACCCCAAGCCCCACGACCTGAGCTGACTACTGGCCTGGGGTACCACCAAGGTGGTGGACATTCGTGTCCTTCCCACAGGGCTTCCTCCCAGCACCCTCATGTGGAGCTGCTTCCTCAACACTCAGCCTTTCCCACTGGAGGCAAACTGGAATCTGCCCAGATGTTTATCCATTGCTAAAGTCCATTCCTCTAAACCTCAGTGGCTTTTCATATTCACAGATCCTTATTTTTTTTCTAAAGATTTATTTTATTTATTTGAAAGACAGAGTTACAGAGAGAGGTAGAGACAGAGAAAGGTCTTCCATCCGCTGGTTCACTCCCCAATTGGCCGCAACGGCTGCAGCTGCACCGATCCGAAGCCAGGAGCCTCCTCTGGGTCTCCCATGTGGGTGCAGGGGCCCAAGGACTTGGGCCATCTTCTACTGCTTTCCCAGGCCATAGCAGAGAGCTGGATCGGCCCCCACGTGGAATGCCAGCACTTCAGGCCAGGGCGTTAACCCACTGCGCCACAGCACTGGCTCCCACAGATCCTTATTAAAAGATAACCATCCTTGACAGTTGTACCTCTTAAGCCATAATATTGCATAATATTGTGGCTGGGTTTGAGTAAGGGGGCATACAAATAACAGAAATGGCTACATTTTATGGATACTTATTCTGTATCCGGCATTTTGTATTTTTTATTTATTTGAAAGAGAAACAGAGAAAAAGCAAGAGAGAGCTCCTAGATACTAGGTCTCTCCCAAATGCCCACAAGAGCCAGGCTTGGCAGCTTCATCTACATCTTCCACGTGGGTGACAGGAACTACTTGAGCCATCTACTGAGCCATTATCAGCAACTGCTGAGCCATCACCATTGCCTCCCAGGGTCTGCATTGGCAGGAAGCTGGAGCCAGCTCAGGCACTCCAACATGGGACTTGGGTGTCTTAACAACTAGGTTAAACGCCCTCTCCTGCTGGCACCTTTTATACCTCAATCTTTACAACTTTGCAGGAACACATGTGATTTTCCTTTGCCAGTTGGAGAGGCTAGCCAACTCGTAGCTGTCCTATCAGCTGGCAATCTCAAGTTCTGTAAGGGAAAAACCTTGCCGTGTGATGTGGGAAACGTGTGAGTGCCAAGGTTACCAGCTGCTCCCAGGACCAGCAGTAGGGAAGTCCACTGGGGCAAGGGTTAGGAGCACTCTGAGTTTGCAGAAAGCGATAGAAGGAAGAAATACATTCACATGGAGTTTTTTGCACCCAGGGATAAAGAATATCACCATAGGCTTACTCATCAAAGAAAACACAAAGTATGCAAATGACAAGAAGCACTGCCTTGGGAATGAAGCCTCCCTGAAAAGGCCTGGCAGCAAAGCATGCATCATCCCTTTCCCAGGAGCTACCAGCAGCCGCAGCCTTCCTGGGTCATCACACAGGGACACACAACCACCCTCCTGAAAATACAAGATTATACTTTCCCAAGTTTCTTGCCAAGCACCTTAAGCGAAATGAAATCCAAACTCAGCCAAGCTGGGTGCTATTTTTTTTTTTAAAGAAGTTCATTTATTTATCTATTTGAGGGAAAGAAAGAGTTCTCCCTTCTACTGGTGACTCCCCAAAGGCCAGCAGCCGGCGCTGGGACTGGCTGAAGCCAGAAGCCTGGAACTCATTTTGAGTCTCCCACATTAATAGCAGGGACCCGAATACTTGAGCCATACTTGATGTCTCCCAGGGTGCACGTTAGAAGGAAGCTGAATCAGAAGCAGAGGAGCCTGGGTTCCAAGCAGGCACTCTGGTAGCAGATGCTGGTCTCCCTAGCACTGTCCTAACCCATGCAACAGGCACCTGCCTCTGGATGCTGTCTAAAGCACAGATTGATGGCCAGTGTTGCGTCTCAGTAGGTCTAGCCACTGCTTGGGACACCCATATCAGAGTGCCGGTTCAACTCCTGGCTACTCTGTGCTTCCAATCCAGCCTCCTACAAATATGCCTGGAAGGCAGCAGATGATGGCCCAAGTTCTTGGATTCTTGCCGCCTATGTGGAAGACTTAGATGGAGATGCTGGCTCCTGGCTTTGGCCTGGCCTGGTTCCAGCTGTCGCAGACATTTGGAGAGTGAGCCAGCAAGTGGAGGAAGTCTTTCTCTATGTGTGTGTGTGTCTCCCTGCCTCTCCGTCCCTCTCACGCAGCCACATTTGCCAGAGCTCTTTTCTTCCCTGAGTCTCGCAGCCAGTGCTGGGCTGGCCTCTGCCGTTAGCCTCTGTGCTCCAGGGGAGACTGTCCTGTCACTTGGCACTGGCAGGAGTTGCCACGTTCAAGGGCAGGCGAGCAGAGAAAGTTTCACCACACCTGGTGGCAGCCAAGGCCTGACTGTTCCCTCTGTTCTTCCAAACAGGACGGGCCATGGGGTGAAATGTGTGCCCGTGAGACAGGCCACCCAAGGGTTAGAGCCAGAGTGGGCATGGGTCGCCGGGTCAACCACAGTCCTCTCTGCAGCCGTGTGCTTGGCTGCAGTCTCACCAGTGGGTCAAAGATTAGTGTCCAGTGATCTTAAAAAAAAAAAAAAAAAAAAAAAAAAAAAAAAAAAAAACTCTTTAAGCCGTTTGCAAAATCCCAAGCCTTTCAAAACCAGACTTGCAGATCTGTTTAGTTCTAAAAGCTCAGGCCATGGGCGAGGAGTGTGAGTGTGGCATTCTGTCTGTCCCGATTTTGCTTCTCTGCACTGCACTTCAGGGGAGGTGAAAACGTGGTGAGACGGAAGCCGAAACAGGCTAGGCAGAGCTGCAGGAGTGCTGGCGGATGCTATTAATAGGACAGATTTGAGGAATTCTCTTTGATACAAACTGCTTTGTTAGAACTGACCTTTACAGTTCCAATCTAAGCACAGCCACGCTTTCCTATCATAATGGCCCACACCATATGGTTTCCCTTTCCAGAGAAGTGACTGGTCCAGCAAGCCTCAGCTCAAGGCCCAGCCTGGTGGGGGGTGGGGGGGTGCGGTATGCGTCCTTTCTCTGTGCTGTTTTTCAGGTCCTCGGGTGATTGATTCAGGAGTCCAGAAACCACTTGGCCTGGCTGCCGAGGTGTGCAGTCAATAGCTTGTGTGTGTTCTATTTTGGATTTAGTATTTCTGGGTGGTAGAGGTCAGTTCATCAGAGAAGATTCTGCCAGAGCAGGGCTAATCCAAGCATTCTGGGTGGAGCCTAACGCCACGGGTGTTTTTGAATCATTCTGTGAATGTTTAAGTACCCAGTATGTGTCAGGCCCTTGGGTGCTGAGGTCAAATCAGTGAGTAAGCACAGCCCCTGTCCTCACTGAGCTTATATTTCAGTAAAGGGAAAGAAATGATTGAAACATAAATACAAAATCGCACCAGAAAATGAAAATATGAAAAAGTAAAACAGGGTGAGGTTGGGGCTGGCGCTGTGGTGTAGCAGGTAAATCTGCCACCCGCTGTGCCGGTATCCCGGCTACCCCACTTCCAATCCAGCTCTCTGCTATGGCCTGGGAAAGCAGTAGAAGATGGGCCAAATCCTTGAGTCCCTGCACCCCTGGAGGAGGCTCCTGGCTGCTGGCTTTGGATTGGCAAAGCTCTGACCATTGCAGCTAACTGGGGAGTAAACTAGTGGATGGAAGACCTCTATCTCTCTCTATGGCTCTCCTCCTCTCTCTGTGTAACTCTGACTTTCAAATAAATAAAGAAATCTTAAAACAAAAAAACAACCAGGGTGAGGAGGCAGGCAGTGATGGAATTATCATTTTAGGTAGAATGGGCAACAAAGTTTTCTAAGAAGTGGTGATGTTTAGCATATAACTGAATAAAGGGAGAGGTTTGGGAGGAAAGCATTTGAGGCAGGGAGGGGCAGAGAGAAACAGCAAGTGCAAGGGTCCTGGGGCCACTGCCAACCCACCAGCAAATCTTAATCTGGGCATCGCACCCCTCGATCTGGGCAGAGACCCTGCCTGGGCTCAGGGCATGGCCCACACAGAGCACAGGAGTCTACCTGACCCCTCTGTCCCCTCTGTTGAGCGTCTGTGCAGGGCAGTGTCTCCTCCTTCAGCATATCCCTGGGACTTAGGAACAGCAGGGCAACAGAGGCGGTGGGGAGAGGGGGGAGGGGATGGAATGCAGGGGAGAGGTGATTGCAGTCTCAGGCTTACACCATCCTTCTCTTGCCTGAACTCACCACAGCCGCCAACCATTAATCCAGAATTCAAAGGCAGCCCTTCCATGGGCTCCCCTTCCACCCTAAAACAGCTAGGAGCCGAAGGAGAATGGTGACAGTGCGCCAGCCCTAATGACACAACCGGCCAGCTTGGAACCTAAGGCTGGCTGTTACCATGCCAGTCTTCCACAGAGAAACCTCCTTCTGCCTCTCTATCATACCTGCCCCCCGGGGCAAGACATCCTGTGCAGCCAGGTCAAAGCGGCCCAGCCTGAGTGCAAAAATCACCAATATTTTTAAAGACTATCACGAAAAATGCCAAGCAAAGCAGATTTTCTTCACCTCTTTTTCCATTCTTAATCCTTTCCTGTATGAGACCCTCAGTTTCAACCTTCATTCTTTTTTCCAAGATTTTATTTATTTATTTATTTGAAAGGTAGAGTTACAGACAGAGGGAGAGACAGAGAGAGAGGTCCTCCATCCTCTGGTTCACGCCCCAAATGGCCAGTACAGGTGGAGCTGGGCTGATCCGAAGCCAGGAGCCAGAAGCTTCTTCCGGGTCTCCCACATGGGTGCAGGGTCCTAAGCACGTGGGCCATCTTCTACCTCTTTCTCAGGCCCATTAGCAGGGAGCTGGATCAGAAGAGGAGCAGCTGGGACATGAACCGGAGCCAATATAGGATGCAGGCGCTGCAGGTAGAGCCTTAGCCTACTATGCCACAGCACCAGCCCCTCAACCTTATTTCTGAATTATTTAAAAGATTTTATAGGCCGGCACTGCAGCTCACTTGGCTAATCCTCCGCCTGTGGCGCCTGCACACCAGGTTCTAGTCCCGGTTGGGGTGCCAGATTCTGTCCCGGTTGCTCCTCTTCCAATCCAGCTGTCTGCTGTGGCACAGGAGTGCAGTGGAGGATGGCCCAAGTGCTTGGGCCCTGCACCCCATGGGAGACCAGGAGAAGCACCTGGCTCCTGGCTTCGGATTGGCACAGCACGCCAGCCGCAGCGCGCTGGCCGTCGTGGCCATTTTGGGGGTGAACCAATGGAAAAGGAAGACCTTTCTCTCTGTCTCTCTCTCACTGTCTAACTCTGCCTGTCCAAAACAAACAAAAAAAATTTTTACAAAAATTTTTGCTTAGGCAATCCCATGTCTAATTAGTTGAAAGTTGAAATTAAAAAAAAATAACTTGAGGAAGCAGAGGATTGTGTTGTTTGCATCTACCAGACCTGGATTTTTTTTTTAAAGATTATATTTATTTATTTGAGAAGTAGAGTTACAGACAGTGAGAGAGAGAGACAGAGAGAAAGGTCTTCCGTCCGTTGGTTTACTCCCCAAATGACCGCAACAGCCGGAGCTGCACCGATCCAAAGCCAAGAGGCAGGTGCTTCTTCTTGGTCTCCCATGTGGGTGCAAGGGTCCAAGAACTTGGACCATCTTCTACTGCTTTCCCAGGCCACAGCAGAGAGCTAGATTGGAAGAGGAGCAGCCAGGACTAGAACCGGCATTCATATGGGATGCCGACGCCACAGGCAAAGGATTAACCTACTGCGCCACGCGCTGGCCCCTACACCTGGATTAGTGTGTGTCCCTCATGTGGTCATTATAAAGGAGCTTGATGGCAATAGACATTGCCATGTATGGGCATTACTGAGGGGTCTGTTAGATATTGTTGAATGGCAGGTGTTGTGGTGCAGGGGGTTAAGCTGCATCTTTTATTGGAATGCCAGCGGGAGTCCTGGCTAGTTCACGTCCTGCTTTCTGTACTGTGCCTGATATGTAGCAGATGATGGCCCTGCACCCATGTAGGAGACCCTGCTAGAGTTCCTGGCTCCTGGCTTCAGACTGCCCCAGCCCTGGACACTGCAGGCATTTGGGGAGTGAACCAGTAGCTGAAAGATTTCTGTCTCTCCCTCTCTCTCTCTCTTCAAATAAATAAAAACAATACATTTGATTTTTAAATATTTATTTATTCACTTGAAAAACAGAGCAACAGAGAAAGGGGGAGAGAGAAAGAGAGAGGGATTGATTGATTTTCCCTCTGATGGTCTCTCTGATGGTTTACTCTCCAAATGGCATCAACAATCCAGGCTGGACCAGGCCAAATCCAGGAGCCTGGAACTCTGCCTGGGTCTCCTGCATGGTTGACAAGGGCCCAAGCACTTGGGCCCATCCTCTACTGCTTTCACATGAGCAGGGAGCTGGATTGGAAACAGAGCAGGATTGGAACTCACCCTCAGCTATGGGATGCCGGCATGTACTACAATGCTGGCTCTCATGCAACCTAAAGTGGGCACAAAGAAGCTCCAGTCTCCAGCATCCAGTCTTTGTGAATTACAAGCAAGTGAGCACAGGAATGGCTACTGTGAAGCAGAAATCAGCATGACATGGACGTCAGTTCTCCAGCACTGACAGTCCCCTCACTGGTGAGCGAGTTTAAGTGACTCGTGACTGTTAATTTTACATGGTTTGCTGGCCAGATGGTGCTTAATCCCAACCCCCGTGGGGCTGAGGGCAGAGATGTGAAGCAGGTGTCTGTCTACCACATTGCTTAAAAGTAAAAACATCAAAAGCTTAAAGGTGTTTGATGTAGTATTAAGATATTCCTGGTTTCAAAATGACTGTACCAAGTAAGTAATCACAAAATAGTTACATTAAAACGCTATAGACAGAGCCAGCACTGTGGAGTAGTGGGAAAAGCCCTAGTCTGCGATGTCGGCATCCCATAAATGTGCTCGTTTGAGTTTTGGCTGCCCTACTTCTGATCCAGCTCCCTGCTAATGTGCCTGGGGAAAGCAGTGGAAAATGGCCAAGTGTCTGGGGCCCTGCACCCATGTGGGACACCATGAAGAAGCTCCTGGCTCCTGACTTTAGCCTGGCTCAGCCCTGGCCATTGTAGCCATCTGGGGAGTGAATCAGCAGATGGAAGACCTCTCTCTCCCTCTCTCTGTCTCTCCCTGTATCTTCCTCTCTCTCTTTCTGTAACCTGATTTTTTTAATTTAAAGAGTATTTATTTGAAAACCAGAGTTACACAGAGAGAAGTAAAGCCAGAGAGAGAGGTCTTCCATTCTGCTGGTCCTCTCCCCAAATGGCTGCAACGGCTAGAGCTGAGCTGATCCAAAGCCAGGCACCAGGAGCCTCCTCCAGGTCTCCCACGTGGCTACAGGGGCCCAAGGACTTGGGCCATATTCTACTGCTTTCCCAGGCCATAGCAGAGAGCTGGATCGGAAGAGGAGCAGCCAGGACTTGAACTGGTGCCCATATGGGATGCCAGCACTGCAGGCAGTGACTTTACCCACTGAGCCACAGAACCAGACCCTCTGACTTTCAAATATATAAATAAATCTTTTTAAAATTTTTAAAAAGGAAAAAAAATGCTGTGGACTCATTTCCCCTACAACTGAGAACAGGGAATTTCCGACATCACTTTGTTGTACCCCAATTCACTCTTCCGCTGCTTTACACCCTGAGCTCCTAGTTTCACTTTTGTACATGGTTGATGTTTACTGTTGTTTGAAAACAAATAGCTAGGGATTGTCTCCTGAATGCTCCCTAAAGGAGTAGTCAGTACTTTCTACCCAGTGCTGCAAGGTATCTCTAGATGGAGTTGACTTGGATGAGCATAAGGCAATCTAGAGCAGACACTGGTGGGCAGACTTGAGATAGGAGGCAGGTTGGAGGAGCAAGGCAGGGATCAAGAATAAAACAAGGGGTCGGCGCTGTAGCATAGTGGGTAAAGCCTCAGCCTGAAGTACTGGCATCCTTTATGGGCGCTGGTTCAAGACCGGCTGCTCCACTTCCAATCTAGCTCTCTGCTATGGCCTGGGAAGGCAGCAGAAGATGGCCTAAGGCCTTGGGCCCCTGCACCCACGTGGGAGACCTGGAGGAGGCTCCTGGCTCCTGGCTTCGGATCAGCACAGCCCTTGCAGCTGGTTGGGGAGTGAACCAGCAGATGGAAGACCTCTCTCGCGCGCGTGCTCTCTTTCTCTGTCTCTCCTCTCTGTCTAACTCTGACTTTCAAATAAATAAAGAAATCTTTAAAAAAAAAAAAAGAATAAAACAAAACTAATAAGGTACATTTTGGCCACAGAATTCTCAGAACAAAAGGTTCAAATGATTGCCAATGGTTGACCTTGACAATAAGCATGTTCCTAGAAAAATGCTCCCTATTTATTGTGTAAAAATGACCTTGGTGAGGAGACTCATTCTTGTGGTTTTCACATGAATGGGCACAGGAGAAATGTGAAGTCACTGAAACTCTTTACTGTAAATACATACAGACAGAACACTCTTCAACTAACTTAGTGATCAGCATCTAGATAACTATGCTCATAAATATTTTCAACAAGTAGATTTTAAAACGCGAAGAAAAGGAAAACCATTACATTAAAAAGCTAAAGAGAGGATGGGAATGTGTTCTAGTAGTTATGACATCTGACTCGCATCAGAGTATCTGGGTTTGATTCCTGGCTCCAGTTACCCCCTCCAGCTTTATGCTATTGCACACCCTGAGAGGGAGTAGATGACGGCTCAAGTTCTTGCCACCCACCTGGGAGACCTGGATTGAGTTCCAGCTCCTGGCTTCAGTCCAGCTCAGTCCTGGCCATGGCAGGCATTTCGGAAGCACATCATCAGATGCAAGTTTTCTGTCTGTCTTTCTCTCACTCTATGCCACAAGAATAATTGGAAAAAAAAAAAAAAAAACTAAACAGAGATGGCAGGTGAGTTTAATTGGGGCCCCAAAACTGAGATGCCTTCCCCTTAATGCCAAGAATATGATATCGCAGCAGAATATTTTCCTTTCTGTATTTATCAGTTACTATAATGAGTAACATTGTGCAAATACAAGGATCACCTATGAAATCCCAGAATCTGTTATTTGTCTTTTGGCAGTGAAGTAGGATATGGGAAGCCCCTGGGATCAAGATGTTATCTGAAACACGGTGCTTCTTATAGGAAGACACATTGTGGAAAATGGAGTTAAAAGACAAGTTTATTCTAGTACAAAAAAAATTTGAAATAATGAAGACAAGGGTTCTTCAAAAAGTTCGTGGAAAACACAAATTACAGAACTGTGCAAATACTTTCTTTTTTAAAAAATATTTTTTATTTATTTACTTGACAGACAGAGTTACAGACAGTGAGAGACAGACAGAGAGAAAGGTCTTCTTTCTGTTGGTTCACCGCCCAAATGGCCGCAACAGCCGGCGCTGTGCTGATCTGAAGTCTGGAACCTCCCCTGGGTCTCCCATGCAGGTGCAGGGGCCAAAGCACCTGGGCCATCCTCCACTGCCTTCCCGGGCCACAGCAGAGAGCTGGACTGGAAAAGGAGCAACCGGGACTAGAACCCGGTACCCATATGGGATGCTGGCGCCACAGGCAGAGGATTACCCTAGTGCGCCACAGCACTGGCCCCATGCAAATCCTTTCATGTTAGAGGTGCTTTATCAGAGATGGGCATTGTGGTGCAGTGGTAAGATGCCACCTGGGACACCTGCCTCGCATGTCAGAGTGCCCGGGTTTGACAGTTTCTACCCAGCTTCCTGCTGATGCGCACCTTGAGGCAGCAGGTGATGACCCAAGTGCTGGGGTCCCTGCCACCCACGCGGGAGTTCTGAATGGAGTTCCAGGCTCCTGGCTTCGACCTGATCCAGCCCCAGCTATTGCAGGAATTTGGAGAGTGAACCAGCAGATGGAAGATAGATCTCTCTCTCTCTCTCTCTCTCTCATGCTGCCATTCAAATAAATAAAGTAAATAAAGTGGTTTTTTTTTTTATGTGCCTATATCAACATTTGGTTGTCACATTCCATACATACACAGATGCTTTATTCAGCATCATTCTTTGTGGGATTTCTTTTTTTTTTTTTTTTGACAGGCAGAGTGGACAGTGAGAGAGAGAGACAGAGAGAAAGGTCTTCCTTTGCCGTTGGTTCACCCTCCAATGGCCGCCGCGGCCGGCGCGCTGCGGCCGGCGCACCGCACTGATCCGATGTCAGGAGCCAGGAGCCAGGTGCTTTTCCTGGTCTCCCATGGGGTGCAGGGCCCAAGCACTTGGGCCATCCTCCACTGCACTCCCTGGCCACAGCAGAGAGCTGGCCTGGAAGAGGGGCAACCGGGACAGAATCCGGCGCCCCGACCGGGACTAGAACCCGGTGTGCCAGCACCGCTAGGCAGAGGATTAGCCTAGTGAGCCGCGGCGCCGGCCCTCTTTGTGGGATTTCTATCAACGTTCAATTGATGGGGCTGGTGCTGTGGCGTAGCGGGCAAAGCTGCCACCTGCAGAACTGGCATCCCATATGGGCACCGGCTAGAGTCCCGGCTGCTCCACTTCCCATCCAGCTCTCTGCTATGGCCGGGGGGAGCAGTAGAAGATGGCCCAAGTCCTTGGGCCCCTGCACCCGCATGGGAGACCCAGAAGAAGCTCCTGGCTCCTGGCTTTGGAATAGCACAGCTCCAGCCGTTGTGGCCCATTGGGGAGTGAACCAGCAGATGGAAGACCTCTTTCTCTCTCTCTCTCTCTCTCTCTCTCTCTCTCTCTCTCTCCCTGCCTCTTCTCTCTCTGTTTAACTCTTTCAAATAAAGAAATAAATAAATCTAAAAAAAAAGATTCAATTGATGATCATATTCATTCAGTAATGTGGCTGAATGTTGAGCCAACATGCAAATCTGTTTTGTTCCTCAGTTGTGTTCATTTACTTATCTAGTTTTACAATAACAATTAAAAAATAAAAATGAAAGGGGAGGCTGTGTGAGTTATGAAGTCCCGTGGACACTGGAGATGTTCACAGCTGGTACACACAGATTCTCAGGCAGCAGCACCCACTGAAGGAAAGACTGGTGGGTTGCAATGAATAAGGTTTGACTCCAGCTCTGCCTCCCAGCTGTTTAACTTCTTTGAGCCTCTGTGTCTTTGTCTGAAAATGAGGATAGTGTGCACACCCTGCAAAAGAGTGTTCTGAGAATCAGAGATAACAACTGTAAACTCCTATCACAGTGCCTAAATGTGTAGAATATAATCAATGAGCCAAAAGAACGATCATGAATGGAATGAGCTGGAGCAGATGACTTTAAGGAGTAATGACACTGCTACTCTAAGATTCTAGAATTCTAAGTTCTAGCCTTTTAAAGGTGTGTAGCACTGAACCACCTTCCTGGCCACAATGTGTTTAGTGCTTACTGTGTGCAAAGCACTAGATTTCAGGGGAAACTGTCCATAAATACTCAGTAATCTGTCTCATTCACGTGTATAACTGTTTCTCAAGCCACAACCTGTGACAGTCTATGACAGGGAGATACCGAATGAGGTTCAGTGTGACACATACATATAAAGCCTTTAGACTCTGCTCGGGAAATGGGGAGGGAAGAATTGGGGGAAATAACTCCAGAACTGAGACCACCATTCTAGAGCAGGGAAGCTCAGACAGAGCTGAAATCCCAGGCATTTGGGCAGGTCTGGTCTTTGTGTGGGGGCTGCTGGTGGACAAATGGCAATGCCCACACACCCTTTCCAGTAACCTGAAAGGCAAGAAAGGGGAGTCCCTCCTGGACTGGCGACAGGGGATGTAAGCAGGCTGGCCAAACTAGAGCAAAGGACCATGGAGCAGAGGTCAACAAACAGTATTGATCACACACCTTTAGTAGTCAATGTGTTCTGACTCTCCCCCATACCCCAACATATTATCAATGATCTCCATGTACTACTTACTAAGTGTGCCACAATACCTTCAAGAGTATGGGCATTGAAAAGGATGAGCTCCATTTAAACTGAAGCTGTAATATTTTATTCTTCACCTTAGTAGGTCTTTCTGCGCACTCACTTTGGGGACCACTGGTAGAGAACAGGTGAACTTGCTAAGGTAGGGAAGTGTCTCTTCCTGCATAGAACCTTCTAAGGCAAGTCATCCTCAACAAGTCTCCCCTTGCCTTTACTTTTTTCTAGGGTGTGCGTGTGTTTAAGGCAGAGAGAGAGAAACAGACAGCAAACATAGATCTCCCATAGGCTGGCTCATTCCTTAAATGCCAACACAGTAGGGATTGGGATAGGCCAAAGCCGGGGCAACAGGAAGTCCATCCAGGTCTCCCATGTGGGAGTCACAGACCTAAGTACTTCAGGCATCACCTGCTGCCTCCTTTGGTCTACATTAGCAGAAAACTATAATCAGAAGCAGAGTTGGGACTGAAACTCAGGCACTCTGATTGAGGATGTGTTTCAAATACCGTGTTAACTGCTGTACAAAATGCCTGCCCCATCCCTTAGCTTTGTTCAAGAAACCCCGTCATTAAGTCAGGTAACAGGTAGGAACAGTGATGGAAGAACTCAGTCCTCCACACACTCTCTCCAGCTTCCTGCCCCACACCTGGCCTTCCAACTGTGCTTTCCCCAAATGGTTGCCACAGTTACACCTGAAACCAAAGGCTCTCCTACCATGCAGGAGCACAGACCCATATTTTGGCAGTGACCATATCTGACCTGGAAGAGTCTGGCTAGGAAGATCCCGGTTGTGTTCAATTTGGAGAACAGGGAAATACTTTGTTTAGGCTGTCTATTCTGCAGAGAGGGACTGAACCCTACAGAGTTCTCTCACACAGTTTTAGGTGCAATTAAGCACTAAAGTCCTCAGTGTTTTTGTGTGGGGGGATTTGGCTGGCTTTTCAGCTAAAAATGAGACTAGAAAAAAAAATTGCTTCTGAAAGCAGGTGTGCAAATAATGTAGCATGTTCTCCAGGTTTTACAGCTAGCTAACTGTCCTTACTAGACAACATGAGACCTCCCCTGCAGTATTTACATAGGTTTCATTTTATTATCGGCAAGAGAAACCCACACGTGTGGTCAGCCCATAAGAATACCGCCAGAACAAACCAGACTGGTGAAGGCGCTAGTCCAGTCTGCTGCAGCCTCTACACACTGCTGCATCTTGCCACCAGGACCCCTCCCCACCCCAGCACCTGAATGTACACAGCAGCCACAGACCTGCCAAAACCACGTGTGGTTTTCAGTGGGAAGGAACAGCTGGTTTCTGTAGGCACTGGCTTTTAAATGCCAGGCCTGGTGATTTGTGCCTGTCAACAACTTGGTGGTTGGTCCCAGCTCCCTGAGAGATGCTTTATCTGCTCGTGCAGCTCTAGGGAAGGGCAGCCAGCCCATGGCGTCTATCTGTTTAGTCAAGTCCAGCACATGGGAGCGAGGTAGTCACTGACAAGAGACAGTTTAAAACCACACAACCCAGCTTGCACAGGCCTGAGGAACACATTTTTGTATCTCAATAAAAAACTGAGTCTGTAGATTGGTAGTGAGCAAGGAAGAGTCCCATTGGCATTTTATACATCAGGTCGGTTTTGCTGCTTCCTTAGTGGCTTTTTACTGAGCTTTGTCAAGATAGAGCCAGGACAGCCATCTGGGTTTTACTCCAGAGAAAAGTCATGGACAGCCTTCACGCACATGTCAGATGGAAATCGTACGAGAAAGGAGAAGGCAGAGATCATAGAGTTTCTGATCATAGAGTTTCATTTTAGGAATGTTACACTGTGGTGTAGTAGGCTAATCCTCCACCTGTGGTGCTGGCATCCCAGATGGGCACCAGTTCCAGTCCCGGCTGCTCCTCTTCTGATCCAGCTCTCTGCTATGGCCTGGGAAAGCAGTAGAAGATGGCCCAAGCCCTTGGGCCCCTGCACCCATGTGGGTGGGAGACCTGGAAGAAGTTCCTGGCTCCTGGCTTTGGATAGGCTCCGATCCACAGTTGTGGCCATTTGGGGAGTGAAACAGAGGATGGAAGACCTCTCTCTCTGTCTCTCCCTCTCTCTGTCTGTAGCCCAATCACTCAAATAAGTAAATAAAATATTTAAAGAAAGAAAAAAGAGTGTCATGACTGGTTTTTCTACTTCATAAAATATGAATTTTTAAAAAAGAAGATCGTGTTATATTAGCATCAACTTTAACACTGCTACAAAAAGTTATAAAGACAATTGTCACTTTATTTAACTAGACTTTTTGTACATTCATTTAGAGTCAGTTCCACCATTTTGCTTGAAGTGAACGTCCTACTATATTTTCCTGATTATGTAAGTGAGCTGATTATTCAAGTAAGAGGTTGGTAAATATGGGAATTACTACAAAATCAACATTTTTCAGGGGCTACAGCTCAGGTAATTTGTGGAGTAACAAAGGGAATATCAAAAGATTTTTTTTTCTGGTATGCCACCACTTCAAGTTTATTATTCCTAGGCCTGATTTAAATACCATAATTAAAAGAGATTAAGGTACTTAATCTCTTTTACAAATTAATGTGGATCCTTAGTCCAGATCTGAAAGGTATTATAGTTCACGTTAAAATGGACTGGCTACAGACAGTGGAAGGCCAGAAAATACTAAAACAAAAAACTGGTTAAAATAACTACAGCAAAACTTCATTTATTAAAAAAAAAAATCCATTAATTAGGAATGTGTGACCATTAAGAAAGGCTCAAGACTAAAGTGTACCTTTGTGGAAGAGTTTGCTAAATCAACTCCTAGTGGAAAATACATTTCAAAGAGAAGACTGAAATGGCAAAGAGATTACTTACAGTATCCTTAAGTTATTTTAGACCTTTGGAATACGGAGTGATTCCCTAGTTATAAATAATTCATATCCATAACTTTAATCCACCTTGAACCTCTACTAAGTAAATCTTTCTTAACCTACTTATAGGATTTGCCCTCATGATGAAGGTAGGCTTCCATCTTTAAAATGAAAATGAAACGGAGTTTAAAATTATAATTGAAAGCCTCTTCCCAAACCAGTCCGCCCTTCCATACCAGTTTCCTTTGAGCCAAGCAGGTTGTTGGACGTCCCAGGTTAACACATGGAATCTGAAGGGAGCCTGGCTGGGTTCGATTTCCCCTTCTACCACTCGGGCATGTTCTTCACCGTTGGCGCGCCTCCATTTCCTCTCTGTAGAAAAGATGGATATCTGCGAAGTATTTAGTGCCTTGCCAAATAAAAACAAAACCGCAAAAACAGACCAAGAGTGAGTTCCTGTTGTCCATACCACAGGTCGGATGCACACCTTAGGCTCTGTACTACCCCCAAAGGCACTGTCGAAAGAGCTTGTCAACCACGTGAGGACACACGGGTTCTCCAGCCCTCTTCCTTCGCAGCTCAGGCGTGTGTTTTCACACTGCGGTGCATCACAACCACCTGGACCCTTCAAGCTGTCTTTCCTTCCCGCCTCCCGCACCCACACTCGCCCGCCAGGTACTGTTGGAGAACAATGCATAAGCTTTATCCAAACCACCTTCCCCGTCTCTATGAACCGGTCTCCTGTCTCTCTTCAGCCTGTGCTAGAATGTACCTGTTTCCTGACGTCTTCCCTCATCCACGCCCTCCCTCAACGCCGCACAGCTCTGCTTGGGAACCCCTACTCATTAAATTCCTCAAATCATTAAAGGCTTTCTGCATCGCCTGATCATCATCTGAAAAAAACAATTTTTTTTTTCCTCTCCCTCTCATTAAAACGTGGAATTGGAGCAGCTCGTTCCCCAGCGATTGGACTTTGGGCTCCAAAGAACAATCCCAGATACAGACACAAGACCAAGAAGATGCATGAGCTGGCGAGCTCCCGCGACCGGAGGCCAGTCTGGGGTACGCCTGCTTTGGACAGCACACGGGCGAGGGAGCTGGGAGGATGGTGACGCACCTGATGAAGTCAGTGGGACGAGAAGATAAACTAAGGCTAGGTGTAGTGCGCAGAGGCGCGCGCGCACGCACACACCCGCAAAGATGAGATGCGGCGAGGGAGCAGCAGCCCCAGGTATCTGACAATGGCACGGCCCCGATCGGGTCTCACAGCCCCGGGATTCCGCAGCCACCTGGGGAGACACCAGCAGGGGCGCACCGCACCCCCGCCCCTCCCCCGCGGCCGCGGCTCCCCAGTGTCCTCTAGAACGCCCGCATGGCTGTTGGGTCTCGAACCTCAGCGCCGATCCCGGTCCTCGGCCGCTCGACCCCGCTGGCCAGCCTTTGGCCCCCCACATCAATCATTAACGGGTCGGCTCCGGCTGCGGCGGCCCGAGGAGGGGGGATGGTACGGAACTCGAGACTGGGGACAACTCTTTCCTCCGAGGCGGCCGCGAAACCCTAGCCGGGGAGGCCCCCGCCCTTCTTCGGCGCCTCGGCTCGCTCATCCCCGCCTCCTGCCTGGGGGCGGCGGCGGCGGCGGCGGCGACGAAGGCAGCGGCGGCAGCGGCACCCGCACCGCGCGATGCCCAGTCACCGCCGCGCCGCTGCCGCCGCAGCCCGACGCACCGCCGCCGCCTCAGCCGCCTCAGCCGCAGCGCGGGCGGCTGCGCGCCGCTAGCTGGGAGCTTCACGAGGGGGCTTCCGAGCCCCGCGCGCTCCTGCCGGCTGCCGCGCTGCCTGCTGACTGTTTCCTTTTCTCGCTGTAGGAGCGGGTGCTCGGAGGCGCAGGTCTTGTCCTGAACCTGCAGCGACGTCCCGGGCGTGGGCACAAAGGCTCCGACGGCGGCCGGCCGGAGCTGCGGAGCGCGCGGGAGCCGGCACCAGAGGTCGCCTGCGCGCGCCCTAGCCAAGCCCCGGGCACCATGCCGCGGCGCCTGCAGCCCCGGGGCGCGGGCACAAAGGGCCCGCCCGCTGAGGCGGCGGCGGCCTCGGGGGCCGGCCGGCACCCCCACCCCGCCGCCTCTGGGGACCCGCCCGCGTCGGCCAAGCCGCTGCTGCGCTGGGACGAGGTGCCCGACGACTTCGTGGAGTGCTTCATCCTGTCGGGCTACCGGCGTCTGCCGTGCACGGCGCAGGAGTGCCTGGCCTCGGTGCTGAAGCCGACCAACGAGACGCTCAACTTCTGGACGCACTTCATCCCGCTGCTGCTGTTCCTGAGCAAGTTCTGCCGCCTCTTCTTCCTGAGCGGCCGCGACTTGCCCTTCCACCACCCGGGGCTGCTGCCGCTGTGGTGCTACGCGTCGGGCGTGCTGCTGACCTTCGCCATGAGCTGCACGGCGCACGTGTTCAGCTGTCTGTCGCTGCGCCTGCGCGCCGTCTTCTTCTACCTGGACTACGCGTCCATCAGCTACTACGGCTTCGGCAGCACGGTGGCCTACTACTACTACCTGCTGCCGGGCCTGAGCTTGCTGGACGCCAGGGTGATGACCCCGTACGTGCAGCAGCGCCTGGGCTGGCACGTGGACTGCACGGGCCTCATCGCTGCCTACCGCGCGCTGGTGCTGCCCGTGGCCTTCGTGCTGGCCGTGGCCTGCACCGTGGCCTGCTGCAAGAGCCGCACCGACTGGTGCGCCTACCCGTTCGCCCTGCGCACGTTCGTCTTCATCATGCCGCTTAGCATGGCCTGCCCCATTATGCTGGAAAGCTTGCTCTTCGATCTGCGTGGGGAGAACCCGACGCTCTTCGTGCACTTCTACCGCCGCTACTTCTGGCTCGTGGTGGCCGCCTTCTTCAACGTGAGCAAGATCCCCGAGCGCATCCAGCCAGGCCTGTTCGACATCATCGGCCACAGCCACCAGCTGTTCCACATTTTCACCTTCCTCAGCATCTATGACCAGGTGTACTACGTGGAGGAGGGCCTGCGCCAGTTCCTGCAGGAGCCGCCCGCCGCGCCCACCTTCTCGGGCACCGTGGGCTACATGCTGCTGCTGGTGGTCTGCCTGGGGCTGGTCATCAGGCGGTTCCTAAAAAACTCGGAGTTCTGCAGTAAAAAGTGAGCCTTGGCCTCGCCCGAGGCTGTTGGTTTGCTCACCTGTTTGTTGGCAGTTTCTGTTGTTGGTTTGTTTTCAGGTTTTGTTGTGTTTCCTTCTTTGCTGGAGTAGGGTGCTGAGACCCCGGAGGGAAAAGTCCCCTGCTTTACAAGGGGCTCCGGGCCCACTTGGGACTTTGGAAGAATGACAAAAGGGGGTCGGGCTGGAGGGGGTGAGGGGTGAGGCTCTGGTTCTTGTCCCTGTGGGAAAAATTCAGGTCGCGACTGTGGCACGCAGGGATTTTGAGGAGGAAGCTGACAAAATCCCAAGTGAAACCCCCAAACAGCTCGCTTTTCCAATCGTCTCCGGTGTCAGGGCTAATAACGAGGAGCCTTCTGAGGTCAGGAATGCAGTAAAGAGGATCAATAGGTAAATTCCCCGGGTACTTCCATTCCAGCTTATTTTTGTCCGAAGAATGGAGCTTTGTAGGAAACTGGCCCGAAGACACAAACCCAGGGCTTCCCTTGCTAGAAAATGCATGGAATGTGAACACACGTTATTTTGAAATATGTCTCAGATGTTATTTAAATAGTAATATATACAATGATTTTTTTCATAATTTATCCAAGTCTGTGATATGCACTGAATTTTCTTTGTCATAGTTTTGGATTTCGCAGCCTCCTGCGTTCCGTACACTTGAACTGGACATCAGCGCAAGCTGCTTCAGATTCCTCAGTTACTTTTTTCAACAGTGTTTTCTGAAGGCCTGTGAGTGTCATGACACAACTGTGAATTATTCTACCTTAGGGACTCTGGGGAAGCTCTTGGTAAGGAGCTCGAGTGGTTTGTACGAATCCCAGATTCCTGTTTATTTTCATGTGTTCCACAAAACCCATCCTGATTTTCTTGTTTGTTTTAATTTCATTTTTTTTCGCTTTGCTACTTATTTAATTTGCCACTGGAATAAATGTGCCTTTTGAAGCAATGCCCAAATGGCTGGTCCTCAAATAGTTTCTTGCCTGGGGAGAGCAGGAGGAGTTCCCTGCGTGTCAGGGTTCACCGTCCCACCCGGGAGGGAAGCAGGATGGTGTTGGTTTTAAGGTTTGGGCAGGACCGGAAGTAGTTGGGTCATACAGAGCATTTGGCGTTTCTACAAGGAGAAGGAGCCAACTTGCTAATGTGCCTGTGGTTCCTGATGCAGCCATGGGGGAGGATGAGAAGGTGCTGTTTCTAGACTGATGCCATCCAGCCTTGCTTAAAATTAACAATACAATATTCAGGAATAAACGAGGCCATTATATTAGGAAAGGCAGGAGCAGATTACTTGGGTTGTAACTGAACATTTTGAGTTAAATGAGATTACAGTTACCCACTTAAAACACCAAAGTCTCATTGGGATCCAAACTGTGGAGATGATGGGCAGTTATCCCAATTCCTTGAAAAATCAGTGAGCCTGCCCTCGAGGTCCTATTATGGCCGGATTCACAGGTTTCTTCTCAATGCTGACCTGTGACCACGGTGGCAACTCTAAATTAAACCACTGAGGTAGCTTATTTAAATACTGATTACACTTCGTGGCCCATTATTTTGGTTAAGAGCCAAATAAGTCATTGAATGGGGAGTCTGGACTTTGTGGAATAATTGAGATCAAGCACATAAGGTAGATGGACAATTACCTCAGCGCTGATAGGCTGGCACTCCTGAAGACATCGCTGTTTTTGTTTATGCTTTTTATCACGACTATGTAAACAGAGAAGTTTTTGCACAACTCCCTGGAGGAACCCGGACCCTTGTATATGTGTATCTTGCGTGTTAATTTGCACATGGAAGTTGAGTGTATAGATGTCTGTATTTTATTTTGAACCTCTCCATGGGATCGTAAATACTCTAGACAGTTGCTGGTGAATGTCAGCGTCTCATCCTTTGCAGACTGCAGGGAAAATCCCAGTAGGTTACCCAGACTGATAATCTGCGCTGACCACAGATGTTAGTTCTTAGCTGTAACTTAATGCAATACGTGCATTCAAGGACAACTGTGGAAATCAGAATATGCCACATGCAGATTTATTTGCATGCCACTGCTGTCTCTTTAGAGCCTCAAAGACTGTTGGTTCCAAAGCGAGAGGAGCAGGTTGCAGAGTGTGTTGTAGCTTCTTTGTAAAATGAGACCTCCCTTTCCGAAGGAGCTTTCAAGAGGAAGACTTTTAAAAAGCATGACTTGTTGGAGAATGCAAACCACACGCTGAATTTGTCATTGTGAATTTTTGCTGGGAGATCCTCTGGGTCCACAAACAGAATTCTCCTCTTGCCCCGTGCCTTTGTCCTTAAGCAGAGGCCACTTGAGGATAAAATTATACCCGTATCATTTTCAAGTGATTATGAGGCACGGGCCCAGGAAAATGACACACGTTTCCCCGTGGAGGTGTCAGCACCCAGCGTGTCCCAGAGTGAACGAGGACCCTCTTGCTGGTCCCTTTGGCCTCCCCCATTCCAGCTTGGGCTTTATAAGTAGTATAGATCACTGATACGAGGGCATTCTGGTAGAAAACCGAGCTTTGGCTCTGTTCTCTGTTTGCACATAGGTACACTACACACTGTTGAACACCAAGGACAACTTGATGAATCACAGAGATTATTAGCTAAATTATAGTGGTTTCTGGTCAAGTCCAATGATATTTTAGAAGCAAACGAGCATGCAAGTATCTAGGTGCATATTATATACTTCAGGGGCAGTGTGGCAATCAGAATAAAATATCTTTAACAATATTTTTCCACGCTCTCCTTTGTGCTGCATCTATTAGAATTAAGTTTTCCGTGATCGTGTTCAGCTGTTGGAAATGTAGGCCAAATTATAAATAAGAATTCATTCCATTGTCTCCATACAACCTACTTTGGCAGTAGAATTTTGAAGCATATTATGTAATGCGTTTTATTTTTTACTTGTTAGTCATAATCTAGATGATATCTCAAGGAGCCCCATGGTAATGTCGCCTGGGAAATAAGGGTGTTTGAGTGCCAGTCACCCTGTGGGTTCATCCCGGAGGCTTCAGATTGACTGACTTGGCTAACAGGTTCCTTTCCTCCCTGCCATTCTTCCAGCGCAGGTGAAGAGGATGACCTTCCCAGAGAGAGAGAGAGAGAGGAAGTGAGATCTTTGGTCCTGTCAGGACTGGCCTGTAAAAATAAACGAGATCTTTTCCATTGGCCATTCACTTTCCCGAAATAGCCCAGGGAGAAAGGATGGGGCTGCCCAGCTGGACGGAGCGGCCTCCCATGTTTCCATTCATAAACGCTGCCCGTGAGTGCTCACGGACCAGACGCTGCTAAGCCTAATCCATCGTGCTCCTTTCGGGGAATCATTTTTTAAGAATGCAAAATTTGGGGATGGAGGTGATTTTTATCATGTCTCTTTTTTCTGATTTGGTGCTGAATCTGAGAGCCAGCAGCAATAATAACTAGGAATTTTTATCTTCAAATCACCTCATTTTGTTGCTAATCTACACAGGGCTATAGTAGGATACAGGTACGGTAGGAGTCCTCTCCATTTCCAGCTTTTGCCGTTGGTTTCAAGGTGACAGAATTCAGTTTCCAAGCTGGCGTGAAAACACAGGGGCTGGTCTTGTTCTCACAGTGGCATTTATTGGTGCGCACGGCTGTGCTGCCTGACCACGCACACACACTAATTGGAGCTAGACATGTAGATTTCTTTAATTGACTATAATTTTTACGTAGAGCAAGGGACGAACTGGATGTCTTTGAAATCAGGTTTGTAAAATCTCAAACAAAACATTACTAGTCACTTAACGGTTTTATCGTCCTGTGTTTCACCTGTTGAAGTTCCCCACCACTGACTGCACTCTGTCAGTGTCCTCTGAGTTGACATTCGTTGATGCAGTCATTCATATATTCCCTTTGGTGATCTTTGAGCACCTATTGTATGTAAGATATTGGGCACACACCCATACAGATTAGTACAGACTTTTGTCTTGTGCTGGAACAGAGGGAGAAGCATCAGAAAGGCTTTTTGGCCACGGACCAGACTCTGACCTTCTGACCTTGCCATCCAGACTATCCTAAACCACTGAGTTTGGATATTTTCTGTTTTCTGTTATCACAAGAGTAACGAATGCACAGAATCTTATTTCAATTAACATACTAATTTAGCCCGAATCAATTCCTTTTTCTTTCTCTTATGTTTTCTGTCTGCCCCTCGGCCTGTGGTTAAAAATAACTTGAAAATTTAGTGTACAATATGTATGAAAGGATAGTGGGCATATGTGCAGAATTGAAGAACCTTTATCACGATTAATAAAAACACTAACAATAATTATTGAAAGATTAATATTATTCATACTATTATGAAATGTGATTCATCCAAAGTGCCTAAATTGTGAAGTTATTAAGTGTCTGAACATCATAGATGAAATGACATTTTCAAGTTTAATATATAAATATGAGTTTTAAATGCTTAATTCACTAACATTAATGTTCTTGAGCCTTTTTCCTCTTTTAAGATCTTTGTGTTATAACTTACAGAACATTCTTTAGAAAAAATAGATCTGGAAAAATCATTAAAAGGTAGGAAGAAGGCATGGAAAAGAGAGAAAAAGAAGAATTAGACTCAAGCAGGCAGGATGGGTGGGCTTCCAGTTCAACTACAGACAGTTTTGCCTGAATTTAAATTGTGTCCCCAGAAAAGCATGTGAGGATCTAGGGTTTAAGCATCCAAATAGGTAGGAGAGATTCCGTTTGGCATCCTAGAGTATTTTGTTTTGTTTTACCTGAACACTAGGGTCCTGATGCATTTTGAGTAGTGGATTTACTGAGCTTAATGTCATTCATTTGTTGCCATAAAATTAGGACCTGAGTCAAAAAAAAAAAAAAAAAAAAAAAGGCATGAGGGAATAGCACCAGCCAAGTGTAAATCACCTTTAGAATAATTTTCTTGAGGGATTGCCAATATTTTCTGACATATGTTGCCTGGCAGAAAGTGAACAAGCCTAGACAAAGTGAAAAAGGAAGCATTCAGTGGCTGAGGCTGACAACAACTGTCCTCCCTTGTGAGAGGACACATGCGTTTCTATTGAAGATTTTACTTTTTCACCTTTATAAAGGTATTTCTTAACTGTGAAAATGGATGCCAGTTCTCAGTCACTGTTCCAAAAAGCTAATACAAATTTCTGTTGTTCATAAGAAGACCCATGTGTTGCATTTCTGGTTTGCAGATTGCTAACCAGTTTTGTTTTAAAGCAGCTTCTTAAGAATCTGTGAGCAAGTTGCAGAATTAGCGTGTTTATTTATAGGTCAGAGGCCAGTACTGCTCTGTTAGCTGTTAATTGTGGCAGGACGTGACTTTCGAAGCTCTGAACACACACCTATATGCAACAATATGCCCACTTGTGTGCTATTTGTGTTAAATCAATGGAGAAACAGCATTTTCTTCAAGCTTTTGAAAATGTCCCCTAATATTGTATTTCTAAATGTAACACATAAGCTATGATGCTTTTTGTTCTCCAACCATCTCTGGAAACTATTCCAAACATGGCATTTCTCAAGGAAACTCTCTTGAATGTACAAAATTATTCTTGAATGTGTAGAAGTGCAGACTACCTTTCTCCTGCCTCACAGCTCTCGGACACCCCCGTTCCCCCTCACCCCCCACCCCATACGCAATAGGCACTCAAGGCAGAGTGGGAGGATCTGCAGTTGCTTATTTAGCTGTGTTGTGAGTTTGGCTCTGTTACCCACCGTTCACCACAACCTGGAGGCAGGAACCATGTAAATAAACCCTTGCTTCATAGACCAAGCTTAGGAACACATGCATTTCTTTAAGTTCCGTTTTTAGTTAGAAAGCACTACCTGATTTTAATATGCTGGATGCAAATAAAAAAAAAAGGAAATCCATGGGAAATTTTTTTAAGGAGATGCTGTTTTCATTTTATATTTTCAGTGGTTATAATGGCAATTCGGAAAAAAAAAAAAAAAAAAAAAAAAAAAAAAAAAAAAAAAACAAGCCTTAGCCCTTAGATGGAAACCTTCCTCTTTGTCCTGGGAGTCGAATCACCTGAGCTCTTAAGCTGGTGAAAAAGTCCCAAATAGGGCTTTTGAAATGTAAACAATGTAAAATTTAAAGAAAGGTAAAAAGTGGTTTTTCAAAGCAACATGTCAGATTGGTTCTAAATGTATAATAAGGGTAACTGTCAAAATCTTTTAAAAATTCTGGCCAGGAACTTCATGAAATCCACTCTCCCAGCAAAGCTAAGCACAGGAAGGTCCACCAGGTTGGCTTTCTTTTCTGGAGCCCATGAGCAAAATGATTGGGAACTGAGCAACTGAGTACTGAGGCAATAAAGAGGTGAGGCACATTCCCCTTCGAGGAGGGCATGACCACTGTAGAGACCCGGGCCGCTGGAATGCACAGCCCTAGGCACTCCGTCCCTGCGCCATTGCTGCACGGCCCAGGAAAAGCTGTCTGTGTTTCAGGGCCGGCAGAGGGGAGGATTGAGAGGCTGTTCTGTTCTCACACAGTGCGTGCAAGCCAGCGCTCTCTCCACTTCAGCCTTCTCCCAGACCATTTCCACCGCCCTTGAAGCCTTCACCTTCACAAGTCAGCCTTGAAGACAAAAGGTACTAAAAGGATGCCAGGTGTATTTTAGCCTTCTCCAACCATCTGCCTTATGAGGTTCATTCATTTCTAATAGAAAGACTTGCATATGGGGACTGTACTGAGGTTCCTAAGACCGTCCGGCCAGCAGGTCTCCCTTTGCAGCAAGGGGCATTACTTGTAGAAGGGCCATACTCATTTTTATCCTCAGGTCAGAGGCAGAGGGAGGATTTCACAAAGATCAAATGGACATTGATCTTGTGTCTGCGTTTTTTGTTTTGTTCTTCAAGTTCATTTAATGGTGATAATGGAGGAAAAGGAAGTAAAGAATAGTGCAGCCATAAAAAAAAGAAAGAAAATTTTCCCACTGCTTGCTAAATTAATTCTTAAGCTACCCTCACTCCTGTCCTCACCTACATCCTGAAGCGTTGTATTTAGCTAGCTGGAGAGGCATTCTTATGATGTGTAAACCTCCATGCATGGGCTACGAGGTGGTTTCAGATCAATAATGTATTCTGAAAGAAGAGCATTACTTAATCTTAATTCCACGTTACTTGATAGGCAAAATAATCTGTAGAAATAGATACCACTTTGGTCAATTCTTTGCATGTAGCTGAAAAAATCGTAACTCATTTCTGTTGTGTATTGTTTGCTATGATTTTGTTTTTCTGAGACATTTGTTCCCCACCATCTTGAATATGAAATTCTGTATAAATAATATAACTATGCATTTTTTTGCTGAAAAACAAATGTATGAGATGAGAATAAATTATTTGTAAGCACAGCATTTTAAGACTGCATTTGTATGCCTCTGTGCATGTTCAAAAGATAAACTGTTATGTTGGGATATTAGTTTGAGTGTCCCCCAAAAGCCCATGTGTTGGAGGCTTAATCCTCACCCTGTCCATCTTATGCTAATGGATTAAAGATGGAAATTAATCCAATTATAGTGTCTAGAGGTGAGACCTTGGAAGGTCATTGGATTGGACTAGGTTGTCAGGATGCAGGCTTTGTAAGGAGCGGTTGCAGAGCAGATGTCAAACGGGCTCCCTCCCCACTTCCTGGCTCAATATGTGATCATTCTTTCACGCATGCCCTACTCTCCACCCCCATCACACACCAGGCGACTCTTTGATTGTGAACCTCAAAAACTATGAGTGAAAATAAACCTTTTCCTCTGTAATGTAGCTCCTCTCAGGTGTTTTAGTTGTAGTAATGAAAAGCTGACTAATACAGTATATCCCTGAGCAAAGTATTCCTAAATGAACATTAAAACGTGTAACATTAAAACATGGCATGAAAAAGATGCTACCCTTTTTACAAAGGTCAGCAGGCAAAAAGGAAGAGTCTGTCCTAAGAGGCACCAATATATAGTATGTTACTTTTTATAGTATTTGTTTAAAAAATTTGTGAGTGACTTTGAAATCATAGGGTTTTTTTTTAAAGATTTATTTATTTATTTGAAAGAGTTAGAGAGAGAGAGAGAGATCTCCCATCCATGCTAGTTTACTCCCCAGATGACCACAACATTCGAGGCTAAGCCAGGCTAAAGCCAGGAGCCAGGAGCTTCATCCAAGTCTCCCACATGGGTGCAGGAGCCCAAGGACTTGCGTTATCTTCTGCTTTCCCAGGAGCATTAGCAGGGAGCTGGATCAGAAGTGGAGTAGCCAGGATTCAAACTAGCTCCCATATGGGATTCTGGCATCTCAGGCAGCAGTTTTACCTGCTACACCACAAAGCTGGTCCCTGCAAGCATATCTCCTAAGAAAATATATAACCCAGGTTATGAAATGTTTCCTTATGCTTCTCTGTTTCTCAAGGGCATTTGAGTTACGGGTTTCTGCACAACACAGTATGTATTGGTAGTGCATGTGAATTTACACTCTCCCATAGCTGGCAAGGGAGGGCCCACTTCAGTTCTTAAGCTCTATGGTGATGGTGATTGCTAAGTCTTTAAACCACATGGACTCTTGTTTCAGCTTGGGTGTTTGGTTATCAGGGACAGAAAATTCTCAGTAAGCAAGAGATGGTTTATAGGAGGAATGCTGGGGAGTTCACACCACCCATGCCTCCAGAAAGAGAGGGAGCAGGGCAGGGCTAGAAATTCCCATTGGAAATTCCTACAGCACTACTGCCAATGAGCCAACTTCAGCAGTTGCGTGTATCCCCAGTTGAAATTCCTAGGACAGAGTACCTGACCGGCCTGCCTTGGGTCACATCTTCTGGAGATGAGCTATAGGTGCCTGTGATTTGAGCCTGGGGAATTAGTTTCCTAAAGGAAGGGGTAACAAGCACGCACATGCCACATCATCCAACCTCTTGGCTGTCTGCTACGGGGGAGAGAACCAAGGACAAGCATCATAATAGGATTTGCCCAGCCCCCACCCCACCTTGACTCAGCGAATCCAATATTTTAGAATCTGCAGATTAGATATTTGCAACATTTCATTTTTAAGTACAGATTGTGTGTGTTGGAACTCAATACTGCCCAGTTACCCTCCTGTAATGCCTGAACCACATTCTCATTCTCCATTGCCGGCATTTCAAATCCCACCCTCTTCTCAAATCTCTGATCCTACCACTTTCCACCTCTTCAGGAACCACACTCTCCATCACACATCAATCTCCTGTGTGTTCAACTACTACTCAATACGCATCCTCCCCCAGGCATTTAAAAATGTACTAGCAGTCTCTCTCATCTTCTATAATGGGAAAGCCACTCTGCTCAACTCTGTCGCAACCACCCTCTGCCCCTTCACAGCCTGGCTTTTTGAAGTAGTGAACACGGTCTTGGTTTTCTTTCCTCCCGCTCACTCTTCCACCTCCTGCATTCTGGCTTGGTTCATCCCACCAGAATGACTCTTGTAAAATTTCCAACAAACTCCTTGCTGGTATGCGTTCTCTCGGATCCTCTTTTCCCTCCCTTGTCCCTGAAACCCTCTTCCCTGGGCCTCAGCCCCTCCCTGTTACTTTTTCACAATCTCCTTTCCTGACTTCTCTTCCCTGAGTTCATGCCTGCAGTTTTCTCCAAATGTGAGCACAAACCGTCTACATTGGTGTGAGAACTTGGTCAGCAGCTTCCTAATAATGCGCTTACTGTCAGCTTTCCTGCTCACAGCAAAGGCATTGCAATTCTTGTTCGGAAAGCACAACCTTCAATCTGCTTCTTCAGTTCTTGCAGTGAGTCTGCAAGTCAGTCATGCTTACCAAGAAATCTCACCCAACCTCGACTAGCCGCAATGGATGCTCTTGGATTCAAGTTTCTGCAGTTCACCCCAAGTTGCTACAACAGGTTAGCAGGAAAAAAAAGCTGGACGGGGGAAGCCGTGGCTCACTATTTCCCAAATCCTTCGCAAATAGGCTGTTGGGCTTGTGATTGTTTTCTTTAACTTTTAATTTCTCTTGGTAAGAAAAAGCAGGTTTTGGATCAGGCAGCTTCTTCAGAGTTTAGCTCCATTTAAAAAAGAGAAAGGAAGGAAGGGAGGGAGGGAGAGAGGGAGAGAGACAGAGAGAGAGAGAGAGAGGAAGGAAGGAAGGAAGGAAGGAAGGAAGGAAGGAAGGAAGGAAGGAAGGAAGGAAGGAAGGAAGGAAGGAAGGAAGGAAGGAAGGAAGGAAACCTGGAGACCAGGGTGTGTGTTTAGCCTGACAGTGAACCCATGGCCTGCATCAGAGCTCCTGGGTTGAATTTTCGGCTTCCTGCTAAGACAGACCCTGCCAGTGGCCATGGCTCAAGTAGTTGGATTCTTGCTACTCATGTGGGAGACCTGGACTGCATACCTGATTCAATGCTTTGGCCCTGGCCCAGCCCTGGCCTAGCCCCATTGTAGGCATTTGGGAAGTGAACCAGCAGATGAGAGCTCTCATTCTCTCTGTCTCTGTCTCTCTCTCTCTGCCTTTCAAATCAATTTTTAAAAAGAAGGAAGCATTAAGAAGAGAATTACCTAGGAAACTTCCCCCAATAATATTGTTTTCAAATTGCCTAAGGGAAGCACCACATGGACATTAAGAATATATGTTAAACGGGCCAGCGCCGCGGCTCACTAGGCTAATCCTCCGCCTGCAGCGCCAGCACCCCGGGTTCTAGTCCTGGTTGGGGCGCCGGTTCTGTCCCAGTTGCTCCTCTTCCAGGCCAGCTCTCTGCTGTGGCCCGGGAAGGCAGTGGAGGATGGCCCAAGTGCTTGGGCCCTGCACCCACATGGGAGACCAGGAGGAAGCACCTGGCTCCTGGCGTTGGATTGGTGCAGCACGCTGGCCATGGTGGCCATTTGAGGGTGAACCAACAGAAGGAAGACCTTTCTCTCTGTCTCTCTCTCACTGTCTAACTCTGCCTGTCAAAAAAAAGTATATAAAACAAAGCTTTAAAAAAATAAAAAATATGTTAAACGAATGAAATATAAATTACCAAATCCCATAAACAATAAGTGAGTTTCCCACGTGTCAGACTCGTTTATATAAAGTTCATATCAAAATCCAGTCCCTAGTAATCAAAAATCCATTCAAGACAAGGAATCTGCAGAACTTTAACACTGGATAGGAATTCTGAGAGCCTTTGATCTGACACATGAAGTGTTCCTTCATCCCAGTGGGAGGGGCAAGAAGTGAGTCAGGACTTCAGCTCCTGGCTGCTTATCCCCGTCTTGCATCCTCCTGCTTCTGTCCACAGGCCCCTGAACTTCTTTGAGGAGGGACTGCTCCCACTGAAGCTTGCAGGAGCTGCTGTCCCAGGCCACGGTAGACACATGCCCCAAGGAAGGTGCGCACACATAGGGTTTTCTTTCCATCCTGAACTTTCCACGACTTGCCTTCACAGGTCTTCATACAATTCTGTGAGCCACTCCATAGTCTTTCAATAAACTCTATCCTTCTTTTTTGTACAACTCCTCACCCTTAAGTGGACCAGAGGATTTCCATGTCCTACAGCTAAAGGATACTGATAAAGGAGTTCCAGTTTCCAGCAGGGTTTTTCAGGAGCTTGGAAGCTGTCACTCCAGCCTAACACCAAGTGAAATGCTGAATTAAAAAATTAACAACATTTAGGACCATCAGAGAAATGAGGGCATGGAGCTAACTGCTGCTCCCAAAACTGGAGACATAGACAGGAGAATACAGGAAATCACAACTTAGCAAGTAGAAATCCGTGAGCAAAAATCCATGCACGAACTACTGTGAAAATTTTTTTTAAAGATTTATTTATTTATTTGAAAGGCAGAGTTACAGAAAGAGAGAGAGAGAGAAGTATCTTCTGTCCTCTGGTTCACTTCCCCGATGGCTGCAATGGCCAGGGCTGGGCCAGGCCAAAGCCAGAAGCCTGGAGCTTCATCCAGGCCTCCCATGCACTTGGACCATCCTCCACTACTCTCCTAAGCATGTTAGCAGGGAGCTGGATCAGAAATGGAGTGGCTGGGACTTGAACCAGCTCCCATATAGGATGCTAGTGTCACATCACAGGTGGCAACTTAATCTGCCAGCCCCCATGAAATTCTTTTTTTTAAGATTTATTTATTATTTTATTTTTTAATTATTTATTTATTTGAAAGTCAGAGTTACACAGAGAGAGGAAAGGCAGAGAGAGGTCTTCCATACGATGGTTCACTCCCTAATTGGCCACAACAGCTGGAGCTGGGCCAATCCAAAGCCAGGAGCCAAGAGCTTCTTCCAGGTCTCCAGTGTGGGTGCAGGGGCCCAAGAACTTGGGCCATCTTCCACGGCTTTCCCAGGTCATAGCAGAGAGCTGGATCGGAAATGGAGCAGCCAGGTCTCAAACTGGCACCCATATGGGATGCTAGCACTTCAGGCCAGGGCATTAACCTGCTGCGCCACAGCGCTGGTCCCTTATTATTTTATTTGATAGGCATAGTTACAGAGAAGCTGAGAGAGAGTAAGAGAGGTCTTCCATCGGCTGGTTCACTCCCTATATGCCCATAACAGCCAGAGTGGGGCAATCCGAAGCCAGGAGCCAGCAGTTTCTTCTCAGTCTCCCACATGGGTGCAGGGACCCAAGGACTTGGGCCATCTTCTACTGCTTTCCCAGGCCACAGTAGAGAGCTGGATCGGAAATGGAGCAGCCAGGACTCAAACCGGCGTCCATATGGGAATCCAGCACTGTAGGCAGCAGCTTTACCTGCTACACCATGGCGCTGGCCCCTGAAATTCTTTTTATTCTGTGCTTTTTATTTTAGCTTCCAACAACAACAAAAACATTACAAGCTTACTAAAAGGCAAAAAACACAGTTTGAAGAGAAAGAGCCAGCATGAGAGCCAGGCTCCAATGCGGCAGGGATGTTGGAATTATCAGACTGGGAATTTACAACTAAGAGGCTAAGGATTCTAATGGAAAACGTAGAAAACATGCAAGAACAGGTAGATAATGTGCAGAGAGGAAGAGGATTCTAAGAACGAATCAATCATGAATGCTAAAAATCAAAAACATTGTGACAAATGGAGAACGCCTTCGATGGACGCATCAGTAGATGAGACCTGAGTGTAAGAATCCGTGTACATCCCTGGTACTGCGTAAAGAGCTGGTGAGCTTGAGACTGACAATAGAAACTTCCACAACCAAGCAACAAAGAGAAAAAAAGACTAGGGGGAAAAAAGCCAGAAGAGAAAATTCACACACTGTGGGACAACTACAAAAGGTGTTAACGAATGCTTAATGGGACTATCAGAAGGAAGAAAGAAAGAATCTGGATCAACAGACTACTCACTCAGAATTTACTGCTTGAACAGAAGAGAAATTCCATATAGAGAACCATGAATCATTTGTATAGAAATTCCTTTTTCTTCTCTCTGTCTTAGAAGCCTATGATCAGTTCTTGACCTCCAAAAATATTTTTAGGAGATAAAGAAATTCCTAAAAATAAGGTGATTTAAGGAATCTGATAACTTATGTGATAAATAAATAATTTTTCAAAACCATCAGATTAATCAGGGACATCCCACATGCCACCTGCTCACAAAATTTCTATCCTTCCTACCTTCATCCTCTGCAACTGTAAAAAATTTATATGGAAAAATGAAAGATGGGGGGAAGCCACGTGACCATCGATCAGTTCCAAGCATAATCTGTAGGAGCCGCGCAATCACTTGGTGATGATCTGAGTGAGATCTCACTGCACTTCTCTGCACTCAGAGGTTGAGTGTAATAGCTCATCCTCACCCTACCAGAATAGCTGTTTTGATGGTGATCCGTAAGAATCAGTTCAGAATTCTCTCTTAATCTTATTTTAGTGACATTGAAAGGTCGTAAAGTACAAAGAGAAATGGGTTTTGGAAATAAATATTTCTTCTGCTACGCGTACATAATATGCCAGCTGTAACAGTCACATCCTGGTTCCCTTCTGTTGTTATTTTGCTTTTGATTTTTTTTTTCACTTTTGATTCTGGTATTTTCTTTTTTGTCCATTTTGCCTCCTAGAGAAAAGGGTTAGCTAGCAAAGATGGCAGATGTGAAATCCTGCCAGAAGCCCCTCATTTGGGTTCCTGGTGCTGCCTTTCTCTTGCCAAATGGAAAGGTTATTGACACAGAGGTGCCGATTTTCTGTCTCTCTCTCTCTCCTTCTCTCTCTCTCTCTCTCTCTCTCTCTCACACACACACACACACACACAGGACCCAGGGCGAGAGCACCAAATCACGGTGCCCACCTTGAAATCCAGCTAAAAGGAACACAGAACAGTTAAAAAGGAAAATGAGGAGTTTTCCTTAGCCGCAGATGGCAAGTCTACCCCGGCGTCTTCTCACCCCACTGTTTCACAGAATCTTTATCCCCCTGAGGCTGCCGTTTGCTCTGTTGTGGCTGAGGCTCCCTCCTCTTGGGCATAACAGAATGGAGCGTGTCCTGCAAATACCAGGCAAAAGCCTTAACTTCGGAAAATCAGCCTTGTTCTCCCTGCCCTTGCTGTGCAGTCCCAGAAATAGTCTCCGCAGACATCTGTCAAGCTGCAGTCACATGGCTCCCTCAGCAAGCCCTGGCAACTATTCACCACCTCGCCTAGGCAACAGTGCCATCCTGAGATAGCTGCACGGGCGTTCAGGGCGTTTCAGCATCCCGCCTGGTCCTTGTGCCTGGTGCACTGCCCTCTGTACCCGCGGCGGTCCTGGAGGCATGTGACTGCACTGTGGCAACCTGGTGGAGGGGCAGACAAGATGTAAGTGGGGGGATTCTGATGCCCCAGTGGACACACACACCAAAGATACACACATTAACATGCACACATACACAAACACAAAACATGCGTGCCCACAGAGGCATACATATACACATAAACACAATCATGCAAATCACACAAACACATATACCCATGTACAAACATACACATACACGTATGTACATACATACACACACAAGCACATGTACAGGCATGCACAAGCACATGTACAGGCATGCACAAGCACATGTACAAATATACACAAACACACGCATACATACGCACACATGAAAACATATACACACCCCAAGCTGTAAAGGTTCCCAGAAGGCCCCTGTCCGAGGGGAGCCCCACAGGGCTAGGTACACATTGTGTGCAGCCAAAGGCATGTGGGATGTGGGCTGTTTTCCATGTGTAGGAGGAGTAGCAGGGGCAGGGGTCTAGGGCACTGGCCTGGTCCTGCAGGCCCAGAGTTCTTGGGACCTCAGGTCTCATGGGGTTGGCCTGGCCTAAAGAAGTCAGTGCCTTGACTTTGGAGCCAGCGTTGGACAGCTGGGCTGGGGGACAGAGAGGAAGGAGAGGGTGGAGGGGCCGAGGGGTGCCTGTTGAGAGGGTACGGGGTGGGGGGGTGTCGGTGCACTGAGCGCCTGCCTCCTTCCTGCTTCAGTAGCCCTTGCCTCTTCCATGAACAGGCCTGGACTGGGTTTGACCTCCATGCCTCTAGTCCTGCCCCTTTGCAAATTCCTTGGCCCTTCTGGATCTCCGTTTCCTCATCTATAACGTGGGATTGGAAATGGTTCTCCCTTCACAGCAATGTGAGGGTCAATACATGCACGTGGAGCAGTTGTTCTCAAGGCGAGGCCCATGGCCCTGCTTAGTACACAGAACTATATTAAATGAGCAGCTCCAACTCTAAGGACTCTTATCACACCCAATGCAGGAGGATCCTGGGGGCTTGTATGCATTCTGGAAAATACCTGGATTGAATTAAGACTTTCCATATCAGTGTTGTCCTATGGAAATATAATGCAAACTACATATGTAATTTTTAACTTTCTAGCATTCACATTAAATGAGTTTTAAAAAACCCAATATACTATTTATAGGTATGCTTTTATTTCACCCACTATATCCAAAGCATGACCATCTCAGCATGTGTTCGCTAGCCACGGTTCACAAGCGCCAATCACTCATGCACTGGATGGCACAGCTCCCGCCACCTCTTCCCTGACACCATTTCACCAGCTGGGTCTCAGAGGCAGTGTCACCACCACCTCTGAGCATCTGGAGTACTTGCCTGTCCCCTCCATCCCCTCAACACACACAGTCACCGTGGCCTCAGCCTGCTGTCTTTCCTCCGTGCCATTCATTCCCATGTGAAATTTTCCTGTTTGTTGTTTCTCGCCGTTAGAACCTGAGACCTGGGAGCTGGATCCTCACACCCAGTATAGTACCTCGCACATGGTAAGTACTCATTTACTATTTGTGAGTTTATGAGTTAATATTTGACTAGATGAATAAATGGCTAGCTATGGTCATCCTTATTGAGGAAACTAGTTTGATACACAAGGTGACATCAAAAAATTTTTGGAAAGCAGTATTAAAAGAGAAGCTTGGCCGGCGCCGCGGCTCAATAGGCTAACCCTCCACCTGCGGCGCCGGCATACCAGGTTCTAGTCCCGGTTGGGGCACCGGATTCTGTCCCGGTTGCCCCTCTTCCTGTCCAGCTCTCTGCTGTGGCCAGGGAGTGCAGTGGAGGATGGCCCAAGTGCTTGGGCCCTGCACCCCATGGGAGACCAGGAGAAGCACCTGGCTCCTGGCTTCGGATCAGCGCGGTGCGCCAGCCGCAGCAGCCATTGGAGGGTAAACCAACAGAAAAAGGAAGACCTTTCTCTCTCTCTCTCTCTCTCTCTCTCTCTCTCTCTCTCTCTCTCCCCCACTGTCCACTCTGCCTGTCAAAAAAAAAAAAAAAAAAAGAGAGAGAGAGAGAGAGAGAAAGAGAAGCTTACTTTGGAGCAAGAAATTGCCAAGTCCATGCTTAGTTTTGTCCAGGAGATGCATTTTCAAGAGCTTTTTGGAGATCCCCTCACATGCATGATTTGAAAAGGGTCTTCAGAAAAATAAAATCTTTTAATTTCATTTTCTGTGAACTTTTTGAAGTACCCTTGCAATACAGTCTTAGATTGTAAAAATGAAGACTCCTGATGAGAGAAAAAGGCAGCTTCAGTTTTCTATTTACACCGATCCTGCCCCAGTAACAGCTAAATCTATGCAACAGAAAGCAGGCTTTACTTTCTGTTTGTGCTTCTGTGTGAGAAAAGTAGTTTTACTTTCTGACAGGTGAACAGAATTAGAAGCATTTTCATTTGCATGGTTTCTGGAGCATTGAATTCTTAAGTCTCTATTAATGAGGGTCATATGAAAAAGTGGGGACAGATCTTTCCAGATCTTGAAATAAAATATCCAGTTGACACTAGAGCTTTATTCCTGGCAATAATGATAAGGCATTTGTATACTGAAAGTAACATTGTTTCATATCATGCCAAAAATAGAGCAGCACAGAAGCACGTCCACCTATTCTGCAGAAACCACGCAATTTTGACCAAGCAAACATCTCAGAATAACGTAGGGGCGGGCACAGCGGGTTCAGCCACAGCTTAAAGTGCTAGCATCCCATATGGGCACTTGTTTGAGTCCTGGCTGCTCCGCTTCCAATCTGGATTCCTACTAATGTGCCTGGGCAAGTAGTGGAAGATGGCCCAAGTCCCTGGGCCCCTGCACACATGTGGGAGACCCGGATGAAGCTCCTGGCTCCTGGTTTCAGCCTGGGCCAGCCCCAACCATTGCTACCATTTAGGAAGTGAACCAGCAGATGGAAGATTTCTCTCTGTGCCTCTCCTTCTCTCTCTGTACTTTACCTTTCAAATAAATAAGTAAATCTTAAAAAAAAAAGAAGAAGAATGTGGGGCCAGCATTGTGGCCTAGTGGGTAAAGTTGCTGCCTGCAGTACTGGAATCCCACATGGGAACCGATTCAAGTCCCAGCTGCTCCACTTCTGGTCCAGCTCCTTGTTAATGTACCTGGGAAAGCAGTGGAGAATGTCTCAAGTGTTTAGGTCCATGAACCCACCAGAAGAAGCCTCTGGCTCTTGGCTTTGGCCTGGCCTTTCCTTGGACATTTTGGCCATTTGAGGAGGAAATCAACAGATGGAAGATCTCTCTCTCTCTATCTTTCTCTCCCCCCCACCCCTGTAACTGTGCCTTTCAAACAAATAAAATACATCTTTTTTTTTTTAAATAAGAATGTAATATTTGAAAAATCTGAAATATGCAAAATACTCACAGGGACATGAAAACAGTCTTGTATACATTTGAGATTAATCAGGCAATAGCAATTGGCTTACCTACTTGAGTCTCCCAACTGTGATAATATACAAATAACTGTGATGGTGTACCAGATGTTCTTTGACAGTCATTTATTTCCTATATAGATTATCAGAAATGCATGCAAAATCTAAGATTTGATTTTTAAATTTTTTCAGTGGTTTCAAAAATCAACTTTAATGTATTATTTTTTAATGTAATATTACACCAAATAGTGTATAGTCCAAATAGTGATGAGCTAGTTTATGATAAGTGAGTTAACTCTCTCTAAAAAGAAGGAAAATACATGGCTTGACGTAAGAGTATGTACTTACACAGGCTCTGTTGAAGTCACTTGGCAGTAGACATTCTTGATAAAACTAGTTATTTGGGTTGTGGGTCAATACCTAGAGTTAAAGCCTATTTCTGAGTAAGCAACACAGATAGGACAATAAATGTATTTGTGCTATCAGTTCTAATGGATTTGTTTGCTGTTGGAAAATGATTAGAAAAATAGTGGCATCCAGGCCTGGTGGCACAGACAGCTGATTCCCAGCTCTGTTCTCAGATTCTAATTCAGGCCATCAGTCTGGACTTGTGAACCTATGCTTGGAACAGCCTGTTTGGCCAATCTCTGATCAGACTCCCCCAGTCAGCCAGGTCTGAGAACGTGCAGCAGGCCCAGCCAAGTGTTACAAGGGGCAGACTGACTAGGATTCCCACGCAGGCTCGAAGTTCAGGGCCTCTCATGTGCATGGGTCTCTTCCGAAACACCTACCTCATTTTGTATTTGCAATTTTTTATTCCTTATCTTGAAGAGGACTCCCCTAATTGGGAGGGGTTTAGTGCCTACTAAACACAGATGTGCTCCTGGCCATAAACAATCCTGTAATCATAAAACTATAGCCACAGGGAAAACCCAGCCCTCAGCCTGTTTTTATACAGCCCACAAGCTAAGAATAGTTTTTTACATTTTTAAGTGGTTGAAAAAAAATCGAATGACTCATAAAAATTACATGAAATTCAAATGTTGGTGTCCATAATAAAAACTTGTATCATCAGCTCCCAGCCATGCATGTCCATTGCTAGATTCCGCACTGCCTCAGCACTATCATGGCAGAGTTGAGTCCTGGCAACAGAGAAGGTATGGCCTGCAAAGCTGAGAAATGTCCACCATCTGGTCCTCGCAGAAAACGTTTGTGGACCCCCGACCTATTTTCTGAAAATGAAAACACCATAGACACACAAAAAATGTTTTGAAACGGTTGCACTATGTAATGTGAAAAGCGTGATAGAGGGTTGGTTTGACATCAGCGGCTTCTAACCACTCCCAATTGTAGACGTAAGAGGCTATTTTATGAAACCCAACATGTGATTTAATCTGCACATGAGTATCGAAGGCTTCCTAGAACCAAAGCACCTTGTTTAAGATCCTCTGTAACAAGCTATGCTTAGTCTGTAGGTGAGAAGCAGCAATTGGTGAGATGGAAGGGTTTGTGGCTTAATTTGGGTTGGGATAATTATCAGTAAAAAAAAAAAAAAAAAACCCTTCCCTTCCCAGGTAGAAAATACAGGAAAAAATCTTAGAGGATAAGTGCAAATGATCTGTGTAATTAGGTTAACCATCACGCATAAAATAGTCTTGCTCCGGATTGTGAAAAAGCCTGGTAAAACGCTGCCAATGTCATACTTCAAAGTCCAGCCCTCAGAAGTGGTTTAGTAACCCAGCTAAAGCACTTCTATAAACAAAGCTAAAATCATGTTACCCATCATGATTGGGTGTACTGGGCAAGAATTGTGACAGATCATCGAATTCTGGCAGCAAAGCAGATTAAAAATATTGATTTGGCTGTCCCTATTCATAGACGTATGACAGAAAGCTATACAGAGTTGGGAGGGTCACTGGAAAGTTCTGGGACCTCAGAGAGGGCAGTGAGGAAGGAAATCTATCAGAGGACAGCCGGTGTAGCGCCAGGTGAGTGTGGATGCTGGCTGGACAGATTCTACAGATGTGGCACATTTCCCAATCAGGCAAATGGTGGGCGGAAAACTGGGCCAAAGTACAGATCAAGTGGGAAGATAGTCAGTCAATGGGTTGTTAGGTTGGGAGATCAATGATAAAGGCAGGAGCATTTTTATTAGTTGACTTTGCAGAGCTCATGATTAGATTTTTCAAAGGAAGGAGAGATCTTCCTTGACTAACTCAGGGGTCTGGTACTTGGACAGACCAAGCAGGCCACTACTCCAGCTTCTGCTGGAATCCTGCCTGTTGGAAAACAGTTTATTCTGTGTTTTGGAAGAGCCCGGTCCTCTGTGTTCCAAAGACCACCTGGGACAAATATCCCAACTGCAGTCCAACTTTTTCATTCTCCTAAGAAAACTAACTTAAGAGTAGGAAGGTGCAAGACTGTTTGGATCCATCTGCAGAGGGCGTGGTCTCACAGGCAGATGTGAGGGAAAGCTATACCTTGGAGCATCTGCTATGTGCTGGGCACTTTGCACGTGCCACTTCTTTATCTCCACATCCCCTCAGTATAATTAGTGTAACAGAAAGTGCTAAGTTTCTTGTCCACAGCGATGCAGTCAGTAGCTGTGAACTGATGAAATACTGCATTCACGAATGTGCATATTGAGATGTGAGCGCAGGTCTCTGTCTGCCTCACTCCTAGTGTTTACGGCTTCAATTCACCCCAAGTGGGCTTTCCAAGCAGAGAAATTAGCAGGCAGGAAAATGTCGCATCACAAATGTATTTTCCCACTTCCAAGGATCACTAACACATTTCTTCAGTTTCCTGGAATGATAAAACTAACCGAATGGGCCGGCGCCGTAGCTCAATAGGTTAATCCTTCGCTTGCAGAGCCGGCACACTGGGTTCTAGTCCCGGTCGGGGCGCCGGATTCTGTCCCGGTTGCCCCTCTTCCAGTCCAGCTCTCTGCTGTGGCCAGGGAGTGCAGTGGAGGATGGCCCAAGTACCTGGGCCCTGCACCCCATGGGAGACCAGGAGAAGCACCTGGCTCCTGCCATCAGATCAGCGCGGTGCACTGGCTGCAGCGCACTGGCCGCGGCGGCCATTGGAGGGTGAACCAATGGCAAAGGAAGACCTTTCTCTCTGTCTCTCTCTCTCACTGTCCACTCTGCCTGTCAAAAAAAAAAAAAAAAAAAAAACACTAACCAAATGCAGTTTTTTCATTGATAACATGTCCCTAACGTGGAGGTTACGCTTGCTCTTACACTTTTCTTTCTTTTTTTCCTAAAGATTTATTTTATTTGAAAGACACAGTTACAGAGAGAGAGAGAAAGAGAGACAGAGAGGTCTTCCGTTGCTGCTTCGTTCCTCAGATGGCTGTGAAGGCCGGAGCCAGGAGCCAGGAGCTTCGTCCAGGTTTCCCAGTGGGTGCAGGGGCTCAAGGTCCTGGGCCATCCCTCACTGCTTTAGCAGGGAGCTGGATTGGAACTGGAGAAGCCAGAATGTGAACCAGCACCCACTTGGGATTCTGGTGCTTCAGGCAGGGGCTTTAACGCACTGCACCACAGCGCTAGCCCTGCAGTCTTCCTTAAAGTGTCAAATTCTGAATCTAGGAGACAACGTGTGTGAGGTCCCTTTGAGACCACACAATTTAAGCCCCCGAAATAGCTGGAAAAATCATCTCCTTCTATTAGGATGCAAAGCATTCGTGACTCCAGCCTGCAACATAGACTTCCTTGCCCCTGTTACACTGTGACTAGTCTCTTTTTCACCAGTCCAGTTAGAAATGAGTTTTTAATGTGGGCCTAAGACTTCCCTTTCTGGAGATTTCTTTGCATAGGCTGTTACAGTAATGAGCCACATGGTCTTCCGTTAGGTGCTGGTCAGCGGTATACACGCAGTCAGTAGAGCTTTAGAAGAATTACTACAAGAATGTTTTTAAAAATCAATTAAAAAGCATAAGCTGCAATTTAGAAGTCCTCTAGTAAGTCATTTGATCAATTTATAGATGTTTCTATTTCCTACGAAACTGTGTCCTCAAACGTTTCTGAGATTAAAGTATTACTCCCCCTGCCCACGCCCCCAACCACAAGCCACTCGGAAGAAGCTATAGGGAAAAACCACCATCAAGTAATGCCGTCTTAAACAATCCTGCCCACTCTAAATGTAGTAGATTTCTCTTGTAAACCTAGGCCTAATCTCAGATTAAATAAAACAAATGGTAGCTAAATAGATGGCCTCTTCAAATCTGTTTGCTGTACCGCAGATGACAAACTAAGGCTTTCCTAATTTGCAGTTGAGAAAGTACTCTTCCCATACTAAGATAGGGAGAAGGAAGACAGAGCAAGCACCAATCTAAACAGACATCCGTAATTACAGGGTTTTAGGGTTGGAGTCACTTCACTTAATCTTTGCATGACCCAGAATTCAACTCAGAAGATTAAAAGAACAGCATTTTCAATTCTATTCATGAAAATTAAGGTCTTGGCTGGAGTTAATAAAGCTGAGAGAGAAAAAAATTAAGCTGCTAGTCAAAGCAACATAATCCTTACTCCAATGCAAAGTGAAAAAATATTTAGTTGCACAGTATTTCCATTATAAGTAATGCATTTGTTTATAGATTTGTAAAAGAGGACATAATACCCTGGGAGTGAATTGGTCCACGTGGGAGAACCATATCAGGATTCCACTATTGGAGCTACCCTAGAAGCTTAGCAGATCAAAATAAAAGATTGATGATGATTCTGAGTTTAAAATTTAATGCCTAGGCTACCTACTAAATTTTACATTACAAGAATGTTGCCTGTACCATACATCAATAAAATCAATTATGCTCTTATAGGATAGATATAAGAAAAATTATTATTTACACATTGTGCCTTTTCGGTGGTACTGTTTGCTTTTTCCATTCACTATCATTTGTCAAAAATGTCGTTTTGAAGGATGTCATGCGTAATACTCTTGGGACACTAGAAATCCTCTTTGGCTGAAAAGGTTCATTTTTCTGTAAGTTGCTGACAGATGGGATCATTTCCACCTTCCAATATGATATACTGGATTTGCAGGCATAAAATCCGAATGTGATCTATCCAAATTCTGGGGAAAAGCTCCCGACTTTGAATTCTGTGGGCATGATCTTCCTGGAAAAGGAGCTTGCTGGCAGTTGCAGAGTGCGTGAAGAAACCATTGTTAAACTAATCACCGCCTGAGGCCTCTTTGCAAATAACCAGTTACCACCGTCTGTTTATCCAACACCTTAGTTACTGTGGAAGTCTTTTCCCAAAGCCAGGTTACCAATTCACAGGAGCTTTGTCGTCGGGGAAGCCCATCTCTCCAGTGAGTTACGGGCTCAGAGCAAAGTAAATGACCTTTCACTGGTTTGAAATGGACTGCGAGATTAAGACCTGCGAAATGCCACTCGGTGGCCAGCGTTGGCAGCGTTATTTCTCCTGCTGCCTGTCATCAGTGTTCCCAGCAAGCTCCTTGTTCTCCAAGCTCCAGGAAGGGAAAAAAACAACCTAACTGAATAATGCAAGTCTAGATACTTACAACACACCGAATCTCCAAACTGTTTCCATAACATTATGAACTCAAGAGTGTTGATAGGCTGTTTAATCGGTTCCATATACGATCCAGGAATTCATGATGTCAACAGTAAGAAAAGTCTCAAACATTGTCATAATTAATCATTAAAATATATAAATTATACGAGCTTTAATTCATTTAATAACAGAATTGGGATTTGAAAAAGATAAATTTCCAGGTCAGTAGTAAAATAATTTAATATTATGGATGGGTTATGTTTCCATCATTAGGGGGGAATGCTATGTCTTATTCCTAAGTATATTGGGTTAATGTTGTATATGTAGCAGGTTAGCCAGGAAACAGAACATACTAAAGAACATTAAGAATCTACAGTAAGAGTAAGATATGAAGAGGAATTCTCTATTATCTTATTATACTTAACTTCTGAAATCCAGAATTTACTCCAAAAGGCTTTTCTAGTTTTTTTTTATCAGCTAATAATTATGAATATTTCAAGTTTTTTTTTTCCAGCTTCAAATATGAGGTTTTTTTTTCTTTTCCTAAGTCCCTTGCCTTATTGTCTCTTCTGTAAAATCTGATATTTGGGGAAAAAGAAACAAGAACCATAGGCATACAAAAACAGGTTATTAATCTCTCCTTCACCTCTTCCCATCCTACACCCATCAGAAATGGAATGTTGACATTTCTATACCAGCAAATGTGCATATGTGGGTTTATCCAAACACAAGTGCATAATTTTAAAGTTTCTGTCTTACAAAGTCAGAATCAGCCATTCACATTATTCTATGCAGGAATCAGGACACTTTTGATTGGAAGAAACAGAAAGTAGCTCACTAAGCTAATCCTCCGCCTTGTGGCGCCGGCACACCAGGATTCTAGTCCCCGCTGGGGTGCTGGTTCTGTCCCGGTTGCTCCTCTTCCAGGCCAGCTCTCTGCTGTGGCCCAGGAGGGCAGTGGAGGATGGCCCTAGTGCTTGGGCCCTGCACCCGCATGGGAGACCAGGAGAAGCACCTGGCTCCTGGCTTCGGATCAGCGTAGCTCCGGCTGTGGCGGCCATTTGGGGGGTGAACCAACGGAAGGAAGACCTTTCTCTCTGTCTCTATCTCTCTCGCTGTCTAACTCTGCCTGTCAAATAAATAAATAAATAAAAAGTAGAATATAAACATAATGTCAGTAATTGGGGAGGACCTCATTTGTCCAAACATCTGCAGAATATATAACATGACTGTGGCATGCTCAATTGTCTCCGCCTGCCCCCAACCACCTCCCATAGAGTTTTACACTATAAATAACGCTGGCAAGAAACATCCTTGTAATGTCCAGTTCACTTGTTTCTATTCAGAGATTCCTCAAACTGGGAAAGAAAAGTCAAAATATGAACATGTTTAAACTTTTGATATCTGTTGCCTGATTATATTTCAAATCTCTTGCAGTTTGTACTTTTATCAGTTAGGGGAGGAAAATGTTGGTTTCCTCAAGTCCTCAACAGTGTTCTCTGTTAGTACCACCTCTTCAGTTTTGGCAAATCTCAATGACTGCACACTCATAAAGAAGAATGAGAAGTCTATATGCATGAAAACAGTTTAATCTATACACAATAAAATGATAATTTTTAAGATTTCAAAAGTTAGAATCAGACTGGTAGAGAATATTTTCTGTAGATATGAAAAAGAAGATTTAAGGTCAATAGTAACAACTTAATATTTTCCTATTTATTAGCCACTTGCTTTTCCTCTTTGGCAGTTAAGCTTCCCAGGTCCTTTGCTTCTTTCTTATTGATTGCTGATTTTTTCATCAATTAAAAAAGTTCTTTATATATTAGGAGTTTTATCAATTCCTCTTTCATAGCCATTCATTTGTTCTAACCCAAGATTGCTTACTTGTACTTAGTTGATGTAGTATATTGAATTATGTTGATGTGTTTTCCTAAAATTAACTCCTTCATGCATGTGACCACAGAACATCATTCTCTCAATCCACTTTTATATACATACACAGTGTATTTACATATTCAAAAGTAGGGGCATGTTGTCTTATTTTGTTCATACATTTTCTTTCTTTCTCTATATATATATTTATAAAAATTCATAAAGGTCATCATAAACTTCCATATTTTTGGTTCCCTTTTATTCTTTGCTACTACCCAACTCCCTCCCTCCTTTAAAACCTCACCAGTTTTTCTCCACCCTTTTCTGCACCTCTGTGCACGTAGATGTCATGGTAACAGCCTATTGGCATCCTTCCAAGCTGCTTCTTCAAGCTAACATAACCTTACAAACATAAATTGTGTGTATACTTTTTATTTGTCCTGTTAGGGAAAAGGGTTGCCTCTTTAAATCTTTTCCTCATTATTTTCAGAAATTCACACATACAGAAAACTCCAAGAAATGGAAGACTCTCGTTCAGAAACTGCTACGTTAGGAAACAAGGCCTCATGAGCAAGAACCAACAGAGGGGCCGGCACTGTGGCACAGTGGTTAATTCTCCTGTGGCGCCGGTATCCCATATTGGCACCGGTTCTAGTCCTGGCTGCTCCTCTTCCAACCCAGCTCTCTGCTATGGCCTGGGAAAGCAGTAGAAGATGGCCCAAGTGCTTGGGCTCCTGCACCCACGTGGGAGACCCGGAAGAGGCTCCAGGCTCCTGGCTTCGGATCGGTGCAGCTCTGGCTGTTGCAGCCATTTGGGGAGTGAACCAGCGGATTGGAGACCTATCTCTCTGTCTCTTCTTCTCACTGTCTGTAAATCTCTCTCTCAAATAGATAAATAAATAAATAAAAACTTTAAGAACCAGCAGAAAGAATAGGTATCAATTAAAAACTCCCAAGATCTCAGGTATTGGACATATCAAATTCAAAATATAAAATCCTTAGATTTACCAGTTTTAGAGGAATACAAGAGAACCTTGAAAATATAAGTAGGTAAGGAGGAATCATTTTTAAATATCAACGAGATGTAAAGAATCAGAATGAAAAATACACAATGGAATTTAAAAATCAGCAAGATTTCCACTTCTGACATCATGGTGATCAAGGCATGTTGAACCACTCTCCCACTGAAGATGCTACCAAACTGGGGGAAAAGAAAGAAACAGAGGCAGCAAAGAGCTAAGATAAGAGAAGATAGTAAGAAATAACCAAACCCGGCCGGCGCCGCGGCTCACTAGGCTAATCCTCCGCCTAGCGGCGCCGGCACAGCGGGTTCTAGTCCTGGTCGGGGCACCGGATTCTGTCCCGGTTGCCCCTCTTCCAGGCCAGCCCTCTGCTGTGGCCAGGGAGTGCAGTGGAGGATGGCCCAGGTGCTTGGGCCCTGCACCCCATGGGAGACCAGGAGAAGCACCTGGCTCCTGGCTCCTGCCATTGGATCAGCGCGGTGCGCGGGCCGCAGCGCGCCGGCCGCGGCGGCCATTGGAGGGTGAACCAACGGCAAAGGAAGACCTTTCTCTCTGTCTCTCTCTCTCACTGTCCACTCTGCCTGTCAAAAAAAAAAAAATAAATAACCAAACCCAAATCCAAGTGCAACTGCAACCTCAGAGAATAAACAGTGAGAAAGCCAGTAATGCTTACTCAAGGTAATCTTCTTGTGCTCTTACACTGTGTGGGGATTTTGCCTCGTATCCTCATGCAACACTGAAGAGCTGTGTCCACGTCCCAGGGTTATCCAGCAAGTGGGCTCGTCCGCATCTACAGGGGCCAACTGGGGGCGCATCTTCCCGGGCCTCTCCGAATTAGGTCTGTTCCTTTGGAGGAAAAGCTGACCCTGCTGGGCTTGTGACGCCTCCCCTGACAACATCAAAGCCAGATTGGCTGGGAGTTTGGAGAGCAAACAGTGGTTGGGAAGGGTGAGTTAGTCTCTCATTCTTCCTACCAGCCTTCTCCACAGCACAGAGGTGGGTGTGACGCTCACCCTCGGTTGCTGGGCTCACAGCAGGCCTGCCATCCTGTCACTGTGGTCATCGTTGACTACTCTTGCCACTGCCACCCGGCCTGTGGTGGACACCCGGGGCTGACTTCAGTTGTGTCGGCTCTTGTGCAGAGCACCGAGAACACCTGTTGCCAGAACTCTAGCACTAATTAGGGTGCTTCTAGCTTTAACAGAAAGCCCAGCACAGATAATAAAAGGGGACATTTTGGCTGATTGTTTTACAGAGAGTTTTTAGCATAAGAGCTAAACAGTGACTCTGATCCATTTAGGAAATAATAAGCATTTTGAAAGGATATTGGGTAGTCCAAAGGCTAGGCAAAAAGAACCAGAGCCAAAACTAGGTCATGGAACCCATCTGCTTTGGGGTGAACATGGTAGCATAGAAGGTTAAGCCTCCACCTGCAGTGCCGGCATCCCATATGGGTGCTGGTTCGAGTCCCAGCTGCTCCACTTTCGATTCAGCTCTCGGCTGATGTGCCTGGGAAAGCAGTGGAGGATGGCCCAAGTGCTTGGGCCCCTGTACCCACCTGGGAGACCTGGAAGAGGCTCCTGGCTTCTGGCTTTGGCCTGGCCCAGCCATTTAGGGGGTGACCTGGCGGATGGAAGATCTCTCTCTTTCTCTCTCCTTCTCTCTGTATCTCTGACTTTCAAATAAATAAATAACTCTTTAAAAATAATGAACCAGTCTGCCAAAGACAGAGCTGCTGGCAGTCCTACATTCTGTCCCTGAACACAGACTACCCTGTGCTACTCCTGCATCTTTTGCCACTACCCCGTCCACATGAATTCTCCATGGCCCCAGCTACTTCACATTACTAGCGTGGGATGCACAGTTCTTTGCAGGTGGATCTGATGGCCAAGAGAGAAGAAATGACTGTGCAGTACTAGTGAAGCTGCCTGGGGCCGTGTCTGTCTGGCCCCAACTACTTCTACATTGCAAGAAGTCATTGGCCCCCAGGATATGCATGTGGTGGGGGCATCTGCAAAGGTGGCGATGGGTTCAGAAGCAGAGGCAGGCCTCTCAGCCACACACCGGGGTCATTCAGGAAAGAGAGCGCGGGTGTCACAGAAGTGCCAGAGAGCTCCTAAGCTTCCTGCTCCTAGTGTTTCCATATGCAAGTCCTACGACTGTAGGGATTCCATGAATTACCGGAACCCACCTGCCTTCAGCCCAGAGGTTGGGATTACTTTGATGAATTAGGGTTCAGCCCTGGAGCTGGGGCAGATGCAACCCCATGTCAGCCAGATGACGTTTTTCAAAGCAGGTTGAGATTTAATGGGGGCTGGGGAGAAAACACTGCCCCCTCGCCAACTGCTTTCACTGGTCTTTCAAACTATTCAAATTAAAGGCTTCTCTTTTTGGTTTTTTAATAACAACATTATCTATCACCTCCTCAAATAGACAACATGCTCCCTGGGGACAAGGACTAGGTCTCTAACCTTCAAATTCCCTTAGTGCTTAATGCATGATAGCACGCAGTAAGGTAAGAATGCATTAAAGATGGGTTCTCCATTGTTCCATTGTCAGGGATCAGTTGATGAACACTGCTAAACTAAAATCAGGGAACCAAATAATTACATGACTGGACTTTTCACCAGATGTTTTGGTTTTTTCACAGTAACTCATTAAATAAAGAGAATAAAGGATTTGCAGTGCCCATACAGGGTCCCCAGGGATATCCTTTAAAGAGTTTTGAACTTCTTGGGAAAAACATCTCCTGTAAATCTATGTATTGTTCTTAGAGCCCTAAAATTGTCAAAAGGCCCTTGGTTTATGAGATGTATATCTACTGTGTTGCCTCCAGGTTTGGTTTTCTTTTTTTTAATTGACTTCTTTGCCTCTTTCTTTCTTCCTACCCCATTTGACAGCGAACATAATGCAGTGGTTTATTAGAAGAGAGCCGTGCCTTCAAAAGCATGCCTTGCCCTGCTTAGCGCTAAAACCAATCCCTTTTGGGCGAACTGACAGAATAATACACTTTATGATGACTGTTCTTCCTCTATTAATGACGCAGTAAATCCGACTGCAAGAAGGCACTTTAGAGACGAAGCTTGTTTAGCTCCCTCATCACTGCAGAAGGGCGCTGTGAAGAACCCGCCTTTGGAGTTTTTGGAACCTCCATTGGGAGTTAAATAAGTAATTGGTTTCAACAACTAACTTGTAAGTTTCGTAAAAGCAAGATTTTATGCATTGAGTGTCCACTTACGTAAGTAGTTTATGGTCAATTTAAAAAACTGTGAGAGACTTCTCCCTAAGCTTTCAGAGGTGGAATAAGGAGAGGGTTTCTGTGACTTGGATGTGAAACAATGTTGACTAGAAAGTGGGACTCGACACCTTCACTCTACTGCACTGGTGTGGTGGACGGCACCCGTGGCCCCAGACCATCACTACACCTGTATTCACTCTATTTGTAACTGCACTTTGCGCTTTCTCTCCCTAGTGGTGAGCCCTTTGATTTTGGGTTGGCCATCTCATTTGCTTTGGCTCACAGCATGAGACAGGAGTGAGACTGCCACTTCCAAGTCCAGGCTGTGGAAGCCTTGGTGCTCAACTCTGAGATTCTTCAGCTAGATAAATATTTTATTGTCACGTGCCTCTGAGATTTGTGGATATTTGCTCATAGAAGCACCTAAGTGAGGGGGCAGGTATTTCACCTAATGGTACGATGTCAGTTAACATTGCATCCCCCATAGGAGTACCTGGGTTCGATGCCTCTGACTCTTGACTCCAGCTTCCTGCCTCCTGGGAGGCAGCCGGTGATGGCTCAGGTGTTGGGTTCCTGCCACCTACATTGGAGACCTGCATTGAGTTCCTAGCGCGCATCTCCCAGCTTTGGCCTCAGTTCAGTGCAGCCTGGCTGTCTTGAGCATTTGGGGAATGAATCGCTGGCTAAAAGCTTCCTTCCTCTCTCTCTGTTTCTTATCTTTCTCTATCTCTCTCCCTCTCTAATAATTAAATAAAAATGAGAATAATAATAATAATAACATAAACTGAACATTAAAAAGAGAAATACCTGGTGCTGGCGTTGTGGCATAGCAGGTTAAGCCACCACTAGTGACACCAGCATCCCACATCAGAGTGCCAGTTTGAGTTCCAGCTACTCTGCTTCTGATTCAGCTTCCTGCTAATGTGCCTGTGAAGGCATCAGAAGATGGTTCAAGCACATGGGCCCTTGCTACGCATGTGGGAGATGCCAGTGGAGTTCCTGGCTCCTGGCTTTGGCCTGGCCCAGCCCTGGCCATTGTGGCTATTCAGGGAGTAAACCAATGGATAGAAGATTTCTCTCTCTCTCTGTATGTCACTCTGCCCTTCAAATAAATCAGTAAAATAAAATAAGTAAACCTTCGAAAAGGAAATACCTAGTCAATATAATCAAATTGTTTATAGACCCATATTTTTTATTTGAGAGATATAGGCACACAGACAGACAGACCTCCCATCTGCTGGGTCACTCTCCTAAATACCTGCAACAACCAGGGACAGGCCAGGCCAAAGCCAGGAGCCAGACCTCAATCTGGATGTCCCTTGTGGGTGTCAGAGACACAACTACTTGGGCCATCACTTGCTGCCACCTAGGCTATACATTAGCCAGAATCTGGAATCGGGAACAAAGCTGGAATTCAAACCCAGGCACTCTGATGTGGCATATAGGCATCCCAAGAAGTTTCTTTACCACTACCTCAAATGCCTACCCCAATTGGCTTATTTTTAAATTATTTTTTTAGTCCTTATGGGGATGATTTTTTTTTTGCTAAAGAAGTAAACATTGGGACATTAGCATGATTGCTGAATATGATCTTCCTATTGTCGTCCCCTGAGGAAGCATCAATTTTGACAACTACCACAGATAAATACTTCACAATAAGCCATCATCCCATGTCTGTGAAGGTGCCTACTATCAATAAGTCAAAAGATTAGTGTTGGCAAGGGTGTGAAGAATCGAGAACTCACATACATTGATGGAAATATAAATCAGGAGCTCCAGTACAGAAAACAGAATGGAGTTTCCTCAAAAAGTTAAAAATAGAACTACCCTATGCTCCAGCAATCCCATTTCTGGGTGTACATGTACAGGACCTGAAAATCAAAGCAACATCTGCACTCCCTTGCTCATTGCAGCACTATTCATGACTGCCAAGATGTGGAACCAACCTACGTGTACATGGATAGAAGAATGCATAAAGAAAATGTGATACAAATACATGGACATCTTGTCATTGTTTGTAACATAGGACGGATGTGGAGGACATTACATTATGTGAAACAAACCAGACACAGACAGACACTGCATTATCTCACTTATATGGAATATAAAAAGATCAAACTCATAAAAACAGAGTGGGAGAGTGGTTACCGCAGGTCAGGGGGAGAAATGGAGACATGTTGGTCAAAGGGTTGAACCTTCTAGTTACAAGATGAATTGTTTTGGGTGACTATGGCTAATAATAATGTGTTGTATACTTAAAATTTGAGAGTGGGTTGTAAATGGTCTTATCCCACACACAAAAAGGGCAACCAGGTTAGGTGTTGGATATGTTCGTTGGCTTAATCATGCTAATCTTTTTTTTTTTTTTTTTTTTTGGACAGGCAGAGTGGACAGTGAGAGAGAGAGAGAGAGAGAGAAAGGTCTTCCTTTGCCATTGGTTCACCCTCCAGCGCGGCTGGAGCACTGCGCTGATCCGATGGCAGGAGCCAGGTGCTTCTCCTGGTTTCCCATGGGGTGCAGGGCCCAGGTACTTGGGCCATCCTCCACTGCACTCCCGGGCCACAGCAGAGAGCTGGCCTGGAAGAGGGGCAACCAGGACAGAAACCGGCGCCCCGACTGGGACTAGAACCCGGTGTGCCGGCGCCGCAAGGCGGAGGATTAGCCTAGTGAGCCGCGGTACCGGCGCTAATCATTTTATAATGTGACACATACCAAAACATGTTGTAGACCTTAAATTTATATTTACCCTTTTTATTTAGCAACTATGCCTCAACAAAGCTAGGACAAATGAAGACAAAATAAGAACATTCCCAAAAATAAATAAATAAGCATATAAATAACAATTGTTCTGAAAATTCAAGACTCCAGGTAATAAGAACCTGAACTCTCCACAGCCAGCTCTTAGGTGTGGGGTTCATTGCCCTGCAGTAGAGTAAATGTTATTAAACTTTTTCATCCCAGAATCTCATTGCTCTCCTAAAAATTATTGAGGACCCTAAAGAGTTTCTTGTTGGTAAATTATATCTATTGATATTTACTCTATGAGAAATTAAACTAGAAATTTTCACATATTTGTTAATTCTCTTTAAAGTAAGCATAAGGCACTCATTGCATATTCATGTAAATGACATTTTTTTATAAAAAAAATGTTTTCCGGAACAAAAGACACATCATGAAAGGGTAGCACTGGGCGGTGATTTGCATGTGGCTTGTGCTCCAAATATCTGATGCTAGAGGCTTAGTCCTCAGCACGGTGATGTGAAAGGTGGTGGGACCTTTAAGAGGCAGAGCTTGGTAAGAAGTCCTTGGGTTGGCTGCCCTCATAAGGGTAAGGTAGTTCTTGTGGGATCCCGTGTTCCTGTGGCAGTGAGTTATTGTAAGAGTGAACCGTCTGGCAGATGGCTCTCTGACTTCTGGTCTCGAGATGTGATGGTTTCCTCCCACACATGCTCACACAATGAGGCCCTCACCAGAAGTTAAATTCTGATCTTGGACTTTCAACCTCCTAAGCCATGAGCTAAATTAATCTCCTTGCTTCATAAGTTTCCAGCTTCTGAAATTTCATCATAAAAATGAAAGACACACTATTACACTCTTTTTTTTTTTGGTAAAGATTTACTAATTTATTTGAAAGGCAGAGTTACAGAGAGGCAGAGGTAGAGAGAGAGAAAGAGAGAGAGAGAGAGAGGTCTTTTATGCACTTGTTCACTCCCCACATGGCCAGAATGGCTGGAGCTGGGCCAATCTGAAGCCAGGAGTCAGGAGCCAGGAGCTTCTTCTGGGTCTTCCATGTGGGTGCAGGGGCCCAAGCACCTGGGCCATCTTACACTGCTTTCCCAGGCCATTAGCGTCCAGCTGAATCAAAAAAGGAACAGCAAGGACTCAAACCAGCATCCATACAGGATGCTGGCGTCACAGGCGGAAGCTTAATTTATGCCGCAGTGCCAGCCCCCAATACACTCTTTTTACAAATCTATTTAATATCTGTCCCACCAGAAAACAGCTGGATTCATAGATGTATTTTCTTCTGACTTCAATTTGTTTCAATACATCATGTTATCTATCTTGGATGAAGTATATGACAAATTTGGATTCATATAGATATGAAATAGTAAAATGGAAGAGTATTTTAGTCACCTTTTTAGATCATTGAAAGTATTCTTTTGTGATACTACACTAAAACCTCACAAGTGGAATTTCTTAAAGGTTAGTTGCAATGTGGAAGCAGAAATCATGGCGATGAACATTTTGTACATTCAAGTCCACTCATCTGTCCTGCATTTTCTTACTTGAAAGTTTTTTTTTCTTTGTGATTAAGATTTCCATTTTGTTTATTTGAAAGGCAGAATTATAGAGAGAGAGAAGGAAAGACAGAAAGAGAAATCCTCCATCTGCTGGTCCACCTCTCAAAGAGCTGCAATGACCAGGGCTGGGCCAGGCCAAAATCAGGAGCCAGGAGCTTCATCTGGGACTCCCATGTGGGTGCAGAGACCCAAGGACTTAGGCCATCCTCCACTGCCCTCCCAGGCACATTAGCAGAGAGCTGGATCAGCAGCAGAGCAGCTGGGACTCAAACCAGCGTCCATATGGAATGCAGGCATCACAGGTGGTAGCCTAACCTGCTATGCCACAGCACTGGCCCCCTACCTGCATTTTGAATAGCTCTTTCGTGTATGCATGATTTGACCCTGGAAGGGTCTTGGAAACTCTAAGAGGTCTCTGGACTGCACTTTGAGAATTGCTGGTATGAGGTATCAAGGAATCTTCATCTATATTCGACTTCGTCAAGCAGTCATCTCTTTTGCAACCATGCCTGTTGCAAATAGATGAACAACATTAGCCACAGTCTCATGTATTGCATCAACAAAAGCTGTCCTTATGTTTTCTAGTCCTTGATCATTAAATAAAGGAAACCTAGAAACACAATGAACTGAAGTTGTTGATGTAGAGACCAATAAGATAGGTAAGCTCCTTGCTCATGTGGCATTTACAGTTTTAATTGAGGGAGGCAGTAAACAAGGAAGCAAATAAACAAAGATGGTAATTCCAGGTACTTATTACCATTATGAAAAATCCAAGATATCCACAAAATCCATCACTGATGTTGCCTCAGAAGCAAGAGGCAAGTGAACACATCAGCAAATCCATGTAAATCTAGTTAAAAGCCACCAGGAAGCTCAGGCCAGGGAGAAGGGTGCCCTGCCCTGCTGTGGGCAAATGAGAGGGGGAGCAGGGGAAGTCACTGCGGAGGCATGGCAGGGAGCAGAGGTGCAGGCTGCTTCTCTCCCCAACCCCCCGCCTTGGTAGATCATCTGCTGGCCTGGCACCGCCCTGAGGAAAACACCTGCTTGACAGGAGTAGGGTCCATCTCAGAGCCACGCTGGATGGAGCCTGGCCAGGACGAGGTACGGATAACAGTGGGATAACAGGTGTCTGGACCCTGTGCAATTCTTTTTTAAGATTTTATTTACTAATTGAGAGGTAGCATTACACACAGAGAGAGAGAGAGAGAAAGGCCTTCTATCCACTGGTTCACTCCCCAAATGGCCACAATGGCCAGACCTGGGCAAATCCAGGAGCTTCTTCCAGGTCTCCCACGTGGGTGCAGGAGCCCAAGCACCAGGGCCAACTTCCACAGCTTTCCCAGTCTATAGCAGAGAGCTGGATCAGAAATGGAGCAGCCAGGACACAAACCTGCGCCCATATAAGATGTTAGCACTGCAGGAGGAGGCTTACCTTACTATGCTACAGCCTGTGCAATTCTACCCCTTGTCCCTTCACATCCTGAGAGCTAAGGAATTGCTCCAGAGCCAAGGAGTCTGGGTAAAAGGCAGGACCTCGTAGTGGCTCCCTAAGTCACATTTGTGTATAGCGCATGGGGATAGGGTGCTCAAGCTGTAGCATTGCAGACTCTTCTTATACTCAACGGGAGGTACTCACCTGCAAATTTAAAACCCGACTCTGGCCTCTGCATTGGGGCTAGTCACGTGGAAGTTTCAAGAGCCGCCACGCGAGGAGGAGAGGAAGTGGGAGAATTTATCCACAGCTTCCCTCCTATGCTCTGGGTGAAATTTGTATCGTTGATGATTGGCTTCCCAATGCAGGCATTGCTCCTGGCCCCTCGGGGCTGCCATGGAGGAAACAGCCAGAGCGCCACCCGGGTGCGAGCCTCAGATCCCAGAGTGAGCCAGGGAGAGTGCCTCCGCCTGCTGCCTGAAGCCCCCTGGGCTCTCTGGACCCAGAGTGGCTGGTGACAGGGAGGGCCCGGGGCGGGAGGGCAGTGGCCTCTGCAGGGCGAGGCAGGCGGCAGCTTTATCTCCGGCAGCGCTGTGGGCGCCGCGGCGGGTGTGGGGCAGGGGCAGGGGCCCCTCTGGCTGAGCCAGAGGAGCGTTACCCCAGCGGGGCTCGCGAGCCAACAGCGTCCTGGGAACTGCCCGAGACCACCTCCCTGCAGCGCCGAAGGCTGAAGACCAAGACACTGACTGGAGATTGTCACATGGAACTCCGGGGCACGCAGCAGGCCTGGGCTGGGGATGTATGGAGAAGCCAAGTGCAGGGGACCCCTCGAAACACCGTCATCAGCTCTGCCAGACACTGTCGGATTGCACTCCTAGATCGGAGCTTTACCTCTAATAGCTTGTTGGGGACTTCGTCTGATCCTTTTCCTTTCTTATAGATAGGGCTGTATCTGTTGATCTATATCTTTGCCCTGGAGTTAACAAAAATCACTGACTGGTAACCCCATCGCGATGTCTTCCTTATTAAACTGGTAACACGAAGGGAAACAGAGCTAGAACTGCGTGTGTTCTGCGAGGTGTTTTGAACTTGAAGAGAAAGGCTATTTGATTCCACATTCATGTTAAAACCACAACTTCCCTTTGTTTCCAGAAGAGGGCACAAGTTCATCTCAGGTTTATTCTTGGCGCTTCTCGCCTCCCTCCGTCCCCTGACCGCGTGTGTGTGCACACAGGCACATAGGCAGACACAGGTTCACACAGCCCAGCCCCAGCTCCTGGTTGGCCTTCTCCCAGTGGACAAACAGCTTACGCTCCCGTTTCAGAACCTGTGAAGAACAACACTGAGCAGACTGTGGACCCTACTGCAAGATGACAGGTGTCCACCCTCTGGGACTTCTTGGGTTCCTGGATAGACCTATATCCACTATAGTGAAGTATGTATGGCTTTAAGTTACAGTTCCTATCTGATTGTAAGTCACTTCCTGTAGCATTGCTACACCTGGAATAGTGATAGGAAGAGTTCCAGGCAATAAGCTAATGTGCTGTGTGTAGAGAATTTGAAAGCAGACTAAAATGTGGCTTTGCTTTTACTCTAGGCACACAGTGGGCATTTTACACAATGTCCAATACTCTTCTGCCCAATGTTTTTAAATTTAGTTTGAGAGGTGGAGATAGACATACATACACACACACTCACAGAGAGAGAGAGAGAGAGAGAGAGAGAACACTCCCATCTGCTTATTCACTCCCCAAATGCCCCCAGCCAGGAGCTCAATTCAGGTCTCCCACAAGGGTGGCAGGAACTTGTTACTTGAGACATCACTGCTGCCTCTTAGGGTCTGCATTAGCAGCAGGCTAGAGGCAGAAGCCAGAGCCAGGACTTGAACCCAGGTACTCCAGTGTGGGATGCAGGCATCATAACTACTAGGCTAAATGCCCGTCTTCCTGAAAATCTGTTGGTCAAAGTTCTAAGAAATTTATGCAGTTACTATTCAATTTCATAATAAAAATTAGCACATTTATTGCTTATCTTTAATAAACATTATATTCCATGTGGAAGTTAACTCAGAGAAGCCCTGGCATAAATGGACTTACTTACCTGTGCTTGTTTGAGAATTAAAATCCTAATAATTCAGAATCACTGGCATTGAGCTTGCTTTGATGCACTTCATATCTCCAACCCATGTGAAACTGTGTTTTTCTGCATTTAAACATTAGCTCTGAAATAAGGTGATACAATGATTGGAACAGATGAGCTATTTCAGTTCTCTCTCATTCAAATTAGTTCTCCCAAAACCCCAAGCCATCACTAGGCTCTGTGTACTGCCTGTGGAATTCTGGTTCTCACTAACTGCTATTTACATCTATATTGCCCATCACCTTTTCCTATGCCTGCATGCCTTAAGATTCAGAATAGATCAGAGTTCGTGGAGCCAGTTGTTTTATTGAATGTATAGGTATTGTTAAAACTTCAGATTTGGAAACAGAGTCAATTACAAATGCTAGTCTTTTTTGCTTTGTAAGGGCAAGTTTTAGTTCATGTATGAGGTGTTTTACTGTATTTTAATAATATATATATTGGTTCTTTTATTTCCATTTTTTATTTAATAAATGTGAATTTACAAAGTGCAACTTCCACATTGTTGTGGCTTCCACCCCCCAACCTCCCTCCCTCCCACAGCCCTCCCATCTCCCACTCCCTCTCCCATCCCACTCTTTATCAGGTTTCATTTTCAATTATCTTTATATACAGAAGATCAACTTAGTATACACTAAGCAAAGATTTCAACAGACTGTACCCACATAACCGCACAAGATATAGAGTACTGTTCGACTAGTAGTGTTATCGTTAACTCTCGTAGTAAAACACATTAAGGACAGAGATCCTATGTGGGGAGCATGTGCACAGTGACTCCCGTTGTTGATTTAACAATTGGCACTCTTATTTATGACGTCAGTAATCACCCGAAGCTCTTGCCATGAGCTCTCGAGGCTATGGAAGCCCCTTGAGTTCACTGACTCTGAACTTGTTTAGTCAAGGCCATATCACAGTGGAGGTTCCTTCCTCCCTTCAGAGAAAGGTGCTTCCTTCTTTGATGGCCCGTTCTTTCTGCTGGGGTCTTGTTCATTGAGATCTTTCATTCAGGTTGTTTTTGCCACAGTGTCTTGGCTTTCCATGCCTGTGAGACTCTCATGGGCCTTTTAGCCAGATCTGAATGCCCTAAGGGTTGATTCGAAGGCCGGAGTGCTGTTTAGGGCGTTTGCCATTCTATGAGTCTGCTGTGTGTCCTGCTTCCCCCGCAGGATCATTCTATCCCTTTTAATTCTATTATTCATTATTTGCAGACACTGGTCTTATTTGTGAAATCTCTTCGACACTTACCCTACCTTTTTGATCAATTATGTACTTAAACTAATCACTTTAACAAGTGAGATGGCATTGGCACATGCCTCCTTGATATTGAATTGGAATCCCCTGGCACATTTCTACCTCTACCATTGGAGGTAAGTCCGAGTGAGCATGTGCCGACCTGTATATCTCCTCCCTCTCTTATTCCCACTCTTATATTTAACAGAGATCACTTTTCTGTTAATTTTAAACACCTAAGAATAATTGCGTATTAATTACAGAGTTCAACCAGTGTTATTAAGTAGAACAAAAAGAACAACAACAACAAAAATACTAAAAGGAATAAAATAGTAAGTTGTTCCTCAACAGTCTAGACAAGGGCTGATCATGTCATTGTCTCTCATAGTGTCCATTTCACTTCAACGGGTTTCCTTTTAGATGCTCGTTTAGTTGTCATTGATCAGGGAGAACATATGATATTTGTCCCTTTTGGACTGGCTTATTTCACTCAGCATGATATTCTCCAGATTCCTCCATTTTGTTGCAAATGACTGGATTTCATAGTTTTTTAGTGCTGTATAGTGTTCCATAGAGTACATATCCCATAATTTCTTTATCTAGTCATCTGTTGATGGGCATTTAGGTTGATTCCATGTCTTAGCTATTGTGAATTGAGCTGCAACAAACATTGAGGTGCAAATAGCTCTTTTTTTTTCCCTTTAATGCCATTTGGGTAAATTCCAAGGAGTGGGATGGCTGGGTCCTGTGGTAGGACTATAATATATATATTTTTTAAAGATTTATTTTATTTATTTGAAAGACAGAGTTACAGAGAGAGGTAGAGACAGAGAGAGAGGTCTTCCATCCGCTGCTTCACTCCCCAGATGACAGCAATGGCCACAGCTGCACCAATCCGAAGCCAAGAGCCAGGAGCTTCTTCTGGGTCTCCCATGGGGGTATAGGGGCCCAAGGACTTGGGCCATCTTCTGCTATCCCAGGCCATAGCAGAGAGCTGGATTGGAAAAGGAGCAGCCAGGACTAGAACAGGCACCCATATGGGATGCCGGCACTTCAGGCAAGGGCTTTAACCCACTGCACCACAGCACTGGCCCCTTAATAATATTTTTAAGCTGAAATTGATTCCCCTTTAATTGTTCTTTTTCTTATTTAATCACTATTAAACTACGATTTCATTGTTAATTTCTGTGGCAGACTAATATGTAGTTTTCCTTTTTAGCTTGAAAATCATTAATGTCGTTAAATTTTTTTTTTTTTTTCAGAAAGATCTTCCCTCCATTGGTTCACCCCCCAAATGGCTGCCACGGCTGGTGCGGCAGGAGCCAGGTGCTTCCTCCTGGTCTCCCATATGGGTACAGGGCCCAAGCACTTGGGCCATCCTCCACTGCCTTCCCAGGCCACAGCAGAGAGCTGGACTGGAAGAGGAACAACCGGGACAAAACTGGCGCCCCAACCAGAACTAGAACCCGGGGTGCCGGCGCCACAGGTGGAGGATTAGCCTAGTGAGCCACGGCGCCAGCCATTGTCATTAAAATATTAATCCATTGTTTTCTCCTCTTTTTAAAAACTACAATGACATTTTATTACTTATTCTTTTTTTAAAAAAAGATTTATTTATTTATTTGAAAGTTAGAGTTACAGCAAGGCAGAGGCAGAAAAAGAGAGGTTTCTACCAGCTGGTTCACCCCACAAATGGCCACAACTGTGCCAATCCGAAGCCAGGAGCCAGGTGTTTCTTCAGGGTCTCTTATGCTGGTGCAGGGGCCCAAGGGCTTGGGCCATCTTCTACTGCTTTCCCAGGCCATAGCAGAGAGATGGATCAGAAGTGGAGCAGCAGGGACTAGAATCAGCATCCATATGGAATCCTGGCACTGCAGGCTGTGGCTTTACCCACTATGCCACAGTGCCGGCCCCTTCTTACTCATTTTATTTACAAAATTCAGTAAGAGAAAAATGTCATCCTGTTTCTTTTCAGCTCATTGTTATTTTTCATGTTACCTTATGCATATTGGAGGGTGCATGGTTATATGTCTGAGGGTTCTGTAGGCGTGTTTGCGGCATAAGATAGGAAGGTCATTGACAGCAGGGGTCATACTTTGCTTCCCACTCTACCACCCTTCCCAGCAGTGCCAGAGACTACAATTGCAGTTGATTGATCAGTTGAATTACAGGTTTAGGACTCAAACCTTATTCTGAAGAAACTAAGAATGGCCAAGGCATAAAATGCAATAAAATAAAATGGCATTTTAAAATTCTCCCTTTACCATTTTATTTCTTGGGGGGAGGTGTTTTCTCATCAGAAAATAAATGCTCAATTTATTAAAAGATATTATAACAGATATTAATTTTTGCTAAATTTTAATAGCTTATTTCCCATCATATAACTGATGCCCAAGACATCTGTTTCAGAATTACCAAACACTATAATTATATCAGTCTTTTAACTTTACCAATTAAATCAAACCCATAATTATATTAGAAGTAGAAAAGGAGGGGGAATGTAATTTTAAAGGATCTGATCCATGAAAATAAGATGTTCCTTCAAAGATAAATAATACAGTATGTGGAAGACCCTGCAGATTACACTGTCAAGTCTCCGTTTGTAAATGAAGACACAGGAACCAGCAAGGGGGAGGACTTCCTCCCCATTCTCTCAGACTAAACCCTGGAGCCTCCAAAGCACCAGAAAACGACTCTATGTTTGTTTGTTGTATCAAATTGCCTAAAGTGTTTAAGACAGGTGTTTCAGAGCTGGAGGGGTTTAGCTGTAGCAGTTGTTGACTTAACAATAAGATAGGAAGGTCATCGACAGCAGGGGTCATCCTTTGCTTCCCACTCTACCACCCTTCCCAGCAGTGCCAGAGGCTACAATTTCAGGTTGATTGATCAGTTGAATTACAAGTTACAATTAACAATTACATGAAAAAGAATGCTATAAACATATCATTCCACTGGCGGATCACAATGTATTGATTAGTGAGAGGCTGAAGATAACTTTGAATCACTTTTTATAACAAATACATTTATAAGAGAGGCTGGATAAATATTTACTCAGTATGTACCACATAGATGGCACATAATTGTTCCCTATGGAGACTACTGAATGAATAAATAACCACACACAGGTGTGCAATACTTTACATTCATTACACATTTAGTCTTCACCACAACTCTACCAGCATCCCCTATTAGCGTCACCCCTAGTTTACATGGTGGGGAGCAGGGAGGGAATTGAGCCACGGAGAATTTTACCAAGGTCAGGCAGCTAATAGGTGGACCTTTACTGATTTGGTCATCCGGCTGCGTAGGCCGGGCAAAATGAGGACTACTTCCTATCTTAGGGAACATAACCACAGGAAAAGCTTGTGGAAATTGTCAGAACAAAATGGAGCCGCTTGTGTCAACTCAAACAGAAATCAATAGATAATGAAAGCAAGGAGATGAGCAAGGAGGGGTTCTTATGCATGAGGGCCTGCTAGTAACCATCACAAAAGATTCTGCCAGGACCACAGCACTGCCCGGAGGCCACCACAACCTCATACAGCAAGCCTTTCGACAAGAACATCTGCCCAGCAACCTTGGCCGGACCTCGCCCTGTGTTGTTCATCACTGCGGTCAAGGATTATTGTCTGAAAATATCTGGTGCAGTCCTCCTCATTTTGCCTTGAAGAGCTTGCCTTGGCGTTAACCTCTTTGAATCTGCCCGCAGTTCACGATGGCGTGGGAATTCCCACTGCAGGGCTCTGCTCCTCCCAGATGAATACCGTTCTTCTTTGGAGAATTGCTCTCTGATTGTTGTTATTTAGGTTGACAAGGCGAATGGCAGTGCAGATGTAAATAGCAGTTAATGAGGACTCTGATGTCCACGAGGCAGGACACAAAAGCCAGAGCTCTTTCGGTGCAAGGGGCTAGAAACTGCATTTGAAATAGCTTGTTTCAAAAGCTATTTATCGGCTGCCAGTATCAGAAGGTGTCCTGGGCTGACTTGTGTCCCAATCACCGCAAATATGACTATGTTTTAAGAAAATAAAACTGAGCCACTAGGGTGGCCGTATTCCAGTCTGCCCCTAAGAAGATGAGGTTAGGACACAAGCACACACACATACACACATGCACACACACACATGCACACACAAGGAGGCCCAGGTAAGGCACAGAGAAGAGATAGTCAAGTGCAAGCCAGGGAGAGAGACTCAGAATGAAAGCGAACCTACCAGTGCCCAGATCCTGGGCTTCCAGCTTCCAAAACCATGAGGAGATAAATTCCTGTGTTAAGGCACCCAGCCTACGATAATATGCTAATGCAGCCCGAGCACACCAAGACAGAAGGATACTGGGTACTGGGTAGTTCAGAGAATTAAACATTATAGCAACCAGTTGAGCCAGGAACCTCAAGGACACACACACACACACAATCTCTTTTTCTCTCATCTGTGTTTGACTTCATTCTTTCCTACTGTCCATGAGTCTTCATGTGGAAGGGAAAGTGTGACTCCCAGCTCTGAGTTTCTTGTCTAGGCTCAGAATGTTCAAGGACAAAATTACAGCAATTCAATTTAGCGGTCTTAATTCGCTTCATGATTTTCAGTTTCGGAATTGAGCAACACTCCATTCCATAAAATAGAATGAGTGTTCATATGGGCTGGGCAGAAGAGGCTAGTTTTATAGACAGAGAAAGAAAGTAGAAGCAAAAACAAAAAAACAAAAGTGTATTGGTCATTTCAAAAGTTACTCTCCCCATAGGCAGGGACAGGAAGAAAGAATATAGGAAAACAACTGATTCATTACCATCAGGTTAATTCATGTGAGGATTAATTTCATTTGCATGCTAATTGAAACCAGCCTGTTTGGGAAATTTGACTGTTCTCTCTCTCTGCCTGATTTGTCAGAGGGCCTGATCAGCTTGGTGCGGTCTGGTGACATGGAATGAATGACAGCCTGGTCTGTTCAAGGAGTTTAGTTCAAAACAATGTCCTCCTGTCACTGTTCGTTGACAGAATCTAAAAATTCCAAAGACAGACTCAACTGACCCCATTTGGGTCACATGCCCAACACAAGGCTGGTGAGTGAATTCTCTTTGCAAATGTCTCTGCGGCCCTTGACTGGCTGATGTCTGAGTCTATGGTCTCTGTGGTTTGCTTTCCTTAAAAAGCAAACTTGGCTTTTGTCTCTTATCTTCCCTTCCAGAAGATTCTGGATCTCCAAATTCAGGGCCTTTGTAGGCTGCTGTGCCAGGAACTAGCTTCCAGCTTAACAGCTCCCCATCGGCAGACACCGTGCTGGAGTAGTCACCGCTCATCCAGCCCTTGTCCATGGGAAATGGAGTCGCTTGTGTCAACCCTGACAGATAAGTAAATTAAGTAAATAAGCGCAAGAGGTTATGAAGGCAGGATTCTGACACATGATGGTCTGACAGTGACGACCACAGTGGACTCTGCCAGAACTAAAGGGTGACCAAGGCCACCACGACCTTGAACAAAGAGCACTCCTACAAGGACTTCTGTCCAACAGCTGTCCAACTCAAGACAGACGTCATCATGGCTATTCATTGTGGCCAAACATTATTGTTTGAACATGTCTGATGTGATGTTCCTCATTTTTGCCTTTAAAACTTTCCCTGGCGGCAGAGGGAGTGTTTGGCCTAGGGATTAAGAGACCGGTTAGGAAGGTCATGTCCTGCGTCAGAGTACCTGGGTCTGGGACTCAGCTCTGACTCCTGACTCCAGCATCCTGCAAATGCAGATCCTGGGAGGCAGCAGGTGATGGCTCAAGTGGTTGGGTCCCTGTCACCCATGGGTGAGACCTGGAATGGGTTCCCAGCCCCCTGCTTTGGCACAGCCCAGCCCTGGCCATTGAGAGCCTTTGGGGAGTCAGCCAGCGGATGGGAATGCTCTCCCACTCTCTTTTCCTCCCTCCCTCCCTCCAAATAAATAAATAAAAAGGAAAACAAATAAACAAACGTCCCTTGCCTCAACCTCTCTGGATATATCTGTATGTCTCACATATTCTCTTTGTAATGCTTTGCTATTGCCAAAAAGATATCATTCTTCTTTGGAGAGTCTCTCTGATTGTTTTGTTTTTTAGAGTGACATCCAAATTCCAAAAGTAGGGGACAGAGATTCTTCACCCATCCCTTCTGTCCCACGGACTTGGCCCTTTCGGCTTCTTTGTTGTCAGCAGAGTGGCTTTTGGGGGGGAAAAATCAAAGAAAAATGCATGTTTTAAATTGCAGTGTTTAAGCCGAGGTCTATTTTGAGGATTTCCAAATAATCCTCTGGGAAGATGCCACGGTGGTTGTGTCTGGCTGGGGAATGTGGAGTGGGGAGTGGTGCAGGGGATGGAGTGAGCCAGGGAAGAAAGCCAGGAGTGAGCAGGCCCTGCCCCCCACCCTAGGTCAAGCAGAAGGGCTTGACTTCATAGTTTGGCCCTTTAAGATTTCCTTTGAAGAAATAGCCTTTAACTAAAAATAGGAAACCTTTACACCCCTGCAGAACACCAGGCTGCCTCTTACATATTGTATGAAGTGGTAATCACGGTTCAATACAGTTTCATATTCTGGGTCTTTTGTTTTTATTAGATTACATTAGGAGCACATTTCCATAATTCTGTAGCATTTTCATAATCAGTTTCTTAACCTGGTGCCTGGCACATGGTAGGCCTTTAGTAAATGGTGGCTGAATGAATGAATGAGAATATTTAACAGCTGTTCCTAATTCAGCCTTGATTATGCGTAATAGCCTATTTCTTTCGTTCATCCATTTGTTCACCCACCACGTACTTGTTGAGTAGCTACTCTATGCCAGGCATTGGTGGATGGCACTCGGAACACTGCGATGAACCAGACAGACACAGTTCTTTCTACACAGAGCTGACAGCCTACGGAGAATTGGATGAGTGAATTGGCATTCACAGCACCAAAATGGAAAAACCGTGGGAGGCTAAGGGTCCTATGGAGGCACACAGTGGCAGTGCCTCACACGGACCATTAAGCCAAGGAAGACTCCCCGGGCCAGCTTGTAAGAAGCGTGGAAGTCACCTCTCTGTCCTAACAAGTCAAAAGCTGAACCAACTGATAAATCAACAACTGTTCTTCAATCTCTAAGAGAAGTGACGTCACCAAGCAAGCTGCTTTCCCCCAAATTGAGGAGACTGACGTGCAAATCCAGAGACCCACAATTCACCAGCTCCGACTCCTCTCTGGGACCTGGGTTGGGGTGGGAGGCACTGACCTGGATTTGACAAACTCCTGGAGGCGACTCTGAGGCTGATAGACAAGCCCAAGAGACAAAAACTCCAGGGAAACTGAGTCACAGGAAGCTGGTGCGTTTCACCTCCAGGAGCCCTCCCGGGTCTCACAGTGATTATGATAGAAAAGCCTCCTGTCCTGGCGGCAGGAAGAGGGTGAAGGGAACCATCTGAAATATGCTCAAGCACTCCAGCTCTCTCCACACCCGCAGGCTGTGTGCATCTGTGCAGTCAACCAACTGCAGAGCACACACATCCTCTTTTTGTTTTTAAAGATTGATTATTTTATTGAAAGTCAGAGTTACATAGAGAGAGAAGGAGAGAGAGAGAGAGAGAGAGAGAGGAGAGAGAGATGTCTTCCAAGCACTGGTTCACTTCCCAATTGGCTTCAAAGGCCAGAGCTGCGCCAATCTGAAGCCAGGAGCCAGGAACTTCTTTCAGGTCTTCCATGTGGGTGCAGGGGCCCAAGGACCTGGGCCATCTTCTACTGCTTTCCCAGGCCACAGAAGAGAGCTGAATTGGAAATGGAGCAGCCGGGACATGAACTGGCGCCCAAATGGGATGCCAGCACTGCAGGTGGCGGCTTTACCTGCTATGCCACAGCGCCAGCCCCCAAACATATTTTTTATTACATCTGTATGGAATGTGTACAGACCTTTTTTCTTGTCATTACTCCTAAGCAATACACCATAAGGATGTGCTAAGGTTCAATGCAAATACTATTGTCATCGGAGAGAAGTCGTGGGGTTCTTGTCTTCACACAAGAAAAAACTCAGGCATGAGACAGAGAGCAAAGGAGCAAGGTTTTATTGGGGTCAGGGCATCTGTCAGAATGGAAGGGACAGAGAGACAGAGTGCCCAGTCACTCAGATGGGGCAAAGTGAGGTTACAGGGTTAAATAGAGAGAATACACCTGGCAGGCCAGGCGTGCAGCTCAGCAGAGAGCAGAGAGCTGAGCAGGCTTTGTTTAGACTTGGACTTACAAGGGAAAAGGGGTGCAGGTTTCTCCTTCCCCTCCTTCTCCTCCTCCTCTAAGACAAAGGGTAATTAGAAAAATCTCTTCCCAAGTTCGTTATCAGACAGGGGGAGTCCAGCTGGTGCCAGGCCAAGGGGCTTCCCCCTAGGGTGCCTGCCTTGGAGGAAGCACGTTTATCAGGCCAAGTAGCCCATTTGGTGCTGAGGAGAGTGCTTTCCCATGGGGGAAGGGCTGGGACCACCGGAAGGTTATCAGGGTCTGGGCAATGCCGTTTATAGAAGGGATTTGAGCATCAGCAGATGTTAGTATCCTTTGAGGGGTCCTGGAACCAATCCCCTGTGCATACCAAGGAACAACTGAATGTATGTTCTGCCTACCCTAGTCTGTCTTCATGAGAAATGATTTTTTAAAATTTCTTTATTTGGAAGATAGACAGGCAGAGATCTCCCACCTGCTGGTTCACTCCCCAAACGCCCACAACACTGGAACTAGGCCAGGCCAAAGCCTGGAGCCAAGAACTCCAACAGGATCTCTCATCTGGGTGACAGGGACCCAAGTGCTTGAACCACCACCTGTTCCCAGAATGTTCGCTATCAGGAAGCTGGAATCTGGAGCAGACTGAGGGCTGGAACCCAGGCACTTGGGATGTGGGTGCCCCAAGCAGTATCCTGGTTGCTAAGTCAAATGCCCTACCCCAGGAGAAACTTTTTTAGCAAGCCTAACTAATATGGGGGATGGGAATTCTCGACTCTAATCCATTCTAGGGATTCTGCCCACCTAGCGGGGAACCTGACAGCACATGTGGGGTTGATAATCCAGGGTCACAGGCCATCTGAAAGACAGAGATCGAACCACAGGCCTGGAGAACACTGCCTGCCACCACACACACACACACACACACACACCCGGCCATCTCGCCTCCACATTGCCAAGGCCCATTTATGGCTGTTTCCTTTAACTCAGTGCATCCTATTTGCCTGCAGAAAAGAAGGAGAGAAGGAAAGAGTGAGAGGAAAGAGGGAAGGAAGGAAGAGTGGAAGGAAGGGAGGAAGAGGAAGGAAGGAAGGAAGGGAGGGAGGGAGGGAGGAAAAATGGAAGTAGGGAGGAGAGAGGGAGGGAGGTAAAAAAGAAAAATGGAAGGAAGGAAGAAAAAATAATAAGAGACACTAAACAAGCAAAAAGCACAGTCTGAAAAAATAGAGCAAGTGTAAGAACCAAACTCAAATATGGCAGGCATGCTGGAATTATCAGACTGGGCATTTAAAACAACTATGATTAAGCTACTGAGGGCTCTCTCATAGGTGAAGAAGGTAGCATGCAAAACAGACAGGCAATGCAAGCAGAGAGATGGAAATTCTAAGAAAGAACCCAAAATAAATGCTTGAGATGAAAAATTCTAACAGAATGAGTAGAGTAAGGGTCTCTGGACTTGAGGTTATCTCAATAGAAGCCTCCTAAACTGGAAAAAAAATAATACATGGACCAGAATATTTAAGATCTGCAGAATAATTACAAAAGGTGTAACATGTATGTAATAGGAATATCAGATGGAAAAGAGAGAGAGAGAAAGGAACAGAAGAAGCATTTGGTACCATAACTGAACATTTGCCCAAACTCATGTCAGACACAAACCGCAGACAAGGAAGCTCAGGGAACACCCAGTATGACCAACGTCAGAGAAACTACACCTAGATACATCATTTCCAAGCTACATAAAGTCCAAGATTTAAATAAATCCTTAAAGAAGCCAGAGGAAAATGCTTTCCTCACAGAGGAGCAAAGAGAAGAAGTGTGTCTTACTTCTTCAATGCCAGGCAAGCCAGAAGAGTGGAGTGAAACCGATGAAGTGTTGGGAGGAAAACATCAGCAACGAAGCATTCAGTACCCTGTGAAATTACCCTTTAAAGGTCGATAAATAAAAACTGAGGATCGGGTTGGCATTTGGCCTAGTGGTTAAGAAGACAGGTTGGGATGCCTGTGCCTCACATTGGTGTGCCTGGGTTTGTTTTCAGCTCTGACTTCTGATTCCAGTTTCTGGCTAATGCACACCATGGGAGGCAACCTGGAAGAGGTTCAGCATGAGTGGAGGGCAGAGCGAATGTGAATGAGAACTCAGAGATGAGCCGGGAGAACATTCCAGGAATGAGCCAAGGAGTGAAGTGTCTTGGCCTCTGTCCTGAGTGGAATGGGGAAACATTAAACAATCTTGTGATAAAACCCACTTGCCATTTCCAGAGTCCTGTAGACTCTGTGAGTCATAATGAGTGTGAAATTAATCATATTTGCAATTCAAATGCACAATGATCTAATTACAATGGAGAGGGAAAGGCAAGACTGTAGGGAAGACCACCCAGGGGCTAGTGAGAATATAAGACAACGACAATGTGGATGGGTTCCAGGAACAGGCACATAAAGAGGCAATACCCTTCAGTGGCTGAATGTGGAAAGTGGTCCGGGAGAGGCTTGAATGACACTTGATTTCTGGCTTAGGCCATGGGTAGCAATTTATTAAGCTAGAGACCACAGGATGGGGGCAGCCAAAGGGTTCAGTTGCATGCTTTGGAGTTCAGGTTCTCGGGGACATCCAACAGGAGGTGTGTGAGAAGAAAATGGAAATGCGATTAGAAGTACAGGAGAGGGGCCGGCGCTGTGGCGTGGTGGGTAAAGCCGCTGCCTGCAGTGCCGGTATCCCATATGGGTACCGGTTTGAGTCCCAGCTGCTCCACTTCTGATCCAGCTCTCTGCTATGGCCTAGGAAAGCAATAGAGGATGGCCCAAGTCCTTGGGCCTCTGAACCCTCATGGGAGACCCAGGGGAAGCTCCTGGCTTTGGATTTGCCTAGCCCCAGCCATTGTGGCCAATTGGGGAGTGAACCAGTAGATAGAAGACCTCTCTCTCTCTCTCTCTCTCTCTCTCTCTTCCTCTCCTCTCTCTGTGTAGCCCTGATCAAATAACTAAATAATTCTTAAAAAAAAAAGGAGTGGGGGTGGGGCTTCAGATGGGGGCCCAGGCACCCCTAGCATGGAAGTGGTAAGAGATACAGAGTTCAGGAAGAGCCCTGAGGGAGAGGTGTGGAGAAGCAGCAAGGAGGAAGCCAATCAGATTATCGATGCCTGCTGATAGCTGAGGATGGGCAGAAGGAGATGCGTCTGTCACCCAGAGGAGAGTGGGATCCAGTGAAGTGCTAGGTCTAGGCAGCGAAGTAAGGGTCAGTGGCAATGTGCTGTGAATTGCAAAGTGGCCACAAGAACATCTCTGGAGAGCCTGATAAGGCAGTTCCCAGCACAGCAATGGACAGAAGCCAGGTCCCTGTGGGTTTAGAAGCATCTGAATTTCAAGCAAAGGATCTAGGGAAGACTTTCAAGAAGTGTGGCTCAAAGGGAGAAGAGGAAGATAAAGCCTTGAGGGAAGAAGGCCAGAGACTTGAGCTCTGTTGAATGCTACCACCCACTTAAAACTGAAACAGGACAGATAAGCAAAACTCTCCCTTCTCTTAGTATTCAGGGCCCTCCAAAGCTTAGTTCCAACCATCCTGACTTCTGCCGTGGTCGGAATGTTTGTATCTCCCAATCCCAAAGTTTGTGTTGAAACCCTAACTCCAAGGGGATGACATTGGGAGATGGGGCTTTGGGGAGGTGATTAGCTCATGAGGGCACTGTGGCATAGTAGATTAGGCCTCTGCCTGCAGTGATGGTATTGCATATGGACACCAGTTCGAGTCCCAGCTGCTCCAGTTCCAATCCATCTCCCTGCTAATGGCCTGGGAAAACAGTGGAAGATGGCCCAAATGCTTGGGCCCCTGCACCCACGTGGGAGACCTAGAAGAATGCTCTTGACTCCTGGCTTCGAGTTGGCTCAGCTCCGACCAGTGTGGCCATTTGGGCAGTGAAACAGCGGATGGAAAACCTCTCTCTCTGTCTCACCCTCTCTCTGCCTGTAACTCTGCATCTCAAATAAATAAATAAATATTTAAAAAAAAAAAAAAAAAGCTGCCTTGCCCCTTCTACCATGCAAAGACACGGTGAGAAGACAGTATGAACCCAGGAATGGCCTTGACCTTGGACTTTGCAGCCTCCAGGACTGTGAGAAATAAATTTCTGTTGTTTAGAAGACATGCAGTCTCTGGTGTTTTGTTAGAGGAGCCCAATCAGACCAAGACAATTTCCTGATTTTTTTCCATTACCTTTTGTTTTACCCAAACAGGTTAATTATTGTTCTCCAAATAAGCTGCACAATTCATCACCTCCATTCTTCATTGATGATGTTTCCTCCCCCTGAAATGGCCCTGCCACCAACTCTTACCCACCTGAACTGGCCACCTCTGTCTTTTGAGGAACTCCCAGAACTCTTCATCCTGGGAACCTCAAGAGCTCAGTGTCTGTCCCATTCATATGAGCCTCCTTGTCTTCTGGATCTAGATTCCTTGGCTATTACTCCTATGCCCCTACTTCACTGTAAATCCCACTCTCATAAGAGCAGGGGTTGTAGGGAGCTTACTGAACATTCTGTGAGCTCTTCTTATGCAGGAAGTTTCAATAAATGTAAATGAAAAAGTGAGTGAACAAAAGTATATCAGTGAAAAAAGCCAATTTTTAAAATTTGTTTATTCTTTTTTAAAAACTTTTATTTAATAAATATAAATTTCGAAAGTACAACTTTTGGATTACAGTGTCTTTTCCCCCCATAACCTCCCTCCCTCCCGCAACCATCCCATCTCCTACTCCCTCTCCCATCACATTCTTCATCAAGATTCATTTTTAATTATCTTTATATACAGAAGATCAACTTAGTATATACTAAGTAAAGATTTCAACATTTGCACCCACACAGATATACAAAGTATAAAGTACTGTTTGAGTAGTAGTTTTACCATTAATTCACAAAGTACAACACATTAAGGACAGAGATCCTACATGGGGAGTAAGTACACAGTGACTCCCGTTGTTGATTTAACAACTGACACTCTTATTTATGACGTCAGTGATCATCCAAGGCTCTTGTCATGAGTTGCCAAGGCTATGGAAGCCTCTTGAGTTCACAAACTCTGACCTTATTTAGACAAGGTCATAGTCAAAGTGGAAGTTCTCTCCTCCCTTCAGAGAAAGGCACCTCCTTCTTTGATGGCTTGTTTTTCGGCTGGGCTCTCACAGAGATCTTTCATTTAGGTCATTTTTTTCCCACAGTGTCTTAAAAGCCAATGTTTAGAGTATAATAAAAAAAGTTAAGTTGAATACACACAGATTGAAAAGAAAATGGTAGTTACCAGGGGCTGGGGGCAGGGAGAGGAGGGAATGGGAAGATGTAGCTCACAGGATGCAGATGTGTAGGGTGGACATGTCTAGGGATCTAATGGGCATGAGGATGACAGTGAAAAATTGTGTATTATATTTGGATTTTTGCTAAAAGAGTAGATTTTAGATAATATTGACATTACTCCCTCCCCCCGCCCCCACCAAAACCCACACACACAAATGGATAACTATGTGAGAGGATGAATATTTGCTTAACCATGGTAACCATTTCACCATGTATATAGGAACATCATGTTGTATACTTTAAATATATACAATAAAAATTACATTAAAATGTCAATGAACATGGAAATATTTCTTTACTACACACAGCAGATGACCTGGCACAAGATATCCCTCACCCAATCCTGTTCTAGAACCCTCTTTCTTCATTAATTAGGGAGGCACACACACTTATTGTGTGCTAGGTATATAATTTGATTTACCCTTCAGTCACATGAAGTAGCTGCTATCACCATCCCACTTTATAGGTGAGGAAGGAAGGGCTCAGAGAAGTGGAGTGACCTGCTCTAAGTCACACAGCTAACCACACGCGGACCCAGCACTCCGGTCTTAGGGGCTTGTGATCTTTTCTTTTCTTTTTTTTTTTTTTACTTGCAATCAGAGTTATACACAGAGAGAAGTAGAGGCAGAGAGAGAGAGAGAGATGGAAAGAGAGAGAGAGAGAGGTCTTCCATCTGCTGGTTCACTTACCAATTGGCCGCAACGGCCGGAGCTGCACCGGTCCGAAGCCAGGAGCTAGGAGGTCTCCCACATGGGTGCAGGGGCCCAAGGACTTGGGCCATCCTCCACTGTCTTCCCAGGCCATAGCAGAGAGCTGGATCAGAAGTGGAGCAGCCAGGTCTCAAACCGATGCCCATGTGGGATGCCGACACTGCAGGTGGCAGCTTTATCCACTATACCACAGCACCGGCCCCATGGGCCTTTGATCTTTTCCAAGAAACCCCACTGCCATTGAGGACTTCTCCCTGCTTTCCTTCCTGACTTAAAGAACTGAAAGAAAATAATTTCAGGAAATGCTCTAATAGTGTTTTTCATAACAGTCATAAAAATATTGTAAAACATGCACTTCAGAAAGCTGTCAGATAAGCAGAAAAATCAGTGAATTCTGTTATTTTCCTTCTTTAAAATTCAGTAAGTTAAGCAGCATAAAGAATAGGAACCTCCGGGAAGCAGCCAGGCGGAATAGATTCAATGAAAAAGCAAGATGTTGGAACGCTAGAAAAAAGAGAAGAAGCCAGGTAGGGGCAATACTCGCTTTCCTTGGCTTTTGTTTGGCAACATTTAATATTTAATGAATTGTGAATGTTCAATTCCCTGGCACAATTCTGAGAATCAATTTCTTAGAAAAATTATATTCACCACTGATTTTCCAAGGAACATTTTTTCTTGGTGACACAAAATTAGGTAGCTTTAACTTTCAAATTGTAAAAATTACTTTATTGCTTACACGATTTTGTTTCTTCAAGCACAGCTACTTATCACTGGCTGGAACGAGAACCCTGCCCTCATTCCTAGCTAATGAGCCGGGAGTTGGATGGTATTTTCTGTTTTTGCAAACATGTTGTGGTGAGTCTTTTTCCACTCATTTAATGACATTACTCATAATTTCTTGACAATGATTACATAACTACTCATTTGCTTTGCTTAAGGATACCACTTCGAATTAGATATTCATTATAATATAATTAAAATATTGCTTGATTTCTGCTAATGGCCTGTGACATATTTCATGTTAGAAAAATATTCTCTCTCTATGGCATTTTAAAGACACGAAATTCCAGGAATATTCTGAACAAAGTCAGAAGGATCCAGTAATAGTCCCTATTTTGGCCAGATTCCCAGTAACATCATTGTGCCTTTTCCCCAAATAGTCTATTAGAATTCTGGCCTCTCATCTTTAAAAGATGAGCGGTCCATCCTTGTTTGATGTGGGAGATTTCTCTTTTGGCCCGACTTCCTTTCTTCTCTCTGACCACCTGGCTTCCATCAAAAAGAACTTCATGAAACCCTTTTTGAAATAAAAGTGAAAATAAAATATTTGTGTTTTCAGATTTTTCCCCCTCCCAGAAAATTCTGGACAGATCTAGAAAATTGGTTTCTGCCAGGGTGATTTTATAACCCTTCTTGAATCCTTTTAGATCCACAAGTGTCTGAAAGTTTTATAACTGATTTATGATTTACTCCTTGTAACTTAATGAAAAATTCAGAGGTTGGTAAAATGATTTTGTTCAATGGAGGGTTTTAGAGGGGAGCCCAGCTTTTGGAGGCACTCAGTGTCACTTTTAGCCATGCAGAGCTGCGTTTTAGCCTTGGCCCTGTTCCCAGAGCTGGGGGGGACAGAGGCAGAGTTGGGGGGTATCATCCTTACCTTAATGGCTGCAAAGGCTGAGGCCCAGTAGGGGACGAAAAGGTGACAGCATCCTGGAGCAGGCACAATAGGACTCAGCCCAGCTGTGCTACGCAGTGAAAAAGGCACTGGTTCTGAGATTAGGTAGACAAATCCCAATGTGCCACCCACCAGCTCTGTAACCTTGAGAGAGGATTTAACCAACTTGTGCCTCTGTTTTGTCAGCTATAAGCTGGAAAAAGAGTGTTGTATCCATCAGGATCCAGTTAGGCAACTAGAACCAGGACAGGTATATGAGGAATGAGAAGTATATATTTTATTTTAAACACTTATTTATTTATTTATTTATTTGAAAGTCAGAGTTACACAGAGAGAGGAGGAAAGCAGAGAGAGAGAAAGAGAGAGAGAGAGAGAGAGGTCTTCCATCTGCTGGTTCACTCCCCAATTGGCCAAAATGGCCAGAGCTGCACCGATCCAAAGCCAGGAGTCAGGAGACTCCTCTGGGTCTCCCACATGGGTGCAGGGGCCCAACCACTTGGGCCTCTTTTACTGCTTTCCCAGGCCACGGCAGAGAGCTAGATTGGAAGAGGAGCAGCCGAGACTTGAACCAGCGTCCATATGGGATGCCAATGCCGTAGGCAGCGGCTTTACCATCTATGCCACAGCACCGGCCCCCAAAAAGCATATATTTTAAAACTACTAACTAGGTGAAAACATTAAAAATCATATCTTTCAGGATTTTTTTTAGTGAAATACACAGCACACTATCACTAGCTGTAGTCACCCCACCGGGCAATAGTGCACCTGGACTTCCAGCTCCTACATGGTACCCCAGTTTTAATGTGTCAGTTAATTTTTTTTTAAGATTACTAACTAGGCACAAGGTTGTTGACCAGGTGATTGAAAAGTTAAAGGAAGAGGACTAAAGAATCATAGCGGTAGCCAGGACCAGAAGTGGCCACCACTCCTAGAGGAAAGGACAAGGGGGAAGAAGGAGGGACCCCAGCTCTGACTTTCCGAGGAGTGCACTGAGGCTGGTCCTATAAGCGAGGGGGGGACTGGAAACCGGATTCAGATGCTGCTCCAGGAGGCAGCTGCCAGGATGGACCTGCATTGCTGATGCGATGCTCATGGGAAGACGATGGGCCTGCAAGTCCCTTTGCCTTCCTCCAGCCTTCCGGTCTTCCTCTGGTGCCCCACAGGCATAGCCCAACAGGCAGCCACTGGAAAAGCAGAAATGTGTTGTGCAGAGTGCCAGCCTCGGTATCACAAAGCACAGCTTCGAAGGGTGGGTTTGGAGCTGGGCGATAACCTGGTAACTGCACAGACGCCTTGGTTTGAGAACTCACTGTCTGTCATTCTCACTGCCAAGTGCTTTCTATGCATCTTCCTAGTCTATGATCCTCACTTAACCAAGTATCCCCATTTTACAGATTAGTATGCCAGGAGAGTGTAGCTTTATCACTCTGCTGTATGTAACAAGATGTCTGGGTTCTGTCTCTGTGAGCATCTGTTACCTCTTTCCCTACCTCCTCCAACACCCTCCCTCCAACATAGTCAGTATTTTCAGAGCTTGGTGGTTAATGGCAATGGCAAGGGGAGAGGGGAGTCAGGCAAATTTGCAGAGGAGTCCAGAGGACTAAGTGGAGCAATTGTGTGGCTCAGAAGTACAGTGTATGTATGCCCTGTGGCCTTGGACCTAGGCAGGTGGAGACAAAGAACTACAGCACCCCACGGGATTCACTTTGTAGGATGGAGAAGATTGAAATAATGGGTGAGGTGCATTAGTTCACGGTGGGAATATGTCGCTGACACTACCCGAGCAAGCCACCAGGTGGAGGAGACATGGGAAGAGCTGGGGTGAAGCTTCGACTAGTGTCTCGCAGGGTAGGTACAAGTATCTTCTTTGTGTCTGGAGTTATCTTTGTGGCCTAAACAGGGATCCATTCTGGGGCGCTGGGTCCGGAGAGCCATCCCTGGCCACAAGACTGAACAAGGAATTGCAGTTTCAATAAGAGCAGCTGGGATGAGAGGTGGTATCTTTCTGAACTTTCCAGGTTTCAATGAAACCTGGTGTGATGGCACTAGCCATTGGGACCCCAGTTGCCATGGTGCCTCACTTGACTCCAGGGGAAGAGGCCCTCTGCAGAGAGCGTTGCTGAGGTGAGAACCACAAGGCTGAGTAAATAACACATTCCAGCTGCCTTGGGTCAACTCCCCTGGAAACAGACCCTGAGATGGAGCCTCGTGTGCAGGTGTGGACCAAGGAGTCAACGCAGTTTATAGTTTATAGGAAACAACTCATATACAGAAGTGAGGGGCAGGCATTTGCTATGGTGGTTGTGACACCGCTTGGGACATCCACATCCCACATCAGAATGCCTGGGTTCGAGTCCCGGCTCTACTTTGGATTGCAGCTTCCTGCTAATGTACAGCTAGAGAGGCAGCAGATGACTAGGACCACTGCCACACACCTGGGGGACTCAGACTGAGCACCTGGCTCCTGATTCAGCCTGAATAGTCATGACTGTTGCAGGCATTTGGGGAGTAAACACATGCATGAGAGCTATCTCTCTGTCTGTCTGTTTCCCTGCCTTTCAAATAAAATGGAAATAAATACTAAAGGAAAGGAAGTGAGAGAGAAAGGGCCGAGGGAGAGGTTGAATACAGCACAGGTGTAGCAGCTGCCTCAGCTGGCTGCAGCGCCACCTGGCACTGGTATGGCACTTCCAGAGCCTGCTCAAAGGGGGACTTTGGGCGCAGGTAAATCACTGGGTTCAGTCCTTTGGAGAGGTTATAATCTTGTTCCGTGGGAAATTGCTAGAGAGACGCCAGCTGGGAGCCCATAGCAGCCAACGTTCCTGGAGGCTTGCGGAGTGAATGCGTTGGTCCTCAGCAAGAGAGAACAGCGAGGCCCATCGCAATCCAGTATACCATCCATCAACCCAAACCACATTGACTGAACAACTACCACAAACCAGGCCATGGCAACACATCAGCACCAGGCCCTGGGAATGTAGCAGTGACTGAGACAGTGACAAGGTAGACTCACACTTACCACGCCTTCCTTTGCCTCAATGACTTCAATGACTATGGATAATAACACCACCTGACTCATAGGATTGCTATAAAGAACAATGAGATGGTACATGTACAGTAGCAAACTCTCAGCTAGTATTACCTGTTGTTGTTATTGATAATAACAACACTGTCCAGTATTTGAAGACTGGCTGAAGGAGAGCAGAGAAGTCGGTAGATGCCACTACCCTTCCCAGACATTTGTAGGGAGCTTCAAAAAGTTTGTGGAAAGTGAAATGAAATATGTTTATTTTGGTGAAAATTCTTTTTTGAAATCCATGCATATAAGAGGATCTTCAAAAAGTTCATGGAAATGCATATTATGATCAACTATGCATAGATTTCAAAATTCTTGCACCAAAATAAATGTGTCTTTTCTTTCCACAAACTTTTTGAAGTTACCTTGTGTTTTCACAAAGAAGAAAAGGGAAGCAACTGGGAAACACCCTCTTAAGGGAGAAAGAGTTCAATCACTGGGCCTGGCCCAAGAGCCATAAATAATAAGCTACCAATGGAGCTGGCACTGCGGCACAGCAGTTAAGCCATGGCCTGTGATGCCAGCATCCTATATGAGCACCAGTTCGAGTCCCAGCTGCTCCACTTCTGATCCAGCTTCCTGCTAATGCACCTGGAAAAGCAGCAGAAGATGGCCCAAATGCTTAAGCTCCCAGGAGACCTGGGTGGAGTTCCAGGCTCCTGGCTTCGGTCTGGCCCAGCCCCAGCCACTGCAGCCATTTGGGGAGTGAACCGACAGACAAAATCCCTCTCTCTCTCTCTCTCTCTCTCTCTTTCCCTCTATCTCTGTCTTTCAAATAAATAAATAAATCTTTAAAAGAAAAATAATAATAAGCTATCACTTAGGGAGATGCTTGGTTCTCAGTAGTCTGTCATAGAGACTGATGGGCCAGCCCAGCTCTGGGCACTCACAGCTCAAGAGCACTGTAAGAATGATTAAGTCACAACTCACAGAGATATTTAACCCACATCTCTGTGGCCCAGCAAGTGTAGTGCCTCTCAGAATATGATGATACTTCAAAAAGTTAGTGGGAAGTAGGATTAAAATATTTATTTTGGTGTCAAAATGTTTTTAATCCCACATAATCATGTTTTTAAAAGATTTATTTGTTTGAAAGACAGAGTTACAGAGAGAGGTAGAGACAGAGAGAGAGGTCTTCCATTCTCTGATTCCTCCCCAGATGGCCGCAATGGCCAGAGCTGAGCCGATCTGAGGCCGGGAGCCAGGAGCTTCTTCTAGGTCTCCCACGTGGGTGCAGGGGCCCAAGCACTTGGGCCATCTTCTACTGCTTTCCCAGGCCATAGCAGAGAGCCGGATCAGAAGAGGAGCAGCCGGGACTAGAACCAGCGCCCATATGGGATGCCGGCACTTCAGGCCAAGGCTTTAATCCACTGCGCCATAGCACCTGACCTGCGCATCATTTTTATAATAAGCTTTTCCATGAACTTTTTGAAGACCCCTCATACCATACCCTCCCCTCCCCCAGGATGGTAGCTCTGAGAGAGCAGCCATGAGATCCTCATGCAGCAGTCACCTCAAGTTCAAGGCCATCCCTCCGCCTTGGCGCTCTTCAACTACCTGCTGCCCTCACTCCATGCACTTAACCCTGAACTGGGTCTTGAACAGACAACAGTTCAGGAATTGCCCTTGGATCCACTGCTCTGTATCTTTAGTTTCATAGGCACAGATAATAGTATCTCAACCCCATCTCCCAGCCTACCCATTGGCTGGACAACAACAATCGGCCACCCTCTCTCTGATAAGAAGGAGCAGGTGGCAGAAGTTGGAGGGAAGCACTCTGGCCCCGTGTTGAGTCCTTTGGAGGCTCCCCTCGGCCGCATGCACAATGTCTCTGTGGCCTCTGGAGGGCATTGGAGACTGTGGCAGCGGTTCTAGTGCCGTGGCAGCCACAGAGACATCCCAAAGGGGAGAGGGCTACAGGAGTTCAGTGTTACCTGGAAGAACTGTTCCACCGGTACACGAGAAACTCCTTACTGGGAGTCTCCAGGATCTCCCAGAATAATTTAGGAAGAAAGTATGGCTTAGCAGTTCCCAGCTTGCAGGTGAGGATGAAGCCAGAGAAATTCTAGTCTGCATTCTTTTGTGACCCTGTTTGTCCCTCTCCTCAGCCTCTTGTCACTCTCACCACTCTTGTGTGTCTGAAGTGTCAGAGCTAGTTACATCTGGGTGATTGACACCTGTTGTTTTGTCACTCAGCCACCCTTCTTCTTATTAGTTACCATTGCAAAATATTTCTCAGGGAGATCACCAGCTCCACCTCTCTCAGTTCATAAAATTATGGTGAGGTTGACCCTACTCTCTCTCTCTCTCTTTTTTTTTTTTTTTTTTTTTTGTGGACAGGCAGAGTGGACAGTTAGAGAGACAGAGAGAAAGGTCTTCCTTTTGCCATTGGTTCACCCTCCAATGGCCGCTGCGGCCGGTGCACTGCACTGATCTGAAGCCAGGAGCCAGGTGCTTCTCCTGGTCTCCCATGTGGGTGCAGGGCCCAAGCACTTGGGCCATCCTCCACTGCACTCCTGGGCCACAGCAGAGAGCTGGCCTGGAAGAGGGGCAACCGGGACAGAATCCGGCACCACGACCGGGACTAGAACCCGGGGTGCTGGCGCCGCAGGGTGGAGGATTAGCCTATTGAGCCACGGTGCCGGCCGACCCTACTCTTGGCTTGACATATGGCCATGTGACTCAAGCCTAGCCAATCAGAAGGAATAGCACTTTTCTTTCAGCCATGATGATTGGTTCAGGGACACGCACATGACCCCCAAGAAAGCCAATGCAAACTTAGATGTTTGGCCCCGAGGTTAAGATGACACTTGGGATGCTCATATCCCATATTGGAGCCTAGGTTCAAGTCCTTGTTCCACTTCCAGTTCCAAATTCCTGCTGATGTGTACCCTGAGAGACAGCAAGTGATGACTCAAGTATTTGGGTCCTTGAAACCCATATGGGAGACCTAGATTGAGTTCCAGACTCCTGCTTTCTGCTTGGCTCCATCTTTATTATCATGCATATTTGGAAAGTAAGCCAGTGGGATGGAAAATCTTTTCTCTGTCCTTTCTCTGCTTTCTAATAAAAATAAAAATAAAAATTAATAAACAAAAAAATTTTAGCTCAATGTGATTTTTGCTGGAAATCTTAGGAAAAAGATAACTACTCCTTTTATAACAGACTTGCATGTGGACTTCTGCTACTGCAGGAATCTTGTGACCATATCAGACAGCAGCATTTGGAAATTGAGGCTGCGTGGGAAGGGCAGAGGTGAGAGACAGGGTAGTGGTGAGCCTGTGATAGCATCTGAATCTAGGTTTACCTTTCTCATTTTCAGTTATGAGAACTAATGCATCCTAGTGTCATTTAAGGTCATTTGGATTGTTTTTCTCATCACTTATAATCAAGAAAAGCCTGCCAAATTCAGCCTAGACAGGCAGCACAGGATTGGGAACATGGAAACATGTATGCTACGTTTACTTCCCCTTCTCTCCTTTCCTGGGATCCTCTTTACAACTATGAGATGTAAGCAGGGGTGATCATTTTATTGTCTCATCAAAGGGTTGATAAGATTACAACCTTGGGGCTGGCATTGTGGTGTAGCTGGTCAAGCTGCCGCCTGTGACTGAGGAGGCACTATCAGTGACCTGGCCTTGGTAAACTCAGGGACAGAGAGGGGAGAAGCATTAGAGCAGGAGAGAAGAGAGGAAGGCACCACACCCAAGGCTCCCTGAGACTCAGGCATCAGCCGCTTGCTGTCTCCCTCCACAGGCTGCGCTCTCCTGTGCGCTCTCCTGTGGGAGTGCAGCAAAAACTTCTCCCAAAGTGTGCACTCCAGGGCACAAGGCTGCTTGCGGGTGAGGGGACCAGGACACCAGGACTCCATCCTCCTGGAGAGCCTGACTTGGTTTTCTATTGTGTATGTCACCGTGTTGGAATCTCATAGTTAGTAGCTGTTGGTTCCCAGGAACTGGGCTTCAGCTTGATTCAAACAGGCTCACTCCTGACATATAGAACCCTCTTTCTGCCTGGTTAGTGAATGTTATTCTCAAAGCCAGAAATATTCTTTGTTCAGTTTCTTCCTGGCTTATGTACAGTTCTCTATATTCCTGTTGGCTTTCCTAGAGAGATGAGGGACACATTTGTGCATGTGTATGCACTATAGGGAAATATTTTAAAATTTTCAATGTATTTGTTAACTTTATTAGGATTAAAATAGCAAATGTATACATTTTTAAAAGTCTCAACAAAATACCGTGAAAAATTTCAACAAGAAAAAGATCTCTGCTAAGAGAATCACTGAATAAGTGGATTTATAGTTCCTTTTTTGCCCTCTTCTATCATTTACAGAATAGATTAATGGAATTCTTTTCATTAATTCATGCACTTTCTACAATGAATACGTAATGCTTCACCACAGAAAATAAGACAAATAATAAAACAAATATTTTGAAAAATAACCAAACTTTCCATCATTCCCTGATACTTTTTGGCTGAGGCCCTATGTAATCTGGTCCCAAGCAGTAAACAGTGAGGCTTCTAATTGTATGTATTGAGATATAACTTGCAAACAATAAAAGGTCCCAATTTTAAGGGTAGGGCTCATGGCTAAAGCATATACCCAAAGTCATCGCACCACAGTTAAGAACATGTCCATCCCCCTACATAAAACTCCTTCTTGCCCCTTAGTAATCTACTGCCGCCTTTATCCCTGGGCCTAGACCACCAAGGTGCTTTCTGTCTGATTTTCGCCTGTGTCAAGTTTCACATCAATAGAAGCATGTGGTGTGTGCTCTGTCAGGTCCAGCTTCTTTGGCTCAGCATAGTTTTGAGATTCACCCACGTTTTTGCATATGTCACTTGTTCATTCTTTCTTTGTGGTTGAGTTGTTTCCTGTTGTAGACATAATATTGCAGCTTATTTATCTACTCTCCTATTGGTGACCGCCTGGGCTGTTTCAGCTGTTAGCTATTATGAATAACGCAACAACAACATTTGTGTACGAGTCTTTGTGTGGACACATGTTTGTATTTCTCTGGGGCAAATTCCTTGGCGGTGGGATTACTGTGTCAAAAGTGCATGTTTAACTTTATAAGAACCCAGGCAGATGGATATCTAATAGAAAAACAGAGCTCTGATCTAATGTCCACACTCTTTTCTATGGCCTCCTCACTAGCAAATGGGAATAGTATTTACCTTGTCTAATTCATGTCACCTTTGCAATAATCAGAATGGATAGTGCATGTTAGTGAACCATAAATGCTAAACTGTATGGTGTGGAGAAAGAGCCATCCATATTCATAGGCAGGGGATAGTGAGGACTAAGGAAATTAGAGAAGACAGTGGAGTGGGAGACCACCTTTGGATGCTAAACTCAATCTGTCTAATGGGTGGAGGGACAGAGGGATAGGCAGGTAGATGGTCGATGACATATCCTCAAGGAATACAAAATAATTTAAAGAATAAAGAGAACAAATGGATTGATTTTATTTGTAATACATGTTTTTAAAAGTCACCTTACCATAAAGCAGGTCTCAAACCACCTGGTGAAACGTCTCTCTGAGGCCCATACTTAGGCAAGAGCCATGAGTAGCTGTGTGGTTGCGCCAGGAAGACAATGCACCCGTCAAAGACAAAGATCTCTTCTCTTGTTTCTTTTCTGAAGCTTGATCTGGACTTCTTTAGTACCAGTTCTATTTTCTACTAAAAACCAGAACTAAGCAACTTAAAACAATGGAAAATAAAAGGGAAGAATTGCACAAGTCTGTGGAAGAGTTTTTATTCTTGAGTGATATAACTCCAAGGCAATATTAAAATTTCTCTCTTCTGGGGCTGGCGCCGTGGCTGACTTGGTTAATCTTCCGCCTGAGGCACTGGCATCCCATATGGGCACCAGTTCTAGTCCTGGTTGCTCCTTTTCCAGTCCAGCTCTCTTCTGTGGCCGGGAGTGCAGTGGAGGATGGCCCAAGTACTTGGGCCCTGCACCCGCATGGGAGACCAGGAGGAAGCTCCTGGCTTCAGATTGGCATAGCTCCGGCCGTAGCGGCCATTTGGGGGGGTGAACCAACGGCAAAAGGAAGAACTTTCTCTCTGTCTCTTTCTCTCTCACTGTCTAACTCTATCTGTCAAATAAATTAAAAAAAAATTATTAAAAAAAAAAGTTCTCTCTCCTGAAATTAGCTGGCTGTCCGAGTGCCTTGCTTATTGAGGTAGTCTTGTGCGTTACTGTGGTCAAGGGGGAGATGCAGAGTGCCCTGCCAGAGCTGGAGACCAAGGAAGCCTTCAGAAACCACACACCGCCCTGCTCCCGACCTTGGAATCTTCCTGCCGGCTGCTCCCTTCCCCGCTGCGGCTCCCTCCCCTTTCGCGACACTATTTCTTGCTTTTCTTTCAGGTCCCAGCTTGAACACAGCGCGGTGAGGAGCCGGCGCTCAGCCAGGCCTCTCCAGCACCCTACGTTGTTTAATTCTCTCCAGAGCACCTATCACTGTAGATTTTGTGCATTTATTTGTTTGCTTCTATTTCCATCTTGCCCACTGGAACATATCCTCCACAAGACATTGACTTGTTTTATTTCTCACCCATCCTCAATGCCTGCTGTGGTTACTGGTATACAGTAGGAGCTCAATAAACGTTTGATGGATGACTAAGTGAGATCACCCTTTAAGCACTGAGAGAGAAGGGAAATGTACCATTCCAGTATGCCACTGAATTTCCTGAATAATTAACCAGAGTAAACTGAGAAGAATCTGCCTAATGGGTGGAGGGGTAGACAGGTGGGTGGATGGCAGATAACATACCCTCAAGGAATAAAAAGTAACTTAAAGAACATACAGAGTATATTAATTTATTTTATTTGTGATCCATTTTTTTTAAAAAATCACATTAACATAAAAATGGCATAAGTTCAGCTATAGATGAGTAAGAAAGTTCCATTTTTGTGACACTTGGACCTATAAGATTCATACATGCTGCACCACTGATAAAATGAATGTTTATCATGTAAATAACTCTCAATCGAAATTTGTGTCTGGGGGCAAGCGCTGTGGCATAGTGGACTAAGCCTCTGCCTGCAGTACCTGTATCCCATGTGGGCGCCCGTTCTAGTCCTGGCTGCTCCTCTTCTGATCCAGCTCTCTGCTATGATCAGAGAAAGCAGTAGAAGATGGCCCAAGTGCTTGGGCCCCTGCACCCTTGTGGGAGACTGGAAAAAGCTCCAGGCTCCTAGCTTTGGATCAGCTCATCTCCAGCCTTTGCGGCCATTTGGGAAGTGAACCAACGGATGGAAGACCTTTCTCTCTGTCTCTGCTACTCTCTGTCTGTGACTCTACCTCTCAACTAAATAAGTAAATCTTTAAAAAGGGAAATTAGTGTTCAGTTTGATAAGCAAGATGCTATCAATGAGTCAGGCAATAGGAATAATATACTAGTGTCACTACTATATATGACTTTTTTTTAAAGATTTATTTATTTTACTTGAAAGTCAGAGTTAAACAGAGAGAGAAGGGACAGAGAGAGAGAGAGAGAGAGAGAGAGGTCTTCCATCCAATGGTTCACTCCCCAATTGGCCGTGATGGCGAGAACTGAGCCAATCTGAAGCCAGGAGCCAGGAGTTTCCTCTGGGTCTCCCACATGAGTGCAGGGGCCCAAGGACTCGGGCCATCTTCTACTGCTTTCTCAGGCTACAGCAGAGAGCAAGACAGGAAGTGGAGCAGCCAGGTCTTGAACCAACCAAGTCTCAAATCAGCGCTGAGCCACAGTGCCGGCCCCATATATGACTTTTGATTCATTTAAATATAAACATATTTAAGATGTCTTTAAAATGTTGGTCAGATTTTCACATTGTAAAGATTTTAACAATATGTCTTTAGGAAGAAGTCATGCATTTGTTAAAAATATCCTTTGAAAATATTGTTAAAGCTCTACTTTTTAACTTTCAAATGTATTTTTCTTTCTTTTTTTTTTTAAGATTTATTTATTTTATTTGAAATTCAGAGTTACAGAGAGAAGAGAGACAGATCTTCCATCTGCTGGTTCACTCACCAAACAGCCAAAAGGCAGGAGCCAGGAGCTTCTTCCAGGACTCCCATGTGGGTGCAGGGGCCCAAGGATTTGGCCCATTTCTGTTGATTTCCCAGGCCATTAGCAAGGAGCTGGATTGGAAGTGAAGCAGCCAGGAACTGAACCAGCACCCATATGAGATGCCAGTGTTGTAGTCAGCAGCTTAACCTACTATGTCACAGCTCAGATCCCACCAAATGTGATTTTCATTTTTATAATTCTAAGAAATCCTTTATCTTTACTTGGGTAAGTAAAATAAAGAATTAAGATAATATGGGCCGGCGCCGCGGCTCACTAGGCTAATCCTCCGCCTAGCGGCGCCGGCACACCGGGTTCTAGTCCCGGTTGGGGCGCCAGATTCTGTCCCGGTTGCCCCTCTTCCAGGCCAGCTCTCTGCTGTGGCCAGGGAGTGCAGTGGAGGATGGCCCAGGTGCTTGGGCCCTGCACCCCATGGGAGACCAGGAAAAGCATCTGACTCCTGGCTCCTGCCATCGGATCAGCGTGGTGCGCCAGCCGCAGCAGCCATTGGAGGGTGAACCAACGGCAAAGGAAGACCTTTCTCTCTGTCTCTCTCTCTCACTGTCCACTCTGCCTGTCAAAAAAAAAAAAAAAAAAAAAAAAAGAAAGAAAGAAAGAAAGAAGAAGATAATATGACTGTGTTTAATTCTAAAACTTCTAATTTAACCTTGGTGAAAGCTCATTTCCAAAAGAGAGGATACAAATCTCAGATTTATTATTATCTTGAAGTTATTGTTTTAAGTATAAATGTATGCATATTTATTTGATTTGAAATTTTATATTAGGGAGAGCTTCTATCCGTGGCTCATTCTCCAAACATTCTCAACAACCAGGGCTGGCTCAGGTGGAAGCCAGAAACCCAGAATTCAATGTAAGTCCACCATGTGAGTGGCAGGGAAAAAATGCTTGAGCCTTTACCTGCTGCCTTCTACAGTGTGCACTAACAGGAAGCTGGCTCAGAAGTGAAGGAACTGGGACTTCACCCAGGCAACCTGATAAAGGGTGCAGTCATCCTAACCATAGCACCAAATGCCCACCCCATCTTGAAATTTATCTTTTCCTTTGCGTTTTTTTTTTAAGATTTTTTTCTAAATTTATTTACTTGAAAGAGTTAGAGAGAGGCAGAGGCAGAGAGAGAGGGAGAGAGAGGGAGACAGAGAAGTCTTCCATCCTCTAGTTCACTCCCCAAATGGCTGCAATCGCCGGAGCTGAGCTGATCCGAAGCCAGGAGCCAAGAGTTTCCTCCGGATCTCCCACACGGGTGCAGGAGCCCAGCCACTTGAACCATCATCCATTGCTTTCCCCAATCATAGCAGAGAGCTGGATCGAAAAAGGAGCAGCTGGGACTCAAACCAGAGTCCATATGGGATGCTGGCACTGCAGGCAGCTACTTTACCCTCTACGGTTTTTAAACAACACTGTGGGAGGGGCAGACTAGACCTGCTGAGAAGGCTGAGGAGCATAACTTACCTTCTTGTGAGACAAAAGAACTACAAACAAAGGAAGGGAAGAACCAAGAGAAGGAAGAAAGGAGAAGGGAGTCTCTCATAACAGAGACAGATGTCCAAAGCATTCACTAAAGTCCAATACACTATTTGTGTAACCATTTGCAACTGAGAAGCTGTTTGAATTTGCAGTATAGCGTGCCAGTTTAGCTGAATATCTAATGTGTCCTCTTGATTAGCACTGTCCAATACTTTTTTTTAAAAACAGGCAGAGTGGACAGAGAGAGAGAGAGACAGAGAGAAAGGTCTTCCTTTTCCGTTGGTTCACCCCCCAATGGCCGCTGCAGCCGGCGCACCATGCTGATCCGAAGCCAGGAACCAGGTGCTTCTCCTGGTCTCCCATGCGGGCAGGCCCCAAGGACTTGGGCCATCCTCCACTGCACTCCCAGGCACAGCAGAGAGCTGGCCTGGAAGAGGGGCAACCAGGACAGAATCCGGCACCCCGACCGGGACTAGAACCCGGTGTGCCAGCGCCACAGGTGGAAGATTAGCCTAGTGAGCCGAGGTGCCAGTCTGTCCAATACTTCTTGCTCTTGGGTATTCAAAATGTAAATAGCACAACTGAGGAACTGCATTTAAAATTTTTATTTCATTTTAATTAATATGAATTTAATTTTAATTAAATAACCACATGTATCTAGCGGCTACTAAGACAACACAGACTTGGAAAATTAGCTAAATTATATGAACTGTTCTAATTTATTATTTCTTAGAACAATATGAAGGCAATCATGGTTATGTTTCAAAATTAATTAACACAATAGAGCTAGTATTTGCATAAGCAGGCATCCAGCCTCCAGGAAAATGGAGAAGTAACAATTACAGGCGACCTGATCACCTCCTTGGCTGTTCACTGTGTCTAATGTTCTCTTATTTCCTTCTTAGTAAGCCAGGATGAAAGTGTTTGTTTTTCCAGTGTTTTTTGCAGAAATAATGATAATAAAGTCCTACCACCATCAGATCTTCACCTTAAAGACTACCCACTTACTAACTCCCTTTATTCCTTTTAAGAGTTAGTTTTTCTTTCTTCTTTCCTTCTTTTTTCTTTCTCTTCATTTCCATCAACTTGAAAGGCAGAGTGACAGAGGAAGAGGAGAGAGAGAGAGAGAGAGCAAGCTTGGGGTTGATCTCCCATCCAATGGTTCACTCCCCAAATCCCACAGCCAGGCCAAAGCTAGGAGGCAAAACCCCACCCACGTCTCCTTTGTGGTGGGCAGGGACCTGCGAACTTGGGCCATCATCCGCAGTCTTCCCAGGAGCATTAGCAGGAAACCTGAAACCAGGCACTCCACTATGGAATGTGCGCATCCTAAGGAGCAGCTTACCCCACTGCCCCACAACCCCCACCCCCAGTGGTATTAATTTTGAAAGTGAAGAGCTATCTGCCAGGTATGTTGCTCATTGAGTACTTTGAACTGCCCAAGTCCTCAGCTCCTTAGCGCTGTCTTTGATGTGACAACCTGGAGAAGGGTTCAATCAAGTGAAATTGGGTCATGGCTATTCCGGAGACACTCACATGGCTTTGTAGCTTTTCTTTTTAGACTCATTTCTCTTGTTTGGTATTATGGTTTGAATGCATGTGCCCGCCCCCCATCCATAAGTGAAAAGCTCCCCCAAATGATGGCATTAGGAGATGTGGCCTTTAGCAGATGATTATGATTAAGGCTTCGAGCTTTTTTTCCATTCTTGTCCCGTAACAGATACCTACGAGAAATCAGTCATAGAATTAGATACACAGTGGGCAGAGCCGACAAAAATGGGCTCCAGATAGCTGCCTTGTCCCTTTCTCCAAGTAACGACACAGCGAGAAAGTGTGTCTGTAACAAATGGGCTCTTGGGGGCTGCGCTGTGGTGCAGTGGATGTAACTGCAGCCAGCAGTGCCGTCACCCACTATGGGCAACTGCTTGAGTCCCAGCTGCTCCACTTCTGATCCAGCTCCCAGCTAGTGTGCCTAGGAAGGCAGTGGAAGATGATCCAAGTGTCTGGACCCTTGCACCTTCATGGGAGACGTGGAGGTAGTTTCTGGCTCCTGGTTCCTGGCTTCGGATCAGCCCAGCTCTGGCCGTTGCAGCCATATGGGGAGTGTATCAGTGGATGAAATCTCTCTGTGTCTCCCCTTATCTCTCTGTAACTCTGCCTTTCAAATAAATTAATAATGATAATAAAAGAATGGGCTCTTTCCACACACGGAATCTGCCACCAACTTGGTCTTGGACTTGCCAGCCTCAAGAACTTGGGCAATAGGTGTTTGCCGTCTGTAACCAACCCAGTCAGTGGCATTTTAGTTGTAGCAGCCTGAACAAACTAAGATAGTTGGTTTCTATTTTCCTCTGATGTAGGTCTTTTGTTGTTAATGACAGTGTAGGAAGGTGGGGTTTTTATGTTTTATTTTATCTTAAGAAAAGGGGAAATCAATTCAAAGGTACCACTGGACTTGTGAGTGCAGAGAGGACTGTAGCCTGAGCATCCAGAAAAGGTAGGTGATAAAGGATGCCAGCTGTGTAGCTAATTATATACCTGACTGCTGCTAGGTGTCTGCCATGGGGCAGGAGTGGAAAAAGAACCTGAAACCTTAGGCACGCTGAGACATGTGTCATTACAAACAGCCCCACATACGACGGTACTTCAAAGACTTGTGGAAAATGGAATTAGAAGCTAAGTTTATTTGGCTGCAAATACTTTTTTTAAAAAAGATTTATTCATTTATTTGAAAGGCAGAGTTAGAGAGAGACAGAGGGAGACAGAGAGAGAGAGAGAGAAAGTCTTCTATCCACTGGTTCACTCCCTAATAGCCGGGATTGGGCCGATCTGAAGCCAGGAGCCAAGAGCTTCTTCGGGGTCTCCCACGTGGGTGCAGGGGCCCAAGGACCTGGGCCACCTTCCACTGCTTTCCCAGGCCACAGCAGAAAGCTGGATTGGAAGTATAGCAACTGGGACCCGAACCGGTGCCCATATGGGATGCTGGCACTGTAAGTGGCGGCTTTACCCACTACACCACAACACTGGCCCCTACAAATACATTTTGAAATGTTTTCTTACAATACGCATCTCTATGAACTTTTTGAAGACCTTATATATGCATGGATTTCAAAATTTTTTGAACCCATTCCATTTTCTGTGACTGAAGTACGCTTGGACACTTTCAATAGCGTATTGAAACCACCCTGCACAGACTGATGAAACTGGGAATCATGCGGCTGTGTGCTGGTGTGAATGCCACAAAGTCAAGTTCTTGACATGGGAGCAGCAATGAAATGTTTCTCCCATGCCAACCCTCCTCCTCCTTTACCGAAACCTTGAAAACAAAGTTGCCTGTGAGGATAAAGCCTAAAATCCACCTGTGTGGCAGCCATGGCCATGAGGGCTCCACACGGCTTCCCTTCAAGACAGAATCTGCTGTAAGGACAGTCATTAGCTGGCAGCCTCCTTCTGTCTCACTTTTGGGACCCACTGCATCACACATGCCAGGGCCACACTCGACCCAGTGGCAGGCCGTTCCTACCCAACACAGGTCTCCTCCCACAGGTCATCCTTGCCAGAGTTCCCTGTTGCTTTGGCCAAAACTTTACTCAGGCCTGAAGCCCTGCCTGCTCAATCCTGCTTCTTCCCCTAACCCAGCTCACAGGGGTCGGATCTGCACTGAGTCTGAGGCTGCCCGTCTACTCCCGTGCTCCTCTTCTCTGTATCCCTGGCCCCCAGCCTTTCCCCCAGGACGTCTCCTGCACATCTAATTCCATGCCGGTGTCTGCTTCTCAGGTGACCCAAGTCAACACAATACAAAATGACTAAGACTCGTTTTTTTGAAGACATAACCTTGAAGGGTGTTTTTCATTGCAAGGGTGGAACCTGGGTTTGTTCTGTGCGGATCTGTGTCTCCAGGGCTAGTGTAGCACTTGGCATAGAGTAGGCATTGAGTGAATAACTGTGGGAGGAAGGCAGGCAGGCAATGAGACATGGAGGAAGGGAGGGGAGGAAGAAGGAAAGACTTTGGATTAGCTCAGGCTGAAAATCTAATCAAGTCTTAGAGAATGCTGAACTAAAATGCTGTAGCAGGAAAAGGAAAAACATGTAGGCAGAAGACGATGGTCAGTTTGGAATTCAGAAAAGGGAGGATCAAAGAAGGAAAATCCGTCAGTGCTGTCTCCAACACTGTCTGGGAGGACACGTGTGCACAGCCAGATGTTTACACACATTTGTATACATGCATCCACATTTACATACGCTTAAGTGATATATGCAGGAAATAATGTGTATATTATACATATATGTATATGCCTGGTATTTTCTTCAGGATACTGAATATATATGAATAACACCTAAGTGTACCACCAAGGTGAAAGGAAAATGAAACAAACAAAATTCTCTAGCTCCTACCAATGGAAATATTGCCAAATGACAACAGAGACAATAGCCAGCGCCAGGCACAAAGACAGTGCTTCCTTTGCTACAACTTCCCATTTGTACAATTAGTCCTGTACAATGGGCCAGGACACCCATGTGTCACCCCATACAGTCACCCCCCATTAAGAAGTGTCAATTGCAGTGTCCCTGAGGAAAAGCTTTGAACTCCATTAAGATCTCTAATGCTATTACATTCAATGGGACTAGGGTAAATCTCATGCAGAGTTTTAAAATCAATATCCATTAAATACACATCGTAAATAGAGGTTGGTGTTCAAGCATTTTGGCTATTTGGAATTTGCTGAGAATGATGCTTTCTCATATATGCCTTCTTTTGCAATTATTTAAGCAGAAAGAAATGTGTGTTCTGTGTTCAACTTGCTTCTTAGGAAAAAATCAAGTTTTTGCTGTGGTGATATAACAAGCATTTGTAGCACTATAATATGTTTTCAGAATCCTGAGGGCTAAGGCCTCTGAGCGTGTGCTTATATACACAAGTGTGTGTATACATATGTGTGAGTTTTGCTTTGGTTCTCTTTTAAGCTCAGAACTCTAAAACCTCTCTCAATGACTGTCTTATAGTTCCACTGCCTGTGTTTGCACATAGCATTTATTTGGAAAATGCTTTCTAGGTAGTTGTCTTACTTTTTTAGAAAAAATAACAACCTTGCAACATGCAACAACCCAGGCTCAAATAGGAAGTGCAAACATTTTTATAGGGGTTTAATGAGCAATGACCATGAATCTTTTCCTTGAGGAACGAATAGATATTAGATATTATAACTGAGGTAGACTGTTAAAATGGGCTTCTCCAAACAGCAATTTAGAAGAGCAATGAGTAAATGGGAAGTTTTTTGTGAATGGAGATGATACGGAAAAAGATCCACTGTTATTGTTCTCAATCATTATTCTTATTACAGCAATGTTGACACTAAAATCATTATCATTGATTTTTTTTAATTAGGAGCAGAGTTGAGACTTGAATCCAGGTACTCTGATATGGAACAAGACTTTCTATTTAAGATTTATTTGAGGCCGGTGCCGCGGCTCACTAGGCTAATCCTCCGCCTAGCGGCGCCGGCACACTGGGTTCTAGTCCCGGTCGGGGCGCCGGATTCTGTCCCAGTTGCCCCTCTTCCAGGCCAGCTCTCTACTGTGGCCCGGGAGTGCAGTGGAGGATGGCCCAGGTGCTTGGGCCCTGCACCCCATGGGAGACCAGGAAAAGCACCTGGCTCCTGGCTCCTGCCATCGGATCAGCGCAGTGCGCCGGCCGCAGCGGCCAATGGTAAAGGAAGACCTTTCTCTCTGTCTCTCTCTCTCTCTCACTGTCCACTCTGCCTGTCAAAAAAAAAAAAAAAAAAAAGATTTATTTGAAAGGCAGAGATACACAGAGAGAGAGAGGCAGAAGCAGAGAGAAAATCTTCTATCCACTGGTTCATTCCCCAAATGGCCACAATGGCCAGGGATGGGCCAGGCCAGGCTAATGCAGGAGCCAGGAACTTCTGGGTCTCCCACATGGGTGCAAGGACCCAAGGACTTGGGTAATCTCCCACTGATTTCCCAGGCACATTAGCAGGAAGCTGGATTGGAAGTGGAGCAGTGGGGACCTGAATTGGTGCCCATATGGGATGCTGGCGCTGCAGGCAGAAGCTTAACCTACTACACCATAGTGCCAACCTCTATCATTGATCTTTATTGGTAATTTTTCCAAAAACAGAAAGCCAGAAGGACTTGGAACTAAAATAAATTCTTCAAATCTGTAGATATAATTTTATGCTAGCAGAGACATTGGAAAAGAAGGTCAACCTAAGTGGCACAAGTTTTTGTCTTGGTGGCAAAGTTAGGATGATTTTCTTTTTTCTGTTTCCCAGATTTTATAAAATAAGCAGATATTTCCTTTATACTCAAGGAAATTTTTACTTAAAAAAAAAAACAAAAGAAAAAATGATTACTAAAGGACACTCACACAGTGTAGGCGTCATTTCTTGGTGTAGGTTTGGGTTGAGATGTGGATGCCAAATTATTGCCCCAATGACTGGAGAATCAGTGAGCGAGGAAGGTAAAGGGAACCTTTGGTATTTATGGCAAAAGGGATCTGGTACTCCAGATACATCTTGTCCTAGGCTTCTGGAGACATGTCAGCAGCCATCCCCCTCATCTTTGGGGCTCCCGGAACATCCCCAGGTGGTCCTATTGCATTGCCTTCCTCACAGAAAACTACCAGCTTGGCATGACTCATGATTATGAATAATATTGAGTCCTGGTGAGACAACCAGATGAGTTAGCTCCAAAATACACCCAATGGCTGAGTCAATCCATTTAATGTGATTACTCATATGTAGTGAGTTAAAAGTTAGAAGACATTGACTACCTTCAGCTGATACCAATCACTGTTACAGGCAAAGTTTCATTCCCCAGAGTCAACATAATAAAGTAGCTCCAAGGCTTTTTGGTTGACTTGATGGTTAGTTAATTGCCCTCTTTATTTCATGGTCCTCTGTACTATCAATGACCCACACATTAAGGTTTTTTGTTTGTTTTTTAGGGGTAAGGTAGTTTTTTGATTACAACTCATCCTGTCTTTTCTCATACCAAGTTCCTCTCCTGGGCATTAGTGGTAGAGACCTGGGTTCTCAACAGAGTCTATTCCAAATTCTTGGAGGCCTACCTCCACGGGAGAATAAATAGTTACAGGCTTCATCCAGAGGGAGAAAGAGGAGGAAAGAAACTATTTCCCGGGGCTGGCGCTGTGGTGCAGTGAGTTAACGCCCTGGCCTGAAGCGCTGGCATTCCATATGGGCGCCGGTTCAAGACCTGGATGCTCCACTTCCAATCCAGCTCTCTGCTATGGCCTGGGAAAGCAGTAGAAGATGGCCCGAGTCCTTGGGAGACCCAGGAGAGGATCCTGATTTCTGATTGGTGCAGCTTTAGCTGTTGTGGCCAATTGAGGAGTGAACCATCGGATGGAAAACCTCTCTGTGCCTCTCCTCTCTCTAACTCTGACTTTCAAATAAATAAATAAATCTTTTAAAAAAAGAAACTCTTTGCTAAGATCTCTGGGAGGGCTCTCTGAGAAGACTGGCAATGACCACATGCCCCCAGGAACTGGAGGGAGCAGGAAATAGAATCAGGATTCAGAGAACCACAAGGAAGGGAGGAGTGATTCCCCAGGGAAGGGATCCTGGGTGGACAGCCAGCATATGTCTGTCTACTACACCCCATCTCCATGTGTGACAAGCATTCTGGAGTCTCAGGACAGGTTCTGATGGTGGTCATGCAGTATTGATTAAAAGCTTTAGTTTTTAAAAATGATCATTGATTGATTGATTGATTTAAGGCTGAGTGACAGGGAAACATACACACACACACACACACACACACGGATCTTCATTCTGCTGGTTCACTCCTCAAATGCCTGCAACAGCCAGAGATGGGCCAGGCTGAAGCCAGGAGCCCAACACTCCATCCAGTTCTCCAATGTGAATGCAGGACCCCAAGCACTTGGGCCATCATCTGCTGCCTTCCCAGGCACATTACCAGGAAGCTGGATCAGAAGCAGAAGAGCCAGAACTTGAACCTGCACTCCAATATTGGATGTAGGTTGTTTCACAGCCCCTTAAAAGCTTGAGCTTTCCAGTGATCCTGGGTTCAAATTCCAGATTTTCATTTACATAACATAGGTCTTGGATTATATAAATGTCTATATATTTACATTTATATTGAATACTTATATTTCAGACTCTTCACCTGTAAAATGGTGATAATCGCTTTTACCTCATACGGTTGTTAAGAGAATTAAATGAGATATTTTGTAAAGCACTCAGTACAGTTCTTAGTGTATAATAAGTGCTCAGTAAGAGCTATAGATGATGATAACAATGACCCACTGTGGATGATCCCCAAAGTTAAATTCCAAACCAGCAACAAGCAGCTGACTCTACTGCGCATGGCCAGCGTTCACACAGTTGCCTTTGATTCAAAATCTCTGACGCAGTTCAACACGGGCAGGTGAGCGGAGCTGTTTCCACTCCACAGATTGCATTACCTCGGCAACTCCACACACCAAGACCTCTTGGGGCTGCTTTCCTCAGCAAGGGGATGCAAGCAGACAGGCTAAGCGAACGCTGTAGATCCCCGTCACGGACATTACTCGTACTTACGCCTGCCCCTTATTTTCTGAGTAGCCTTTCAATATTTGGAGAAACAGCCGGCGCCACGGCTCACTAGGCTAATCCTCTGCCTGCGGCGCCGGTACTCTGGGTTCTAGTGCCAATTTGGGCACCGGTTCTGTCCCAGTTGCTCCTCTTCCAGGCCAGCTCTCTGCTGTGGTCCGGGAGTGCAGTGGAGGATGGCCCAAGTGCTTGGGCTCCTGCATCCACATGGGAGACCAGGAGGAAGCACCTGGCTCCTGGCTTCGGATCGGTGTAGTGTGCCATCCATAGTGGCCATTTGGGGGGTGAACCAACGGAAGGAAGACCTTTCTCTCTGTCTCTCTCTCACTGCCTAAATTGGAGAAACTCCTCCGTCATGTGACTCTCATCTCCTCCATGGTGCTGAATTCCCAGCCTCTGTGCAGCTGAGACACAGGTGCGTGATATGAACAGTATCAGTCACGTGCACTCGGTAAGTCTCAGATCGAAAGAGATCAACAGGCACAAAGAGATTGTGTGAGGAGCTCTTATTCTGCAGGTGGCAGTGAAGTGGTTTCTCTTGGGCGCCAGAGAGGTGCAAGGTCAAATTTGCCAGAGAAGGGGCTCATCAGAAGGGCTCACAGAAGTGGGAACTCCAGTAACCTCAAGAACCTGTGTGTAGTGTTTGGTCTTGAGTCTGTTTCTCCAGTTCTCTCTCTCTTTCTCTCTCTTAAAGATTTATTTATTTATTTGAAAGGCAGAGTTATAGAGAGGAGCAGAGAGAGAGAGAAAGGTCTTTCATCTGCTAGTTCACTACCCAGATGGCCGCAAAAGCCAGAGCTGTGCTGATCTAAAGTCAGGATCCAGGAGGCTCCTCTGGGTCTCCCACATGGGTGCAGGGGCCACCATCTTCTACTGCTTTCCCAGGCCATAGCAGAGAGCTGGATCAGAAGTGGAGCAGCTGCGACTTGAACCACTGCCTATATGGGATGTCAGTGTTGCAGGTGGCGGTTTAACCTGTCATGTCACAGTGCTGGACCCTCTATGCTATTTTAAAATGCATACTTTTAACTGTCTAAACTAAAGAATGGATTTACTCTGAACAGAATGATTCTAGACTCAGTTATTTGTGGCTAAGAAGCCTTACAATATAGTTCCTATGCAGTTTTTTCTTGGCAAGATGTGAGGGGTGTAGGGAAAAGATCTGTTTTTCCCCCCCCAATGTATACATATGAACATTAGGAAATGTTCAGCTTTTAATTCTAAAAAATTCCTGAATAAAACAGTGTCTACTGATTGGGTTTGTGGACAGACTTAAAAAATTACACGAAGGTCTTTAATGGTAATAGTACCTAAAAAGCTGAATTCAGGTAAGGCATTTCCGTCACTGTAATTTTTTTAAGATTTATTTATTTATTTGAAAGTCAGAATTATACAAAGAGAGAAGGGGAGGCAGAGAGAGAGAGGTCTTCCAACAGCTGGTTCACTCCCCAGTTTGCCGCAACAGCTGGAGCCGTGCTGATCCAAAGCCAGGAGCCAGGAGACTCCTTTGGGTCTCCCACGTGGGTACAGGGGCCCAAGGACTCGGCCGTCTTCTACTGCTTTCCCAGGCCATAGCAGAGAGCCAGATTGGAAGTGGAGCAGCCGGGACTCGGCTGGCATGCCAGCACTGCAAGCGGTGGCTTTACCTGCTATGCCACAGTGTCGGCCCCATCACTGTACTATTCATATGATAACTATCATATTTTCCCAGAAAAAAGAACATGGGGAATTCCAGTTTGTACTGTCATTAATCTGGGTTGCCTAAAAGAATTTATACAGTAATTGCTTCCCGGATACTTTTCATTCCTTTTACACATTTGTAACACTTATTAAGCTCAACACTCACCTGCTGCAGCCAGAGCAGTGTCACACTCGGGGGAGCACAGGACACACCTGAGTCCAGAGATGGCTCACACCTCTGAAAGAACAATGGATAGGGACGGTCTCTTTCCCCTCCATGTGATGCACTGACCTGGAGTGATGCTCAGGTGCCTTTAAAGGTAATCGAAGGAATGGGCGTTTGGTGCTGTGGTTAAGAGGCTGCTTGGGACTCCCACATCCTATGTTGGAGGCGTGGGCTCCAGCCTCGGCTCTGTTCCAGTTCCAGCTTCCTGTTAAGGCTCACCATGGCAGGCAGCTCCACTACTTGTGTTGACTGAGCTTCTGCTCCTGCCACTTCAGGCATTTGGGAAGGGAACCAGTGGATGATTCTGTCTCTGTCTGCATGTGTCTTTCTCAAACAAACAAACAAACAAACAAAAATGTTAAAGATAACCAGATAGTATCCATCTCTGCAGTTAATTGTATTGGAAAAGACCCTTTATCAACTTAAAATAGGATCTAAATTTTCATGGCAGATACTGAAAATTGTTTAGGATTTTATCTTAAAAAGATGAAACTGGAGATTAGAAAATTAAGTTCATTTTGTATTCATCAAAATTTCAGCTATATTTGAAACTAGGTGCTAATTCTCATAATGAACTAAGAATGAATTTATGTGGATTTTTTTTTAAAAACATATTTTTCCTGACAAAACTGCATGAAACAAAACACAAACATATTTCTCTTCACTTTGTCTTTGGCAGTACTATAATATAGATCACTTTTGGAAAAGGATCTCAGAGCTTCTTAATTTTTCTCACAGCTTCTCCTGCATACTTTACTATTCAATTCATTATTTTTCTTTGAAGGGACTTTTGGTCAGCAACCTTTCTCCAGTTCTTTCCTTGTGTTGTTCCCTGGAGTAACTTATCCAAGTCTTCACTGGCCAAAAAGAAGGGGGGTGGGGAGACCATTTTCCTACTACTTCTTTCAACATCATTTGGGTCCATTTCTTGAATCTTGTGATCTTTTGCAAGGTAAGTACTGTACTCTGGAACAAACTTGTATCGGACTTACAATGCACACAGATGTTTGCAAGGTTGACAAGTTAACCAGAGACTGACTAAGATGCTGACATACTGGGGCCAGCCAGAGGCTGACGCTTTGCAGCAAGGACAGTTTGAGTGGTGCTTCATGTTATGAGTGACCAGTTCACTGGGGACTATTTTCACAATGCTGCCACTCGATTCTCTGTGCAGCCCACTAACTGGAGACTGGATAACGAGGATCACCTCCCCATTCTGCTTTTCTTCAGAGAATCTGCCCATGGGGCTTCTGTCCTCTAACTCCTTCCTCCCTTTCCTATTGGCTGGACTCTGTAGCTCCCTGTCCGCTGTACTAATTCCCCATCACAAAAGTCCAGAAATGGGTCTTCCAGAAATGGATCTTACACACACCCTTTGGGTCTGTCTCAAGTTTAACACATCAAACTTCTCAGGACATTCAAGGTTTATAATTTTGGTCAGAACCGTAGTTCCAAGTCAAATATGTGTCTTGAAAAGTAAATAAAATGGGTTTTAGTAAACTTTTAAAATCACATGGTAAAATCAATGTCTTTCTTATGTGTCTCACAACAGATCAACACTGCATAATGGGATGAATGTAACAACAGAATAATCAGTGTTGGAATCCGAACCCTTGAGTGAAGGTATGCACAGCCATCAGTCTGTAATTAAAAAAACTGTTGCTTATTTATGTCCAAAATAACTTTTCTATTTAGACATGTTTAATACTTTTTAGAACAAAAAGTTTTGAGGGGGTCAGTGTTGTGGTATAGCAAGTTAAGCCATGTTAAGTTATAGAAGCACGGGTTTGAGTCCGGGCTGCTCCACTTCTGACCCAGCTCCCCATTAATTGCTTGGTAAAGCAGTGGAAGATGGCCCAGGTACTTGTGCTCCTGCACCTGTGTGGGAAACCCAGAAGAAATTCTTGGTTCCAGGCTTCAGTATGGCCCAACTCTGGCTGTTGTGGCCATTTGGGGAGTGAACCAGCAGATGGAAGATCGCTCTGTCTCTCCTTCTCTTACTGTTAACTCTGCCTTTCAAATAAACTTTAAAAAAATTTTTTTTGAAAATTTGAGTCCTAAGAATGAAATATCCTCTGGCTCTGAGGACTTCCAAAAACCATTACCAGAAAGTGAATTGAGCAATCTTTGGACATGATAGTTTAAAACTATGACTTTTTAATAAACTATCATCTGAAACACTTATGCGATTGGGCAGCATATTCTTGAAATGTGTGCAGAATAAACAATCATTTATTTTCCTCTTTGGTGTTTTAAATAAATTTTTATTGGGTTGAGGGTGTACATTTCAGGATATAACAGTGTGCCAAATTCTGTAATCCTTTTTTTTTCAAGTGTCATACAGGGTGTGGTATGTTTTGGGAATTTTTTAAAAGTTGTGGTACATGGTGTTTTTTCGCTTCACTTTTCAAAAATGTTAAGATCATCTAAACCCCACAGAGAAAGTCTGGTTCCTAGTAGAGGCTCTTGGGTTTCCACAGATTACTTCCTGTAGCCAGTTTTGCTTATTTCCTTTCCAGAAGTGTTTATGTTTTCAACATCAGAAGCTCATTATTAGAATTAAGGTCTTCATAATTACTACTCTAATGCTTGGGGGGGGGGGTTTGGATTAAAAAGGTGAAAATAATTTCGAAGGAATAACACAAATAAGGCATCAGAATTAAGTTTATATCTCCCACGGGTGTTGTGATAATTGAAAATTTCAGTGAATCCATTCTGTTCTGTTTATCCCTTTATTAATCCCTGGCTATTAGGAAACACTTAACAAAATAAAGGTTTGGAGGATTTTTTTTCTTCGTAATTAAATAAAGGAATGCCTTGGTTCCACAAGGCTAGAATTGTTCTTAGAAAAACAACTTCTCTGTAAACCCTGGCTCCTCAGTACCACAGAAGGTGATGGCTAGGAAAGCTCTTTTAATACGAGAAGCTAGCAAAAGACACCAAGTTCGGAACCTGACATCGGATGAGATGAAGGACTAAAGTTCTGTCCTCACTGTCGGACTCTGGCAATTCGCTCACACACGCGTGCCTGCGAACGCATTTCCAAATCCCCGCACAGGGGCTCCCTCCCCACTCATTCTTCCCCACCGAGAACACCAGAAGCTACCAGAGAAGCTACCGAGACTGTGCGCGCATTGACAGCAGAATAGAGGGGAATTAAAGACGACAGAATTGCAACCACCCCCACCCCCACCCCCAGCCCAGTTTCCCTTTTCTGTCCCCGGATCTGGGTGTTTGAGACAAGAAAGGAACCCCAGGTTTCCAATAAACAGCAAGCGCCAATACTTTTCAGCCACACAATGGGAGCAAAGCCCTCCCGGGGAACAGTCTGGAGGTTCCCTTGGCGTCCTCCTCGCCACAGCCCCGGGCGGGACGTGAAGGGGTCTCCGGGTGCGGCCAGGAGGCGCCCGCCCCGGGAGAGGCGGCGGCTCTGGTCTCGGAGCCGCCCCTGCTGCGGCCGAGAACAAACGGGATATTCAGCCGCGGCCTGTGGCTGCCAGAGCCGCTCCTCAGGGGAAATTAGGCGTCGAGTCAGCCTGCGCAGGAATCGCCTTTAAAAGCGCCCCCGCCAGCCGGCCGCGCACACGGCTCCCTGGGCTCCCCGCCGCGGCGTGAGTGCGAGTGCGAGCGCGCGTGGATGCCGGTGTGAGCGCCGGCGCGCGCGCCGGTGGGGTGGAGCCCGGAGCGTCTACACCGGCCATGAGTCGCGCGAGCGCCTGGGCCCCGCTCTGCCTGCTGCTGGCCGCCGTCGCCCCGCTCTCCCGGCAGCAGCCCCCGGAGAGGTAACGCGACCCCCGCCCGTGCTCTCTTCCTCCGTCCCCGCAGGCTCCCCCGCCGCTCCTGGGCGGCCGGTGACCCAGCGCGCGACCCTGCGCTCACCCCGGGGCGCACGTGTCCGCGCCCCCGCGTGGGCTCCGCCTGGGACCCCGCACCCCCAGGCGGCGCCTGCCCGCGGGGCTGCCTCCGTGTCGCCAAGCCACCACGTGGCGGGCTTCATCTCGCCGCCTCTCCTCAGAAGTTAACGGGGGGCGGAGGGCCGCACTGGGGCGCCAGTAGCGCCTGCTGTTTACCGCGGTTCCTTTCCCCAGCGAGGCTTTGCCCGGAGACGGAAGCCTAAGGGAGAACCGGGGAGCGCCCTGGGAGCCGCTCGGGAGAGTTAACTCTTCCTCAGCCTCCGCCGGCCTCGGGACCCGAGCTGTGGGAACACCCCTAGTCGCAGCCCAAGGCCAACTTTGGCTTCTTCTGTTACACCGCCGTCGACTGCGGACTCCCCTTCCCGTGGCCAAGATGCTGAGAAACGGGGAGGACAATGGAGCAGCTCCCCAAATCTCAGCACTCAAAACTTTCTGTATTGAACAAGTTGCTTGCGTCTTTAAGACCAACGCGCCCCCCTCAGCGTGGCTCTCACCTCTCTCCCCCTCCTTCCCCTCAGTGAATTTGATCCATTTTCTGTTTTTCTTGCAAAACTTTGCCCCTTCCTGCGGGACTTGATGGCGTGTCTGTGGTCTTGTATTATCACGGCGGAGACAGATGGCAGCTGATCTGAATGCTTTATCAGGCTCTAATTGAAGTCATTCTAAGAACTAGCAAGCCTTCAGATGTTTGATCTGGGGCAGGCGTTTTTCAAACCGTGTTACCTTTTCTCCATTTATCATTGCTACACGTTGCTGAAGCTGAGACCAGGTTTCCAGTGAAGTGTGCCCGTCTCGCTTGTGTTTCCCCAGACCTGTTTTCACATGTGGCGGCATTCTTACGGGAGAGTCTGGATTTATTGGCAGCGAAGGCTTTCCTGGAGTGTACCCTCCAAATAGCAAATGTACTTGGAAAATCACAGTAAGTAAAAGGTATTCTCCTGGAAGTGGGTATTGGAAACGGTGGAAGGATTTAAGTTGGCGGCAAATGCCCGAAATCGTGAAACGTTGGCTTGACCTCAACTATTTGGGAGATTTTTGACTAACAGATCGCGTAGTGTCCTGCATTAGCGTTTAGTAAGGGCACGAGATAATGCTTGAAGAAAAACATGAAAGCAGATGTGTTTCTGGAAGCCCAGCCTTGAGTCAGTTGAGTTTTATGGATTCATGTTGAAAGCTGTTAGGGTGACCTTTGAAAGTGATTTGTTGCTCATGCCTTGCATAAATTCCCAGTGGGGAAGAGAAGACCAAAGGAGGTGCTTAATACCCATTAGGAAAAGGAGAAGAAAAGAAACAACCTGTTTAAAGTTCCCTGGTTGAAACCACCACGAGGGAAATTGAAGAACAGAGTAGTAACATGGAGAGGAGAGGGGCTAAATAGCAAGCAAGGGTAAATGAAGTAGGCATGCTGGCTAGAAGTGGCTTAGCTCAACTGAGTCAAGAAAAGAAGCTGGGTTGAGAGTTTTCTTAAAAAACCAGAAGTCTGAGTGTTGAGTCCTCTAAGTCGAGTCACTGTTCCTGTCGGCATAGCAATGACTGTCAGCTTCTTCGTGGTTTATTTTTTTGTTGCTGCTGAGAAGCTGTGTGGTACTTCACATCGCTTCACTGAGAGCTCCTGTCAGTTCGTGCAATTTACGGATTATGATTGTTAAAAAGCAGCTACCTGTGACTGCAAACCAGCACCAGGTGTGTCAGGCACTTGCTGTGCCAAGTTGTGGACGAGCGTGAGCTCCCTGGGTCTGCCAAACCTCTCTGTGACGTGGTGATGATTATGACTGTACCAACCAGATGGGGAAGCGGAGGCCTGAGCTGATGGAAATTGATCCAACAGCTGGTAAGCCCAACTTGATGTACAGTAAAACTTATTTTGCAGTAAAGCAAGGATACTTGGCAGGTAGACACAAGTGATCCCCTTCTGTAACCTAAGACTTGGCTCTTACATATGAGTTGTCTTCCTCTAAAATGCCAATCATTGGATGAGCTCATACAGATTTCATAATGCTACGAGAAAAGAAGTCATAGAATGTTAGCATACATGTGAAATAAGGCTCTAAGACAGCTTGGTTTCCATGTTATCATTGTTTTAATTTTATTAAATGACTGCACGTTCAAAATGACCCAAGGAAGTTACTAGCTGAGAGGTACCATGTGCCAACCAAGCAGAAAATTCATGGAACAGTGTTGGTTTGCATCACACTTTGACTGCAGGGGTAGGTATGGTGATGATTTTCCTTGATAAAGGAGGGTTTGTCTCTGGATGGGCCTGATGGTCTCATTTGTACCTTTTTGGGCAGGGGGGATTATAATAGGTACTCTGTTGGCTGTAGAGACTCTCTTCCACTTAGGATGGGGTTATGTCCTGATAAATCCATTGTGCATGAAAAATATAGATCAAAACTCCGGTGGGTTCACCTCACCTACCGACCATCCTAGGTTGGCGCCGCTGTGGAGGTGTGGCTCACTGTAAGCCGCCACTGCCCGGCATTGCAGATCATTGGCCTGGTTTGAAGTATGGTTCCTACTTAATGTGTACTGCTTGCACCTCACTGTAAAGTCAAAAAATCGTGACGTGGAACCAATGTAAGTCAGGGACTGTCTGTTACAGAAAGCGAGAGCCGGTGAGCTCACCTCCCTGGGTTCAGATTCTCCTTCAGCGCTCACAGATGCTGTGGCAGGGGCTACCACTGATCGGAACCCCGGGAACTTGTTCCATCGATGACAAAGTATGAGGCTTCTTAGGCAGTTTCCGCATAGTTTATTGAAGTGAAGGGGCGGAAATTCCTACCCCTGATGGAGCAGGCAGGCATTGTAGAAGAGACTGAGAGCCCAGTCTGTGTTCAGACTGGGGTTTTTATGGACAGGAGTGTGTGTCCTGGTTTCTTCTCCCCCTACCACCTCTCTGACATACTACTGGGTGGAGGGCTTCCTGGGTGTGGCAGTCCTCCCATCTAGTCCCTTTGATGAAGAGCAAATGAAACTCCCCTGAGCTGCCCCCAGGGAGAGGGCTGAAGCCAACCTGACAAGGTTATAAAACAAGATCAATTACTTCAGGAATGGAATTCCCCGAAACAAACCCCTCTGGATGATCCTGGCCATCAAGGTTTTTCTCTATCGCCTTCAGCCCAGTGGTCAGAACCTTGTCCAGCCAGCTGCATCACTCCCCAAGTCTGTGAATTCCTTTTGAAAAAGGATAGTTGAGGATGCCTAGGGCTAAGGCAGACAGACCAGGGGCTGGCTCCTGCTGTCAGGGCTTGTTTCCTCATTCCATTGGGTGTAAATTCATTTTCCTTAAAGCTTCTCATTTTCTCCAGCCCCTCCTAGGCACGTAGGCTGGTGTCTGCCTAGCTGCCTTAACAGCAGGAAGAAGACACAATAAGGTGGGGTATGTCAAGTTCTTCAGCTCAGTGTCTGAGTTAGGGGCTGCGGGGAGAAGATGGGTTGAACTAATCAAGGAGGCCATTGTGCCTGAAGCACAGTGAACAAGGAGGGTTGGGAGAGCAGAAGCCCGAGAAAAGGAGAGCAGGACTGTAGGCCAGGGTGACAGCTGTGACTTTTGACTAGGAAGCCTTGGGAGGATCTTTGGCAGAGGGTACAATCCTCTGGTCCTAGATCATGTGGCTGCTCGGGGGAAGATGAACTGTGAGAAGAATGGGAGCAGACCATTTGGGGAAGGTCTCATGATATCCAGGAAAGAGCGTGGTAGAGTGGACAAGGTTGGGAACAAAGAGGATGAAAGGGGGACTCTTCTTTCTTGAGTGCTTTCTCAACAGTTCTGCCTGTAGTTAGGATGTAGGGTATCACCTGAGAGGCTGTAGGCACCCCTGTTCCGGATCAGAACTGGTCTCATCCAAGGCAATGTCTGAGGCTTCCCAAAGCTGGTTTCATCCAGTCCATTTTCTTGCTCTTGCAGTCAGTAAACTAAGAATATAATCTTTACTGGGTGATTGAGTATCACTTTTATTAAAACATTGGAGACCTCTTGAGATGGAAGAGTCTCAGAGTGGCCCTCAAGCATCATTTCCTGTAACTGCAAAGAAAAATCCTGTGCAAGTTCACCTGCTTCCCATTCTGTTCTTCCAAAGTGAAGATGTGCCCTAGCTCGGTGGCCTTCGTCTCCAAACGCCTTTCCTTGTATCTTCTCAGCAGGAGAATGAGGAAAGTCTGATTTTTATATCTGTATTTTTTTTTTAAGATTTATTTATTTGAAAGTCAGAGTTACACAGAGAGGAAAGGCAGAGAGATCTTCCATCTGCTGGTTCACTCCCCAATTGGCTGCAACGGCCGGAGCTGCGCCAATCCGAAGCCAGGAGCAGCTTCTGGGTCTCCCACATGGGTACAGGGGCCCAAGGACTTGGGCCATCTTCTACTGCTTTCCCAGGGCATAGCAGAGAGCTGGATCAGAAGTGGAGCCTATGATCTTGAACCAGCGCCCATATGGAATGCCAGCGCTTTAGGCCAGGGCTTTAACCGCTGCACCACAATGCTGGCCCCCGTATGTTTTAATAAAGGTGAGCGCCAGTGGTTACAGCCAAACTCTTAACTCATCACACTGGATCTTTTGGTGTGGAAGTAAATAGCTCGCCAATTGGAAACTCAGACTTAGGTTTACAAAACATACTTTAACATTATTACAGCAATTTCTTGGACAGCTTCTCTGTCCAACACTATCTATTTTGGCTATTTAAATTTAAACTAATAAGCTAAAAATTGAGTTCTTCCATCCTACTAGGCATGTTTCAAGTGTTCAGTAACCATTTGTGGGTAATAGTTGCCATCTTGGGCAGTAAATAATAAGAATATTTCTGACATCAAAAAGTTCCCCAGGATAGTGCTGTTCTAGAGAATTTTTGAAGTTACTTTGACTCAAGTGAAGGTATGTTGAGGATGGAAGGTATGTTGAGGATGAAGGTAGTCTGAGCTCCTCAGTTATATCTCTGCTTTGCAGGTGGGGAAGCTGCGACTGGAACTCAGGTTTTGTGACTCAGCTTTATCTTCTGGCTACAGGGCCTCAAATAGACTTAGGTTTTACTAATTAATTTTTCTGAGTATGTTCTCAAAACGTGTGGCTAGAGATTCAGTCTGAGATTGAAGGCTAAGTCATGATGGGGTTGAGGCTTCATTTCCTATAGGAGTTGATGAAGGGACTCTAAGCTATGGGACATCTACAGAAGATCCCCCAACCCTCATGTAAGGGGAGGAGAGTGCACATTGAGCGATTTGACAGCTAAGCCATGTATAATCCTTTGGAAAATGGGGTCTGCTCTTCTGAGCAGGATTGGGGTGAGGCAGAAGTCACCCTCATTAACTTAAGAATGAGAACCAGTAACTCCGCCTGTATGAAGCCCTGCAGCAAAAAGTGGAACTTCAGTTGTTGCTGTACCACCGTCCTGCTCCTGGTAGAGCGGCCTTCTTGCAAGGATCGTGTGCAGTAGACAGGAGTGATCGCCACGAGTCTTTGTGATACAGTTCACTGCTGCGCAGCAAGACGCAGAGAAGAATGCGCCAGGCACAGTGCTGGGTACTGGAGACACACAGATGACTGCAGATGTGTGCTGGGGGTGTTTTATGTTCCTGGGGCTCTGCGTGGGAAGTGAGATAAAACCATGAGGCACCTTGCATTCTTGGCTGCACGGTCACCCCTGGCATTTGACTCACTTCACAAGTGAGGAAGCGGAGTCTAAAGCAACTTGTCTTCCCTGATAGTCCGGTAAATGGTATGAAAAGACCCCACTGCATTTTCTGACTCCATGGTACGTTGACAGTCTTACACACTGACTTATCAAGTAACCCCTCACCAACATTCACTGAGCACCTACTGCTGTGCAGTAGGCAGTCAGCTGGGCATAAAAAGGGCACTGTTTCTGTCCTCAGCGAGTAGTTTGGACAGGAGAACCTGGAATGGTTATCTGTAAGTTATGATCCTAACTGTAAGTAGTTTTTAAGTGTTGGTAATTTCCAATAAGGCTTGTTTACCATGTAAAAAGTTATGGAAGGTCCTAGATTATTTAAGATGAAAATAACTATCGCCTTTTGCACAGAGTAAAAATGTGGTGACTCATTTTATATCTGTGCTACTCTGACTTGAGAAGTTATTCCCGTGTCTTTTGGAAACCTTTGCTTGACCTAAGAGTGCTGTTTTGCTTGTGCCTTGATATTATCCAAAAACACCAAATAGACAGTTACAGAAAGGCATTCCAGTCACTTTGTGACTTATGTATGTTAAAGTCATCATACTGCAGCCATCCTCCAGAAGCCTGATTAAATTCAAATGGCATTCACATTTAGTGCAGAGAACTAATAGATCAAAAGTGTGATTGGGATTTATGTCTGTCTCCCCAATAATGTTTATATGACTTCATGAGAAGAAAGTCCACGGTGGTAGGCATGGGGTTGTATGAAAGTTGAGACATGTGTGACATATGTGAGACATCTGTAAGATCGGTGCTAGGTATATAATGTGCAAAACTGAATTTAGGCAGGAACTCAACATTTAAGTTACTTGATTATGCCTAAGGGTATAGCAAGGGGTTCTAAAATTACTGTAACTATTATTTGCCTGGTATAACCACAGCAGAAGAGATATAGGAATGGAATTTTGACCTTAAACACACCTTTCCTGGCTTTAAACTATACATAAGAATAAGAATTATATAGAAACTTAAGTTTCAATCTGCCATGGTTTTTAAAAAAAATTGTATACATTTGTTCTAGGCTCAGTTATGACAACAGCCTGAATAGTAATTTTTTTCTGAATAGTAGTTTAACATAGTGCTTGAATTAATATTATTTACAACTAAGGATAGTAAAACTGAGTGCAGTTAGCAGAGAATATCTGCAAATCCACATTTTAGAACCATATGAGTGGGATAAAAGCACTACAGATGGGTTTTTTGGCTTGTTTTTAACTAGGAAAGTATAATTCAGAAGTTATGATTCTAGTGACACATTAACTGTTCTAGTCAGCTTTCAGTTGATAAGATAGTGGAAGGATTAAAAAAATGTTCTTGTCACCTTAAATCCTGTGGGAAGCAGAACAAATATACATTCCAAATAAATAAGCAAGTAGTTGACATTCCTCACCCCAATGCCACCACCCTTTGGAGCCTCAATCCAGCTTTTCTAAATTTGTTTAGTTTTCTGCTTGCTTTTGAGGGCTTCTGTTACTTGTTTTTTATTGCTTTCTCACATGGAAATCCAGTATGTTTTTATTAATTGAAAACCCAATGTTAGAAAAATATTGGCACTGCTTGTATTTTTAGTGCTGTGTTCAGGCAGATGCTTTAGAAAGAGTTTAATGAGCAGAGAGGAAAATGAGAACACAAAAATGAAGTCTTCATTGGGTATTTTTTTTTCTGAAAGGGATTTTCTTTAATAATATATCTGTGACCAAAGAAATCATTCTTTCCTGAAATATCAGTATAGCAGTATAACAAATGATCATTTTTTTTTAAACAATCTAAATTGAGAAGGTATTTAATGGAAATAAAATGCCTGAGCAGGAGTTTTATGTGTTATTAAACAGACTAATGAAATTATTTCCACATCCCTTGCCACTTCTGGAGTTTAACTTATGATATTATGGGCAGATTTGAGTTTTTCTGCAAGCTTATAGATTCCTTAAATTCTATATCATTTAAAAGAGTGGTCTCATTGGCTGATTGCTTTATGCTGGAGGCCAGAGAAGTGTCTATTTTAGAGAGCTCCAACCCGTGAGGGTTCCTTTGATTTCCACCCTGCTCTGCTCAGAGTTAGGGGAGTGTTCTTGTGGATGGTTTCTGTCCCTGTTCCTTGCACAGAGAAATGCTCTATGTATGGATTGTTGTTCCTTGATCCTATGAAAAATGTAATCACCACCCTTAGCTTACATAGTTGCACCTTATAACCTAGCAGCTTTGTCAACAGTGATAGCCATGGTTTGAGATGCCCTTGACTTTCTAACTCTAGGAATTTGGGGGACAAGAAGTGTTTTCTTCAGATACATTATTTGTTAGCTCATGGGAGTCAGTGTAGCAAGACTTTGGCAAACCAAAATATAAACATCCAAAAATAAATGGAACACCCACAGAGGAGGAGGGAGTGGAGTTAAAGCTGGCCAGGACACCAGCCTTGCCGTTAAATATCACCTCTTTCATCACCTCACCCCAAGACACTCTGAGCACTACCTATAATAAGACAGTGTTTTCCAAAATGCAAAGTGATGGAGAGACCACTTCATCAGAAATGGGCTGTTAACATGGGCCAGGCTAACAAAAAAGGGGTATGGGAAAGCCAGTGGCAATTCTGCTAAGTGCTCTTAGAAAGGAATAAGGAGTTGATGGCTATACACAGGCCTTCTAGCATTCCTGGGCTGTCAACCTCCTCTGAGGACACTGTCAGTCACTCAAGCTGTGTATGAAGTATCTACTGGAGACCTGGTGCTGGATTGGGCACTGAGACTACACTGATTGGAAAATCACATCCCTGAGTAGCCGGCTGTCGCTGATCGGGGAGATGTCCCCAGAACGAGTAACGAGGGATGGCATGGCAAGGATCATGGAGGGTTGTGTGTGATGTTGCTCAGTCACTAGACAGATGGGCAGTGGAAGAATCATACCGATGTGGATTTGAACCCTGTTTTGCCCTTTATTAGGTATTTGATGAAGTTTCTGGAACTTTCTACAGTTGGTGTCTTGGACATAATGGGCAGACATGCCTTCTTAGGGGTGGTGTGAGGATTGTAGGAGGTAGCAAATGAAAGGCCCTTGGCACAGTGCTTGGCACAAGGTGCTTAATAAATGGTAGTGGTGGTGTTTTGTTTTTTTAATCTCTGTTCCAGGGCTGTAATAAGAAAGAAAGGTGTAGTGTTTGTGTAGAACTGTCTACAAGCCAGCTTGTTTGCAGCTCGATGGTAGTTCCCCTGGGGCATGGCGAGTTCCCATTGGAAATACTCACTCCTGCTCACTGTGCCCTTTCTTCATTGAAAACATGATCTTTCATCAGGCTTAATCCACAGAAGCACTTCCAAACCCTCCCTTCAACCAGATCCCTCACACCCCAGCACCAACCGAGAGTGCCTCTTGGCTTTGAAAGTAGGGAGTTTAAGGAGCAGAGAAAGGATTTTCAGTTAAAAGTTGCAAATAGTTTTTTTTGTCTTTAGAGATATTTTAATTCACCTTTGGGTTCTCAAATCACCAGTATGGGCCTCTTAAGTTATATAAATTAAGTAAGGAGTGTATTCATTTATTCCTAATAGGCATACCGTGATATAGTAGTTAGGATTATAATTTTTATGAAGGTTTTTATTTAATGAATACAAATTTCATATGTACAGCTTTTAGGAATATAGTGGTTCTTCCCCGACATTCTGCACCCCCACCCCACTCCTATCCCACCTCCTACTCCCCTCCCATTCCATTTTTCATTAAGATTCATTTTTAATTGACTTTATATACAGAAGACCAACTCTACACTGAGAGATTTGAACAGTTTGCACCCACACAAAGTATAAAGTACTGTTTGAAGACAAGTTTTACTGTTAATTCCCATAGTACAAGTCATTAAGGACAGAGGTCCAACATGGGGAGTAAGTGCACAGTGACTCCTGTTGTTGATTTAACAATTAACATTCCTTTATTTTTTACATCAGTGACCACCCGAGGCTCTTGTCATGAACTGCTAAGGCTATGGAAGCCTTTTAAGTCCACAAACTCTATCAGTATTTAGACTGAGCCATTTGCAAAGTGGAAGTTCTCTTCCCTTCAGAGAAGAGTACAGGATTATACTTTCTAAGAGTGTAGATTCTGGAGCCAGGCTGCCTGCATTGAAGTAGCAGCCCCCCTGTTGTGGTGGTGGTGGTGTCTCCAGAGACAACCTCCAATAACCACACTTCTGGGATCCTCCGGCACTGACTCTGGGCTGGCCTGGTGAAGTAAATAGAGTGGGCAGAAGTAATCCTGTGTGACTCTGCAGCTAAGGAATAAGAAGTCTTGTGGCTTCTGCCTTTGTACTTTAAAATGCTCACACTGGGGGAAGCTGGCTGCCATGGAAGCACCACCGTGCTGGGAGGAAGCCCAAGCTAGCCTCGTGGAGAGGCTTCATGGAGACCGTCTCCAGAAGTTCTGGTCTTCCCAGCCAAGATGCTACATACGTGAGTACAGTCATCTTGGAAGGCCAGCCCGGGTTAGCCTGCAGAGACTTCAAGACACAGCTGCTGACTGACAGTGGTCATATGAGAGAATTCAAGCAAGAACCATCCACCTGAGCCAGAGAACACACAGAGCAATAAGAAAGAAGAAAAGTGCATTGTGTTAAGCCACTGAGTTTTGGGATGGTTTGTTGTGTAGTAGCAGGTTACCAAAACTGTTACTTACTGGCTGTATTACCTTGGGTATTAACTCTGTGCTTCAGTTTGTTCATCTGTAAAGTGGGAATATTATTATTCCTTGCCTCACTGGATTGCTTTGGGAGTTATTACATGTATGTCATTAAAACAGTGCCTAGAACATGGCAAACTACTGGAAAAACAATGTTCATGAAATATTTGTTGAGCACTTAATGTATCAAGCTCTATTTTATATTCTGAGAATTTCTCTTTTCAACATTTTTTCTTTTCATGTATTTCAGAGATACAATTTTTTTTAAAAATTTTAGAAAGCTTTTATTTAATAAATATAAATTTTATAGGTACAACTTTCAGAATATAGCAGTTCTTCCCCCCCATACCCACCCTCCCACTCCCAACCATCCCACCTCCTACTCCCTCTCCCATCTCATTCTTCATTGATTCATTTTTAATTATCTTTATATACAGAAGATCAACTCTATACTAAGTAAAGATTTCAACAGTTTTCACAGAGACACACAAAGTATAAAGTACTGTTTGAAGACAAGTTTTATCATTAATTCTCACAGTACAACACATTAAGGACAGAGGTCCTACATGGGGAGCAAGGGCACAGTGACTCTTGTTGTTGATTTAACAGTTGACACTCTTATTTATGACCTCAGTGATCACCCGAGGCTCTTGTCTTGAGCTGCAAGGCTATTGAAGCTTTTTGAGTCCACAAAATCCGTCAGTATTTAGACAGGGCCATATGCAAAGTGGAAGTTCTCTCCTCCCATCAGAGAAAAGTAAATCTTTCTTGATGGCCCCTTTCCACTGGGATCTCACTCACAGAGATCCTTAGTGTGGATCATTTTTTGCCATACTGTCTTGGCCTTCCATGCCTGAAGTGCTCAGAGATACAGTTCTAAGAAGATAAGTGCACTTCCCTTCTCTCAGTCCTCCTTCCTTCCTTTTTTTTTTTCCTTTAATTTTTGTAATAGCATATTTTCAGTTTACTTTGTAATCATAGGCTTGGGGCACCACTAACCATAATGTTCGGCAAGTAAAAAGTAGGAAGACCATTGTTTCACTGTAATAAAGATAAGGGCTATAAACAGTAATCAAATCATATCACTTTCATTCTTATAATTTTTTAAAAAATTTTATTTGAAAGTCACAGTTGCACAGAGAAGGAGAGGCAGAGAGGGAGGGAGGGAGGTCTTCCATCCTCTGGTTCACTCTGCAATTGGCTGCAGCAGTCAGAGCTATCCCAATCTGAAGCCAGGATCTTCCTCTGAGTCTCCATGTGGGTGAAGGGGCCCAAGGACTTGGACCATAAGCAGAGCTGGATCAGAAGTGGAGCAGCTGGGACTTGAACCAGTGCCCATATAAGATGCCAGCACTACAGGCAGTGGCTTTACCTGCTATGCCACAATGCCTGCCCCCAATCTTATACTACTTTTGTATTCTGTATTAACTACCACATCAGAGAAAACTAATGACATTTGTCTTTTTGGACTGGCTTATTTCCTAAGCATAATGGTCTCCAGTTGCACCCATTTTGTTACAAAAGATGGGAGTTAATTCTTTTTTATGGCGGAGTAGTATTCCATTGTGTATGTATACCACATTTTCTTTTATCTGCTCATCATCAGTTCATGGATGTATGGGTTGATTCTATATCTTGGCTACTGTGAACTGAGCTGCTGTAAACACGGGGGTACAAATAACTTTCATATACTGATTTCATTTCATTTGGGTAAATTCCCAGGAGTAGGATTGCTGGGTCATATCATAGATCTATTTTCAGATTTCTGAGAAATCTCCATACTGTCTTTTAGAATGGTTATGCAAGTTAACATTCCAACCTACAGTCTATTAAGCTACTTTTTTCTCCATGTCATCAACATTTATTTTTTGATTTTTGGATGATAGCCATTCTAACTGGGATGAGATGAAATCTCATTGTAGTTTTTGTTTGCAAATCCCTGATGGCTAGTAATCCTGAGCATTTTTTCATGTGTCTGTTGGCCATTTGTATTTCATCCTTGGTAAAATGCCTGTTCATGTTCCTGGCCCATATCTTGACTGGATTGTTCATTTTGCTGTTAAATTTCTTGAGTTCCTTATATATTCTCGATATTAATCCTTTATCACATGCATAGTTTGCAAATATTTTCTCCCATTCTGTTGGTTGTCTTTCCACTTTGATGAGTGATTCCTTTGTTGAGCAGAAGCTTCTTGGCTGGATGTAATCCCATTTGTCAATTTTTGGCTTTGATTTTCTGTGCTTCTGGGGTCTTATCTAAGAAGTCTTTGCTTATGCCAATGTCTTGTAGAGTGTCTCTGATGTTTTCCTCTAGTAATTTGATGGTATCCATGGTTCATTGTGAGTTGAATTTTGGATAGGGTATAAGGAAGAGGTCTAGTTTGATAGTTCTGCATGCAGAGATCCAGTTTTCCCAAAACCATTTGTTGAAGAGATTGTCCTTTCTCCAGAGAGTGGATTTTAGCTCATTTGTCAAAGGTTAGCTGGTTATAGATGCATGGATTAATTTTTGGAGTTTCTATTATGTTTCACTGGTCTACATGTCTATTTTTGTGCTAGTGCCTGGCTGTTTTGATTATAACTACCTTGTCTTGAAATCCAGTACTGTGATATTTTTGGCTTTGGTGTTTAAGATTGCTTTAGTTATCTGGGAATTTTTTGTGTTTCCATGTGAATTTTAGAACTGTTTCTTCTAGATTGGAGAAAAATGTCCTTAGTATTTTGCTTGGGATTGTATTGAATCTGTCAGCTGTTTTTGGTAATTCTTCCATTCAACAAACATGGAAAATTTTTTCATTATGTTGTCTTCTAATTCTTAATGTTGTATAATTTTCATTGTAGAGATCTTTCATATCCTTTGTTAAATTTATACCAGGGCATGGGGATGGTGCCATGGTGCACTAGGTTAATCCTCCGCCCGAGGCGCCGGCATCCCATATGGGTGCCGGGTTCTAGTCTCAGTTGCTTCTCTTCCAGTCCAGCTCTCTGCTGTGGCCTGGGATAGCAGTGGAGGATGGCCCAAGTCCTTGGGCCCCTGCACCCGCATGGGAGACCAAGAAGAAACTCCTGGCTCCTGGCTTTGGATCAGCACAGCTCCAGCCATTTGGGGAGTGAACCAACAGAAGGAAGACTTTTCTCTCATTCTCTCTCTCATTCTCTCTCTCTCTCTCTCTCTCTCACTCTCACTCTCACTCTCACTGTCTGTAAACTCTACCTGTCAAATAAATAAATAAAAAATCTATTCTAGTCCCAGTTGGGGCACTGGATTCTGTCCTGGTTGCCCCTCTTCCAGTCCAGCTCTCTGCTGTGGCCAGGGAGTACAGTGGAGGATGGCTCAAGTGCTTGAGCCCTGCACCCGCATGGGAGACCAGAAGGAAGCATCTGGCTCCTGGCTTCAGATCAGCGCAGTGCGCCTGCCACAGCGCGCTGGCTGCAGCAGCCATTGGAGGGTGAACCAACAGTAAAGGAAGACCTTTCTCCCTGTCTCTCTCTCTCTCTGTCTACTCTGCCTGTCAAAAAAAAAATTTTATACCAGGGCATTTAATTTTTCTGTGGCTATTGTGAATGGGACTCCTCTCAAAAGTTCTATGTCAGGGACTGATGCTATGTCATGGTGAGTAAAGCTGCTGCCTCCAGTGCTGGCATCCCATATGGGCTTCAGTTCAAGTTCCAACTGCTCCACTTCTGATCTGGGCACCTGCACCCTTGTGGGAGACTTGGAGGAAGCTGCTGGCTTCAGATCGGCCCAGCTCTGGCCATTGCGGCCATCTGGGGAGTGAACAAGAGGATGGCAAATCTCTTTCTCTGCCTCTGCCTCTCTGTAATTCTGCTTTTCAAATTAATAAATAAATCTTAAAAAAGTTCTTTGTCAGACATGGCATTGTTTGTGTATACAAATGCTATTTTGTGTTGATTTTATAACCTATACAACTTTGTCAAACTCTGAGTTCCAGTAGTCTTAGTGGAATCTTTTGATTTCCCTATATATAACATCATGTCACTTACAAATAGGGATAATTTTAGTTCCTCCTTTCCAATTTGCATCCATTTGATTTCTTTTTCTTTCTTTTTTAAAGATTTTATTTTACAGGTGGAATTACAGACAGTGAGAGGGAGATACAGAGAGAAAGGTCTTCATCTACTGGTTCACTCCCCAGCTGGCCACAACAAAGCTGGACTGATCCAAAGCCAGGAGCTAGGAGCTTCTTCCGGGTCTCCCACGTGGGTGCAGGAGCCCAAGCACTTGTACCATCTTCTGCTGCTTTCCCAGGCCACAGCAGAGAGCTGGATCAGAAGGGGAGCAGCCGAGACTAGAACCAGCACCTATGTGGGATGCTGGTGCTGCAGGTGGAAGATTAACCTACTGCGCCACAGCACCTGCCCCTGATTTCTTTTTCTTATCTAATGGCTCTGCCTAAAACTTCCAGAGCTATATTGAATAGCAGTGATCAAAGTGGACATCCTTATCTGGTTCCAGATCTTAGTGGAAATGCTTCCAGCTTTTCCCCATTCACTCTGATGCTGGCTGTGGGATTTTTGCATAAATGTTCTCAGGGATATTGGTCTATTGTTCTCTTTCTCATATGTTTTTCTGGTTTTGGAATTAAGGTGATGCTGGCCTCATAAAAGGGGTTTGGTAGGATTTCCTCCCTTTCAGTTGTTCCTGAGTAGTTTGAGAATAATTATGATTAGTTCTTCTTTAAAAGTTTGGTAGAATTCAGCAGTGAAGCCTTTACTCCTGGGCTTTTCTTTGTTGGGAGGGTCTTTATTAGTGATTCACTCTCCATTTTGGTTATTGATCTATTTTGGTTGTCTCTGTCTTCATGCCTCAGTTTTGGTAAATTCTATGTGTCCAGAAATCTTTCCATTTCTTCTAGATTTTCCAATTTGTTGGCTATAGCTGTTTGTAGTAATTCCTGATAATTCTTTCAGTGGCATTAGTTGTAACGTCTCCTTTTTCATCTCTGATTTTATTTGGGTCTTCACCTCCTGACCCTTTTTTGGTTAGTTGGGCCAATGGTGTATCAATTTTTTAGTTTTTAGTTTTTCAAAAAAACCAGCTGTTCATTTCACTGATTTTTTAAAATTTGTTTTGTTTATTTCTTCTCTAATGTTTCTTTCCTCCTAATTTTGAGTTTGGTTCTCAAGGCATTGAGATGCATTGTTAGATAATTTATTTGATATCTTTGCAATTTCTTGATGTAGGCACTAACTGTGGTAACCTTTCCTCTTTTAACACTGCTTTTGCTGTATCCCATAAGTTTTGATGTGTTGTGTTGTCACCTTCATTTGTTTCAAGGAATTTTCAGTTTCCCCTTTGATTGTTTTTATGACCCACTGTTCATGCAGGAGCATGTTGTTCAGTCTCCATGTGTTTGTATATTTTCTAGAGTTTCTTATGTTGTTAATTTCCAGCTTCATTCTATTGTGGTCAGAAAAGATACATGGTATGATTTCATGGTTTGAATTTGTTGAGACTTGTTTTATGGCCTAGCATATGGTTTATGCTAGAGAATGTTCCATTTCTTGATGAAAAGAGTGCATTCTGCGGCTGTGGGATGAGATTTTTCTGTAGCCATCAATTAGACCCATTAGGTTGATAGTGTGGATTAGCTCTGTTGCTTTTTTTGTTGATTTTTGCCTTGTTGATCTGTCCATTGATGAAAGTGGAGTGTTGAAGTCTATCATTATTGTATTGGAGCTTATGTTTCCCTTTAGATCCATTAGCATTTTTTTTGACAGGCAGAGTTAGAGAGAGAGAGAGACAGAGAGGAAGGTCTTCCTTTTCCGTTGGTTCACCCCCCAAATGGTCACTGCAACTGGCGAGCTGCACTGATCTGAAGCCAGGAGCCAGGTGCTTCCTCCTGGTCTCCCCTGTGGGTGCAGGGCCCAAGCACTTGGGCCATCCTCCACTGCACTCCCGGGCCACAGCAGAGAGCTGGCCTGGAAGAGGGGCAACCGGGACAGAATCCGGCGCTCCGACCGGGACTAGAACCCGGTGTGCCAGCGCCGCAGGCGGAGGATTAGCCTAGTGAGCCGTGGTGCCGGCCTCCACTGTATTTTTTATTTGACATATTGAATTCTTCATTTCTAATATTTCAGTTTGATTCTGTATTATTTATTTCTGTTTCCTGGGATAAAATGTCATTCATAGTTTTCTTTAACTCCTGTAATTGCTTCTTTGTGTAACTTTACAATCAGTCATTCTTTCAAGTTCCTTTTCAGGCATTTCATCAATCTCCTCATCTTTACAATCTAATATTGAAGTATTTTGTTCCTTTTGGGGAGTCCTATTATCTCCCTGGCTCATGTTTCTTGTATTTTTATACTTATTTTTATGCATCCGGAGAAGCGCTTGTTAATATCTTTGAAGTGTCTGTCCTTGGAGATGTGCCTCTAGGCATAGTGGAATTCCTACAGCTTCAGCAGGATCCAGAGGTGTGCTGGGTGGGCAAGGGAGCTCTGGGCAGTGTTTGTGGAAGGAGCGAAAGTCCAGGGTGACACCCAGGTTACATGTGGTAGATTTCCTCTGTCGTCATTGTGGAGAGGGGATTATTACCCTGCCTGGCATGATTACTGCCTCTACCTTTCTCTGTGCCAAGGTGAACCAGCTGCCTCAAGTGCGCTGTCTGCATGCAGATGCTACTCACTCAGGCCGTGAACTACATGAATCTCTGTGCTCCATAGTGAGAGCTGGCGCCTTTTTCGATGTTGGTTCCCAGCTCGCAGGGAATCTTGAGCTTCTGGACTCAGATTCAAGACTCCGCCTAAAGACCTGGCCACACCCCCTGCCTTTATTGGTTTCCCGGTCTGTCACACAGTCAGAGGATTCCTATCGTCACAGGAAGCAGGGGATCTACTCTACCCTGTAGGACTGTCCAGGGAGAGAGCTGCCTTGGCCCTGGAGCCAGCTGCCTGCCTGACAAAGGTGCATCAGTGCTACAACTTGGCAGCTGAATCCAGCACTTCGGATGAAGGGGAGGAGAGCAACGTGCTGTGGGCGCCCTGCTTCCTGCCAGCTCTCCAGCAGGGACTCAAAGTCAGCAGGACTGCAGATTTCCACCGGAGGCTGCAGCAGCCTCTACTCGCCTTGTTGGGAAAATGGCTCTTCCCCCACTGGTCACCAGGCACCTTGGTTGGGGGAGGGGGAGGGAAGCCATGTGGGCATCCTGCCCTCTGCCAACTCTTCTGCTTGGACTCAGAGTCAGTGGGGCCCGTGAGTCTCTTCCGCAGACAGGATCACCAGTGGAGCATGCGCTTCTGCAGACTCCTCTTGGTCGGGAAAGGTGGCTTCCCCACCCGCTACAGGCTCCTGGAGTTGCTGGTCATGGCCTGCAAGTTGCTGTGTGTTTGTTGCTTCACATAGTCTGTCTGTCTCTCTCCAAAAGATTTGTTTATTGGGGTAGGTGCTGTGGTGTAGCCGATCATACCGCTGCCTACGGTGCCAGCGTTCCGTATGGGGTGCCGATTCAAGACCTGGCTGCTGCACTTCGGATCCAGTTCTCTGCTGTGGCCTGGGAAAGCAGAAGAAGGTGGCCCAAGTGCTTGAGACCCTGCACCCACATGGGAGACCTGAAGAAGCTCCTGACTTTGGATCGGAGCAGCTCAGCTCCAGCTGTTGCGGCCACTTGGGGAGTGAAGCAGCAGATGGAAGATCTTTCTCTATCTTTGCCTCTGCCTCTTGGTAACTCTTCTTTCAAATAATAAAATCTTTTTTTTTTTTAAGATTTATTCATTTATTTTTTGGAAAAATCTTTCATCTGCTTGTTCACTCCCCAAATGGCCATAACAGCCGGAGCTGGGTCAGTCTGAAGTCAGGAGCCAGGAGCTTCCTCCGGGTCTCCCAAGTGGGTGCAGAGGCTCAAGCACTTGGGCCATCTTCTGCTGCTTTCCCAGGTACATTAGCAGGGAGCTGGGCTAGAAGTGGAGCTGCTAGACTTCGCACCGGCACTGCAGGCTGTGGCTTACTTCACTGTGCCTTAACCACTGTGCCACCACACCAGCCATGAGTCTCTCTTCTTTCTGCAGACTTTTCATTGAAAACTTTTCTCCAACTATCTTTTTAAGAACATAGATCTCCTGTTTCTCTGATATCCTCCTGTGATCAAAATCAGCACATCTTTTCCCTACTGAGACATCTTGGAACCCTATATCCAGGAATTTCTTAGAGAAGGCTCCTGCATTAAAATAGGTAGGGGTAGGATGGCAGTAAGTACTAGGAAGCCAGTAGAGTAAGGTGATGTAGTAGAGGTTGGCTCTGAGGAGGTGACATCTGATTTGAAAACTGCGTGCTACCAAGTGCCTCCCCACTGATAGGTTGCGGAGAAACTGTGAGAGCCCCACTGCTCTGGGTGCAGAAGGTTGGTACGTGGTGGTAGCACCACTCCAAGGACTGTGTCCGTGATAAGCAGAGCCTAGGATATCTTCTGGACGGCTTTTTTTTGCTTATTTGTGTTTGGTTTGTTTGATTTTTGAGATGTCAGGGATGTGAAGAGGGGAGAAGCTGAAGGGTCTGGTTTTTTGTTTGTTTTTTGTTTTTTTGTTTTGTTTTGTTGTTGTTGTTGTTTTGACAGGCAGAGTGGACAGTGAGAGAGAGAGACAGAGAAAGGTCTTCCTTTTGCCGTTGCTTCACCCTCCAGTGGCCGCCACAGCTGCCGCGCTGTGGCCAGCGCACCGCGCTGATCCGATGGCAGGAGCCAGGTACTTCTCCTGGTCTCCCATGGGGTGCAGGGCCCAAGCACTTGGGCCATCCTCTACTGCACTCCCGGGCCACAGCAGATAGCTGGCCTGGAAGAGGGGCAACCAGGACAGAATCTGGCGCCCTGACCGGGACTAGAACCCTGTGTGCCGGCGCCGCAGGCGGAGGATTAGCCTACTGAGCCACGGTGCGCCGGCCCAAGGGTCTGTTTTTGTGAGTAACGTTGCACAGGTGGAAGCTGCTTTCATCACCCCCTTTAACAACCCCAGCACCTGTGCAGTGGGGGACTCTGAGGGACATCAGGAAGTAGCCCCTGAACCCAATTCCTCTTCATGGGCCTGTTCAGGGGGACCTGCATCAACAGGGGTGTTTTGCTTACACAGTCATCGGTTGAAGGACACTTGGATTCTTTCTACCTTTCAGCTATTTTGAGTGTTTTGAATAATGCTGCTGTGAACATTGGAGCTTTTGATTCCTTTGGGTGTAGGAGTGGAACTGCTGAGTCGTGTTAGACTTCTATATTTAGCTCTTTGAGGAAACACCAAACTGTTTTCCAGAGGTAGGAACAAAAAGACATGGTGAACAGAGTCACTAGGAAGCCAGACAGCTTTTTGGACTTCTGTAGATGGCTCCGGCGGGTGTTCCAAAGCAGATGGCGTTTGGGAATGATGCTGGCACAGTGAAGCTGTTGGAAATTTGAGGAATTATTTTTTTTTAAGGATTTATTTATTTATTTAAAAGGCAGAGTTATAGAGAGGCAGAGAGAGGTATTCCATCTGCTGGTTCACTCCCCCAAATGGCCGCAATGGCTGGAGCTGTGCCAATCTGAAACCAGGAGCTCTTCCAGATCTCCCACAGGGGTGGAGGGGCCCAAGGACTTGGGCCATCTTCTACTGCTTTCCCAGGCCATAGCAGAGAGCTGGATCCGAAGTAAAGCAGCCGAGACTCGAACCAGCACCCATATGGGATGCCGGCACTGCAGGCGGCAGCTTTACCTGCTACACCACAGCACAGCCCTAGGCATTGTTCTTTAGTGATTGCAACTAAACTTGTTAGTATTTGGGGGGAATCTATCTATCTATATAAAATATAATTTATATATATATAATATATAAAATATCTGCAAAAATTATATATCTGCAAAAATTTTTTTAAAAACAGAATCATCAGGACCCAGACAGCTACTCTGAGATGCCCAATATACTTATTTTCATTCTTATATTATAATTTTAATGAACTTGTTATTTCCCATAAATCATATATGTATATTCTTATCCATTGCATTTAATGCTTTATAAATATTATTTAATAATATATAATAAATAATATTTTATGATTATAAATTTGTATAAATATATTTAATAAAAATACTTCTAAAATAAATCATAGAATTATTGGGTCAGAAAGGAGTTAGAAAGTTTTCTCAGCTATTTCTCTATCCACTAGTGCAGACTAGACATCTACTTCTTTTGTGGTTCCATAGCATCCAGGGAGTGTCACACATCACACTGTGTTTTAATCATCTGTTTGCTAATCTGTCCCCCTTACTAAACTGTAGATTTCTTGAGGACAAGGCCTTTGTTTTGGGTGACTCTTCTCCTAGTGGCTAATACGGTGCTTGACAATAGTAGTTGCGTGAAACAATGAAACTATGAATGACTACGTCACCTACATCATCCATCTGCTTCCAAGCAGAACAGCACAGAAGGTATGTCATAGTCTATGAGATTTTTATTTTTAGTTATGTACTTATTTTCATTTTATTTTAAAAGCAGAGAGAGATATTCCATGTGCTGGTTTACTCCCCAAATGCCCACAACAGCCAGGACTGGGGAAGGCTGAGGCTGGGAACCTGGAACTCCATCCAGGTCTCCCACATCAGTGTTAGGGACCAAAGTAATGAATTACCATCTGCTGCCTCCCAGGGTGCACATTAGCAGGAAGCTGGATCAGAAGTGGAGGAACAGCGCTTACAGCAGCACCTCTGAAATGGGATACAGGCATTCCAAGTGGTGTCCTAACCATGTGGCAAAGCCCACAGCTAGCATCTATCTAAATGTTAGGTATTGTGTTCTGTTTAGGCCTTAATTAGGAAGAAGTGCTTCTTTGAAGGATGGGGTGGATTCTTAACATTGCATGAGGATGAATTAACAATAAATGTTATCATGTTGATGATGATACTTGGCTCTGGCTAAATTTTGGTTTTCATACTTGGCTAAGATAGGTAGCCAGTGGTCCTAGAGTAAATGTATGAGGGACACACATAGTAGCTCTTTGTTGTAGAGCCATAAAAAAAAAAAAAAGCAAGATTTTTTTTTCCCACTTAAGGGGTATTTTATGAGCTATGATGAAGACAGAAAATGGAATACCCATTATTTATTCAACAAGGAAGGGTGTTAGTATGTGGATGAATGAAAGTATTCCATTAGATTTATGTGACAAATGCTTTTTTTAAAGATTTATTTATTTCAAAGAGAGAGATCCTCCATTTGCTGGTTCACTCCTCAGATGGCCTTAACAGGCTGGGACAAGCAAAAACTGGCACCGAGGTACTCTACCTGGACCTACCATGTGCACTGGGCCATTATGTGCTGCTTTTCTAGGCACATTAGTGGAGAGTTGGATTGGCAGTGAAGCAACTGGGACTTGAACTGGTGCTCCAGTACAGAATGCTGGCATGGTAGCCAACAACTTAGCCCACTGTGCCACAACCCTGATTCATATATTACAAAAAACTGGATCCGTCCGTGCCCTCAAGGAACTTAAATTTACATTGGAAGTGCTTTCATCCCTTTCACGTCTGAGTCTTTTTGCTCCAGTTTTCTTTTTTTATGTTTATTTTTAATTAGTTTTTTAGCAAATGCAGTGTGGTAGGTAGGCACAATTCTAAGAAAATAGAAATATTCCCTTCTTCCCTCAGCCCCTCCCTCACACCCTCCTTCCTTCTTCCTCTGTTTTTTTTTTTTTTTGAGATAACATTTTACACTCTTTTAAAAAAATTATTTATTTGAGAGGTAGAGGTATAGACAGAGAGAGGGAGAGACAGAGAGAAAGGTCTTCCATCTGCTGGTTCACTCCACAAATGTCTACAATGGCTGGAGCTGGGCCAATCCAAAGCCAGGAGCCAGGAGCTTTCTCCAGGTCTCTGACGTGGGTGCAGGGGCCCAAGCACCTGGGCCATCTTCTGCTTCCCTGGGCCATAGCAGAGAGCTGGATCGGAAGAGGAGCAGCTGGGACTAGAATTGGTGCCTATGTGGGAATGCAGGCATTGCAGGTGGTGGCCCTACCTGCTATGCCGCAGCGCCGGCCCCCGTAACATTCTTAATCATTGGTTTGACAATGGTATGAAACAACATTTTACAAAACTATATTTGCTGCAGTACTGATACAGCCATTTCTTTTATGTTTGTGTTTAACTGATAGCTCCCACATAAAAGGGAGAACATGGAGCATTTGTCTTTCTGGGTCCAGCTTATTTTGCTCAGCGTGCTGTCCTCCAGTTGTGTCCATTTTGCTGCAAATGGTAGAATTTTCATGCTTTTTTTTTTTTTTTTTTTTTTTTTTTTTTTTTTTTTGACAGGCAGAGTGGACAGTGAGAGAGAGTGAGACAGAGAGAAAGGTCTTCCTTTGCCGTTGGTTCACCCTCCAATGGCCGCTGTGGCCGGTGCACTGCGGCCGGCGCACCACGCTAATCCGATGGCAGGAGCCAGGTGCTTATCCTGGTCTCCCATGGGGTGCAGGGCCCAAGGACTTGGGCCATCCTCCACTGCACTCCCTGGCCACAGCAGAGAGCTGGCCTGGAAGAGGGGCAACCGGGACAGAATCCGGCGCCCCTACCGGGACTAGAACCTGGTGTGCCGGTGCCGCAAGGCGGAGGATTAGCCTAATGAGCCACCGTGCCGGCTCATACTTTTTTTAATAGCTGAATAATATTCCATTTTGTATCATCTACATTTTCTTTAATCATTCATCTGATGATGGCCATCTGGGTTGATTTCAAATTTAGGCTGTTGTGAATAGTGCTGCTATAAACGTGATACAGATATTTCTTTGTTATATTGTATTCAACTCTTTTGGGTATATATCCAGTAGTGGGATTGCTGGAACATATGACAAGTCTATTTCTAGTTTTTTAACTAATCTCCACACTTTTCCAAGTGGCTGCAATAATTTACACTCCCACCTTGGTCCATGTTCTTGCCAGCATTTTTTACTCTCTTTGTTTTGGATTTTAGCCATCCTGACAGGGGTGAGGTGATATCTCATTGTGGTTTTAATTTGCATTTCCTTGATGGCTAGTGATGTTGAGCATTTTGTCATATTTATTGGCCATTTGTATTTCTTATTTTGAGAACTGTCTGTTGAAGTCCATCAGCCATTTCTCGGTTGATTGGTTTTTTTTGTTGTTGTTGTTTTTAAGTAGCTGATATATTCGGATGTGGGATATTAATCCTCTGTCAGGTGGTTTGCAAATTTTTTTCCCAATCTGTTGGATGTCTCCTCAGTCTATTGAGCACTTCCATTGCTGTGATGAGCTGAGTTTGATGTAGTCCCATGTGTTTAGTTTTGCTTTTGTTGCCTGTGCTCTAGATGTCTTAACGAAGAAGTGGTAACCTACACCAATGTCTTGGAGTGTTTCCCCTACATTTTCTTCCAGCAACTTTATAATCTCAGGTCTTGAATTTGTATATGGTGAGAGGTATGGATCTAATTTCATTCTTCTACATATATACATTCTGTTTTGCCAGCACCGTTTGTTGAAGAGATTATTCTTACTCCACTATATGGTCTGAGCATTTTTGTCAAAATAAGTTGGCTGTATGTATGCAGATCAATTTCTGGGCTCTCTATTCTGTTCCATTTATTTGTGTATCAGTTTTTATGCCAGTGCTGTGCTGTTTCAATTACTATAGTTTTGTAGCATGCTTTGAAGTCAGGTATTCAGATGCCTCCAGCTTGATTTTTCTTGTTCAGGATTGTTTGGCTATTCTGGGTCTTTTGTGATTCCATATGAAATTTAGGATTGCTTTTTCTAATTCTGTAAAGAATGTCATTGGTATTTTGATAGGGTTTACACTGAATCTGACAGCTGTTTGGAGTAGTATAGAGATTTTAATGACACTGATTCTTCAATCCATGAGCAAGGAATATCCTTCCACTTTTTTGTGTTCTTGATTTTTTTCATCAATGTTTGATAATTTTCACTGTAGAGATTTCTCACTTGTTTGGTTAAATTTATTCCCAAATATTTGATTGTTTTGTTGTGTATGGCTATTGTGAATGGGATTTCTTTCTGTGAGTTCATCATTAGCATACAGAGAGCTACTGTTTTTTGTATTTTTATTTTTTAACCTGCAACTTTACTAAATTGGTTTATCAATTCTTTATTTTTTTAAGACTTATTTATTTACTTGAAAGGCAGAGTTACAGAGGGAGACTTATTTTATCCACTGGTTTACTTCTGAAATGGCCACAACAGCTGGAGCTGGGCTGATCTGAAGCCAGGAGTTTCTTCTGGTCTCGATGCAGGTGCAGGGACCCAAGCACTTGGTCCATCTTCTGCTGCTTTCCCAGGCCATCAGCAGGGAGCTGGATTGGAAGTGGAGCACCCAGAACTTGAACCAGTACCTGTATGAGATGCCAGCACTGCAGGCAGAAGCTTAACCTATTATGCCACAGCACTGGCTCTGGTTTATCAATTCTAACAGCTTTTTGGTGGAGTGTTTAGGTTTTTCTTTATACAACATCATGTCATCTACAAATGGACAACTTGACTTCCTCATTTCCAATTTTGATGTCCTTGATTTCTTTCTCCTCCTAATTGCTCTTGCTGAAACCTCCAGTACTATATCAAATAAGAGTGGAGAAAGTAGACATCTTTATTTGGTTCCAGATCTGAGGGGAAATGCTTTCAGATTTTTATAATCTGAAGAATGTTCCTTCTATCCCTAATTTCTGGAGGGCTTTTATCATGAAGGGGGCATTGAATCTTATTAGGTGCTTTCTCTGCTTCTGTTGAGATGACCATATGATTTTTGTTCTTCCTTCTATTGATGTAATTTGTGACATTTATTGATTTGCAAATGTTGAACAACCCTTGCATTTTTTGAATAAATCTCACTTGATTGTGATGTATGATCTTTTTTGGTTTTGGATTCAATTTGCTGAAATTTTGTTGAGAATCTTTGCGCCAGCGCCATGGCTCAATAGGCTAATCCTCCGCCTGTGGCGCCAGCACACTGGGTTCTAGTCTCGGTCGGGGCGCCGGATTCTGTCCCGGTTGCCCCTCTTCCAGGCCAACTCTCTGCTATGGCCCAGGAGTGCAGGGGGATGGCCCAAGTCCTTGGGCCCTGCACCCGCATGGGAGACCAGGAGAAGCACCTGGCGTTGGATCAGCGTGGTGCGCCGGCCACAGCGTGCTGGCCACAGTGGCCATTGGAGGGTGAACCAACGGCAAAGGAAGACCTTTCTCTCTGTCTCTCTCTCTCTCTCTCACTGTCCACTCTGTAAAAAAAAAAAAAAAAAAAAAAAAAAAAGTTTTAGCTGTAGCCCACAGGTTTTGTGTTTTTTTTGTTTGTTTTTGTTTTTTTTTTTTTGTTTGTTTGTTTGTTTTTAGATTTATTTATTTGAGAGTGAGAGTGAGAGTTTTACAGAGAGAGGAGAGTCTTCCATCCACTGGTTCATTTCCCAGTTGGCCACAATGGCTGGAGCTATGCCAATCTGAAGCCAGAAGCCATGAGCTTCCTCCAGATCTTCTCATGTGGGTGCAGGAGCCCAAGGACTTGGGCCATCTTGTACTGCTTTCTCAGGCCATAGCAGAGAGCTGGCTTGGAAATGGAGCAGCTGGGTCTCAAACTGGCGCCCATACGGGATGCTGGCACTGGAGGTAGTAGCTTTACCCACTATGCACAGCTCTGGCCCCTCCCAAATATTTTTGATAGTTTGTGTTTTCATTTTAATTTGTTTCAATAAAGTTTTTTTATTTCCTTCTAAATTTCTTCAATGAGCCATTGATCATTCAGTTGCATGTTGTTTAATTTCCAAGTATTTATCAGTGTTCTATTGTTGTTGTCTAGTTTTATTCCTGTATGGTGTGAGAAGATGCATGGTATGATTTCAGTCTTTTTATATTTGCTGAGACTTGTTTTGTGGCCTAATATGTGGTCTGTCCTAGAAAATGTTCCATGTGCTGGCGAGAAGAATGTGCATCCTGTAGCTGTTGGGTGAAATGTCCTGTAAATGTTGGGTCAATTTGCTTGTTAGTTTTAACTCTGATGTATCTTTATTGATTTTCTGTCTGGATGCTCTGTCTATTGATGAGAGTAGAGTGTGTTGAAGTCACCCACTGTTGTATTGAGGTCTAATATTCTCTGTATATATCTGAGTGGTCTTGTATTTGGCATATATATACTTATGATTGTTGTGTCTTCTTGCTGAATTGAACCTTTTATCAAAATATAATGTCCTTTATCTCATTTTTACAGTGTTTGATTTAAAGTCTATTATGTGTGATTTCAGGATAGCTATGCCTGCTCACTTTTGGTTTCTATTTGCCTGGTATATCTTTTTCCAACCCTTCAGTTTCAGTCTATATCTTGGTGCAGTGAGTTTCTTTTAGATAGCATATAGTGGGTTCATGATTTCTTATGCATTCAGCAACCTGAGTATTTTGGTTGATGAATTTAAGCCATTAAATTCAAGGTTAGTTTTGATAGATAAGAACCAAGACTTGTCATTTTGTTGATTGGATAATGACTCTACCTTCTCTGTTTGAATTTGGCGGTGATGTGTGTTTCGTGTTTACTTTTTTTTTTTTTTAAGATTTTTATTTATTTGAAAGTCAGAGTTACATAGAGAAGGGGCGGGGGGGTTTGCACACACACAAACACACACAAACACACAAAAAAACTGAAAATAAATATCAGTTAACTCTCAATACAACTCATTGAGGACAGAGGTCCTGTATGGGGAGTTAATGGTTAATGCACAGTAACTCCTGTTGTTAATTTAACAATTAACACTCTTTTTTTTTTTTAAAGATTATGTATTTGAAAGTTGGAGTTACACAGAGAGAGGAGGGGCAGAGAGAGAGGGGTCTTCCATCCTATGGTTCATTCCTCAATTGGCCGCAATGGCCGGAACTGTGCTGATCCCGAGCCAGGAGCAAGGAGCTTCTTCCAGTCTCCCATGTGGGTGCAGGGGCCCATGGACTTGGGCCATCTTCCACTGCTTTCCCAGGCCATAGCAAAGAGCTGGATCGGAAGAAGAGCAGCCAGGACTAGAACCGGCACCCATATGGGATGCCGGCGCTTCAGGCTAGGGCGTTAACCCACTACGTCACAGTGCTGGCCCCACAATTAACACTCTTATGTATAATGTTAGTGACCACCTGAGGCTCTTAACATGAGCTGCCTGGGCTATGGGAGCCTTTTTTTTTTTTTTTTAATATTTTATTTATTTGAGAGGTAGAGTTACAGTGAGAGGGAGAGGCAGAGAAAAAGGTCTTCCTTCTGTTGGTCCACTCTCCAAATGGCCGCAACAGCTGCTGGAGCTGTGTTGATCTGAAGCCAGGAACCAGATGCTTCTTCCTGGTCTCATGCAGGTGCAGGGGCCCAAGCACTTGGGCCATCTTCTACTGCTTTCCCAGGCCACAGCAGAGAGCTAGGTTGGAAGAGGAGCAGCTGGGACTAGAACCAGCATCCATATGGCCATAAGCAAAATGGAAGTTCTCTCCTTCCTTTAGAGAAAAGTACATCCTTCTTTCATGCTACTTCTTTCCATTGGGATCTCACAAAGATCCTTCATGTATAATATTTTTTGCCACAGTATCTTGGCTTTCCATGCCTGAAATGCTATCACTGGCTTTTCAGTCAGATCAGGAAGCCTTAGGGCTGATTCTGAGGTCAGAGTGTTTCTTAAAGCAATTATCGGGCCGGTGCCGTGGCTCACTAGGCTAATCCTCCGCCTTGCGGCACCAGCACACCAGGTTCTAGTCCCGGTCGGGGCGCCGGATTCTGTCCCGGTTGCCCCTCTTCCAGGCCAGCTCTCTACTGTGGCCCGGGAGTGCAGTGGAGGATGGCCCAAGTCCTTGGGCCCTGCACCCGCACGGGAGACCAGGAGAAGCACCTGGCTCCTGCCTTCAGATCAGCGAGATGTGCTGGCTGCAGCATGGCGGCCATTGGAGGGTGAACCAACGGCAAAAAGGAAGACCTTTCTTTCTGTCTCTCTCTCTCACTGTCCACTCTGCCTGTCAAAAAAAAAAAAAAAAAAGCAATTATCACTCTGAGTTTGCTGTTTGAACAGCTTCCAATGTTGGAATATTCTCTCCTTTTTAATTCTATTATAATTACCTGACACTTGATCCTATTTATATGGTCACTTTAACACTTAATATGATCACTTTAACAGTTAAGATGACATTTTTGGCTGGTGCCTCGGCTCATTAGGCTAATCCTCCGCCTGTGGCGCCGGCACACTGGGTTCTAGTCCCCGTCAGGGCGCCGGATTCTGTCCCGGTTGCCCCTCTTCCAGGCCAGCTCTCTGCTGTGGCCCAGGAGTGCAGTGGAGGATGGCCCAGGTCCTTGGGCCCTGCACCCACATGGCAGACCAGGAGAAGCACCTGGCTCCTAGCTTCGGATCAGCATGGTGCACCCGCCACAGCAGCCATTGGAGGGTGAACCAACGGTAAAGGAAGACCTTTCTCTCTCTCTCTCTTTCTCTCACTGTCCACTCTGCCTGTCAAAAAAGACTTAAAAAAATGACATTTTTATCACCCAGCTTAATGGGATTTGGGGTCCCATGACAAGTTTTCAACTGTACCCTTAGAAGTTAGTCCTTAGAAATGTATGCAGAACTATGCAGCTTTATAGTCACAAACTTCCTCCTCCCTCTCTTTTTCCCACTCTTATTTCTTACTGAGATCCATCCTCAATTGACTTTATACACATATGATTAACTCTGTTAATTAAATAGTTCAACAAATAGTATGAAGAGAAAAAAATGAAAAATAAAAAAACCCTACAACTGTTCCTCAATAGTCAAGACAGGCAGCTCAAGTTCATCCCTTCTCGAGTGTCAATTTCACTTCTGCTGATTTTGTTTAAGGTGCTCTATTTGTTCTTGCAGATCAGGGAGAACATATGGCATTTGTCCTTTTGGGACTGGCTTTTTTAAAAATTTTTTTATTTTCTTTTTTTGGATGTTATTTATTTATTTGAGAGGTAGAGTTACAGACAGTGAGAGGGAGAGACAGAGAGAAAGGTCTTCCGTCCATTGGTTCACTCCCCAAATGGCTGCAACGACTGGAGTGCACCGATCAGGAGCCAGAAGCTCCTTCCCGTCTCCCACGCAGGTGTAGGCTGTGGGAGCCATTTCCAGAGCTTCCTGTGCAGCAGCTGTTTTTGCTGCCTTATCTGCTAGTGCACCTGCTAACATGCTAACACGGCTGTCTTCTGATGTCACTTAGAATGAGTAACAGCCACTTCTGAAGGTTCCAGTACTGCCTGAAGTAGAGTTAATATCTTCTTCCCATACTTAATGGAGAAGTTCTTTGCAATCAATAAGCCTCTTTGTCTCCAAATTGCTGTGTGTGCATGTGGCACAAGGAGGGCATATTTGGAATCTGTATATATATACAGTGTGTGTATCTATATATGTGTGTGTGTGTGTATGTATGTATATAATTCACTGACCTTTTCATAATTGTGGGGATCTAGTTAATGCAATAAGTTCAGCCTTTTGAGCAGAAGTATTATTTGGCAATGCCTGAGCTTCTATTACCTGGGTAACATTACTATGGCATAACCTACCTTTTTCTAACTCCTTCCTTCATGTAACTGCTGCCATCAGTAAACCACTGAACATCTGGATTCTCTAGAGGTTCATCTCGTAGATCAGGTCTACTGGAATACACGTGTTCTGTAGCTTCTACACAAGAAGGTGCTCTTCAGTACCTTTAGGTGGCCTCAGAGTTGCTGGGTTGAGGACTTGGCACACTTTAAGAGTTATCTCAGGTGAGACTAACAATAGGGCCTGATATGTGGTGAGACATCTTCCTGTTAGCCATTGATGTCCTTTAATTTCTTTTTTTTAATAGAACATTTACTTAACAAATATAAATTTCATAAGTACAGCTTCTGGATTATAGCTATACTTCCATCATACCTGCCCTCCCACCCCCAAAACATCCCACCTCCTACTCCCTCTCCCATCCCATTCTTCATTAAAATTCATTTTTAATTATCTTCATATACAGAAGATCAACTCTATACTAAGTAAAGATTTGAACAGTTTGCACCCACACAGACACACAAGGTATAAAGTACTGTTTGAAGACTAGTTTTACCGTTAATTCTCATAGTACAACACATTAAGGACAAAGGTCCTACATGGGGAGCAATTGTACAGTGAACCCTGTTGCTGATTTAACAATTGACACTCTTCTTCAGTTGTTAAATCAACAACAGGAGTCACTGTGCAGTTGCTCCCCATGTAGGACCTCTGTAAGTAAGTCTGTATGAATGTATGCAGAACTATACAGCTTTATAGTTACAAATTGTAACATGATGATTCTTCCACCCTCCTTCATCCTCCCTCTTTTTTTAAAGATATATTTATTTATTTGAAAGTCAGTTAAACAGAGAGAGGAGAGGCAAAGAGAGAGGTCTTCCATCCACTGGTTCACTCCCCAATTGGCCATAACAGCCAGAGCTACGCTAATCCAAAGCCAGGAACCAGGAGCTTCTTCCAGGTCTACCACATGGATGCAGGGGCCCAAGGACTTGAGCCATCTTCTGCTTCTTTCCCAGGCCCTAGAATAGAGCTGGATCAGAAGTGGAGCAGCTGGGACTTGAACTGGCGCCATATGGGATGCCGGCACTGTAGGCAGCAGCTTTACCTGCTATACCACAGTGCTGGCCCCCCTCCTTCCTCTCTTATTCCCACGCTTATTTTTTACAAAGGTCTATTTTTAATTAACTTTAGTTAACATAGAGTTAATTATATGTGTATAAAGAGTTCAACAAATAGTATGAAGAAGAGAAAGAAAAATTGTTCCTTGGCAGTCAAGACAAGGGCTGCTCAAGTCATTGCTTCTCAAAGTGTCAATTTCACTCCTACAGATTGCCTTTTAGGTGCTCTATTAGTTATCTGCAGTCAGGGAAAACATACGGTATTTGTCCCTTTGGGACTGGCTTATTTAAGTATGAATTTTTCCAGTTTTATCCATTTTGTTGGAAATTACTGTACTTAGTGTTTTTTACACTGTTGTATAGTGTTCCATGGTGTACATATCCCATAATTTCTTTATCCAGTATTCAGTTGATGGGATTTTGCAATGATTCTATGTCTTAGCTCTTGCGAATTGAGCTGCAATAAACATGAGGGTGCAGATAACTTTTATTTACTGATTTCATTTCCCTTGAGTAAATTCCAAGGAGTGGGATGGCTGGGTCATGTGGTAGGTCTATATTCAGATTTCTGTGGTATCCCCATACTGTCTTCCATAGTGGCTTTACCAGTTTACATTCCCACCAACAGTGAATTATGGTACCTTTTCCCCCACATCCTTGCCAGCATTTGTTGTTTGTTTTCTGTATGAAAGCGATTCTAACTGGGTCAAAGAGAAACCTCATTGTGGTTTTGATTTGCATTTCCCTGACGGCTAGTGATCCTGAGCATTTTTTCTTGTGTGTACTGGCCATTTGGATTTCCTCTTTTGCAAAATGCCTGTTTAAGTTCTTTGCCCATTTAATAACTAGGTAGTTTGATTATTTTTGTTGAGTTTATTGATTTCTTTACATATTCTGGTTATTAATCCTTTATCAGTTGTATAGTTTACAAATAATTTCTCCCATTCTGTGGATGCCTCTTCACTCTGCTGAGTGTTTTGTTTGCAGCACAGAAGCTTCTCAATTTGATATAATCCCATCTGTTGATTTTGGCTTTGATTGCCCATGTCTCTGGAGTCTTTTCCAAGAACTTGTTGCCTATGCCAGTGTCTTTCAGGATTTCCCCAGTGTTCTCTAATAATTTGATGGTATTGGGTTGTAGACTTAGGTCTTTAATCCATTTTGAGTGGATTTTTGTGTAAGGTGTAAGGGATTTTGCATCTTGCTTCACACTTCTGCATGTGGAGATCCAGTTTTCCTAGCATCACTTGTTGAAGAGAATGTTGTTCTGGGGATTGATTTTAGCTCCTGTGAAAGATAAGTTGATTGTAGATGCATGGATTGATTTTTGGCATTTCTTTTCTGTTCCCTTCACCTGCCCATCTGTTTTTGTACCAGCAGCAGGCTGTTTTGATTATAACTGCCCTGTAGTATGTCCTGAAATCTCAGGTTGTGATGCCTCTGGCTTTGTTTTTGTTGTATAAGATTGCTTTAGGTATTCAAGGTCTCCTGTGTTTTCATATGTATTTTTGCATCATTTTTTCTATATCTGAGAAGAATGTCCTTGGTATTTTGATTGATAATACATTGAATCTGTAAATTGCTTTCAGCGGTATGGACATTTTTATGATATTTTAATAGAAAACTTATATTTGATATATATATATAAATTTCAAAAGTACAACTTTTAGATTATAGCAGTACTTCTTTCCATAACAACCCTCCCACCCACAAACATCCCATCCCCTGCTCCCTCTCCCATCCCATTCTTCATTAAAATTCATTTTTAATTATCTTCATATACGGAAGATCAACTCTATACTACATAAAGATTTCAACAGTTTGTACCCACACAGACACGCAAAGTATAAAGTACTGTTTGAAGACTAGTTTTACCGTTAATTCTCATAGTACAACACATTAAGGACAGAGGTCCTACGTGGGGAGCAAGTGCACAGTGACTCCTGTTGTTGATTTAACAATTGACACTCTTATTTATGATGTCAGTAATCACCCAAGGCTCTTGTCATGAGCTGCCACGGCTATGGAAGCCTCTTGAGTTCACAAACTCCAACATTATTTAGACAAGGCCATAGTCAACGTGGAAGTTCTCTGCTCCCTTCAGAGAAAGGTACCTCCTTCTTTGATGGCCCCTTCTTTCCATTGGGATCTCCCACACAAAGATCTTTAACTTAGGTCGTTTTTTGCCACAGTGTCTTGGCTTTCCATGCCTGAAATACTCCTGGGCTTTTTAGCCAGATCCAAATGTCTTAAGGATTGATTCTAAGGCCAGACTGCTGTTTAGGGCATTTGTCATTCTATGAGTCTGCTGTGTATCCCACTTCCCATCTTGGACTGTTCTCTCCTTTTTAATTCTATCAATTATTATTAGCAGAAACTGTTCTTATTTATGTGATCCCTTTGACACTTAATCCTGTGTTCGTAATTAGTTAGCGTGTGCTGAACTGTATATCTCCTCCCTCTCTTATTCTCTTATTTTTAACAGGTGTGGGGAGCAACTCGGACTAGACTAAGTTACTGGAATTAAGACTTATTCTATGCATCTGCTCTCCCACAATATGGCGCTGGGAGAGGAGTAAACAGCTTCTACACAGCTGCCTCTCACCAACTTGACAACCTGCAGGAGCTGATCCTGCTCCTGATTGGAGGAGAGCAGCGTACTCGGCGTGTGGGTAGCAGAGTTGGGATTGGTGGAAGAGGACTATAAGAGAGGAGAGAGACAACATGCACCAGGAACATCTAAGGGGAACACCTGAGGAACATCTGAGCAGCCCCCGAGAGAGCCAGCCGGCGGTGTGCCGCTCCCCCGCGGAAGTGGGGAAAGTGGCGGGGGCACCGCCCTTCCACGGAGGTGGAAGGACGGCAGCCAACCTGGGAAGAACCAGCAGCAAACCTGGGGAGGGCCGAGCAGACAAAAGAACAGCGCAGGGTTCAGTGTCGTTCCCCCGCGAAGAGGGGGAGCGACAAACAGGGATCAATTTTCAGTTAGATTTAAACACCTAAGAATAATTCTGTGTTAATTAAAGAGTTCAATCAATGGTATTAAGTAGAAAAAGAAAATACTAAAAAGAATAAAATAGTAAGCTGTTCCTCGACAGTCAGGACAAGGGCTGATCAAGTCCTTGCTTCTCATAGTGTCAGTTTCACTTCTACAAGTTTCCTTCTAGGTGCTCAGTTAGTTGTCACAGATCAGGGAAAACATGATATTTGTCCTTTTGGGACTGGCTCGTTTCACTCAGTATGTTTTCCAGATTCCTCCATTTTATTGCAAATGACCGCATTTTATTTTATTTTTTTTTAACCAGTGTGTAGTATTCCATAGAGTACATATCCCATAATTTCTTTATCCAGTCTTCTGTTGACGGGCATTTAAGTTGATTCCATCTCTTAGCTGTTGTGAATTGAACTGCAATAGACACTGAGGTGCAGATAGCTCTTTCATTTGCCAATTTAATTTCCCTTGGGTAAATTCCGAGGCATGGGATGGCTGGGTTGTGTGGTAGGGCTGTATTCAGACTTCTGAGGAATCTCCAAACTTTCTTCCATAGGTGCCTTTACCAGTTTGCATTTCCAACAGCAGTGGATTAGTGTGCCTTTTTCCCCACATCCTCTCCAGCATCTGTTGTTAGTTGATTTCTGTATGTAATCCATTCTAACCAGGGTGAGGTGAAACCTCATTGTGGTTTTGATTTGCATTTCCTTGATGGCTAGTGATCCTGGACATTTTTTCATGTGTCTGTTGGCCATTTGGATTTCCTCTTTTGAAGAATGTCTATTGAGGTCCTTGGCCCATCTCTTAAGTGGGTTGTTTGTTTTGATGTTGTGGAGTTTCTTGATTTCTTTGTAGATTCTGGTTATCAACCCTTTATCTGTTGCATAGTTTGCAAATATTTTTTCCCATTCTGTTGGTTGCCTCTTCACTTTCCTGACTGTTTCTTTTGAAGTACAGAAACTGCTCAATTTGATGCAATCCCAAATGTTAATTTTGGCTTTGACTGCCTGTGCCTCTGGGGTCTTTTCCAAGAAGTCTTTGCCAGTACCTATGTCTTGCAGGGTTTCTCTGATATTATCTAATAATTTGATGGTGTCGGGTCATAGATTTAGATCTTTAATTCATATTCAGTGGATTTTTGTGTAAGGTGTAAGGTAGAGGACTTGCTTCATGCTTCTGCACGTGGAAATCCAATTTTCCCAGCACCATTTGTTGAATAGACTCCTTGCTCCAGGAATTGGTTTTAGATCCTTGATCAAATATAAGTTGGCTGTAGAAGTTTGGATTGACTTCTGGTGTTTCTATTCTGTTCCATTGGTCTATCCATCTGTTTCTGTACCAGTACCATGCTGTTTTGATTATAACTGCCCTGTAATATGTTGTGAAATCTGGTATTGTGATGCCTCCGGCTTTGTTTCTGTTGTACAAGATTGCTTTAGCTATTTGAGGTCTCCTTTGCTTCCATATGAATTTCAGCATCATTTTTTCCAGATCTGAGAAGAATGTCTTTGGTATTTTGATTGGTATCGCATTGAATCTGTAAATTGCTTTTGGAAGAATGGACATTTTGATGATAATGATTCTTCCAATCCATGAATGTGGAAGATTTTTCCATTTTTTGGTATCCTCTTCTATTTCTTCTCTTAAAAGTTTTGTAATTCTCATTGTAGAGATCTTTGATATCGTTGGTTAAGTTTATTCAAAGGTATTTGATTTTTTTTTGTAGCTATGGTGAATGATATTGATCTTAGAAGTTCTTTCTCAGCCGTAGCATTGTATGTGTATATAAAGGCTGTTGATTTTTGTGTATTGACTTTATATCCTACTACTTTACCAAACTCTTCTATGAGTTCCAATAGTCTCTTAGTGGTGTTCTTTGGATCCCCTAAATAAATAATCATATCATGTGCAAAGAGGGATGGTTTGACTTCTTCCTTCCCAATTTGTATCCCTTTGATTCTTTTTCTTGCCAAATGGCTCTGGCTAAAACTTCCAGGACTATATTGAATAGCAGTGGTGAGAGTGGGCATCTTTGGTTCTAGATCTAGTGGGAATGCTTCCAACTTTTCCCCATTCAATAGGATGCTGGCCGAGGGTTTGTCATAAATTGCCTTGATTGTGATGAGGAATGTTCTGTACCCAATTTTCTTAGAGCTTTCAACATGAAAGGGTGTTGTATTTTATCAAATGCTTTCTCTGCCTCTATTGAGATTATCATATGGTTTTTGTTCTTCAATTTGTTAATGCAGAGTATCACATTGACTCATTTGCAAATGTTAAAGCATCCCTGCATACCAGGGATAAATCCCACTTGGTGTGGGTGGATGATCTTTCTGATGTGTTGTTGGATTCTATTAGCCAGAATTTTATTGAGGATTTTTGCATCTATGTTCATCAGGGAAATTGGTCTGTAATTCTCTTTCAATGCTGCATCTTTTTCAGGTTTAGGAATTAAGGTGATGCTGGCTTCCTAGACAGAATTTGGGAGGATTCCCTCCCTTTCAATTGTTTTGAATAGCTTGAGAACAATTGGAGTTAGTTCTTCCTTAAATGTGTGGTAGAATTCAGTAGTGAAACCATCCAGTTTTGGACTTTTCTTTGTTGGAAGGGTCTTTATTACTGATTCTGTTTCTGTCTTGATTCTGGGTCTGTTTAGGTTTTCTATGTCTTCGTGGCTCAATTTAGGTAGGTTGTATGTGTCTAGGAATCCATCCATTTCTTCTAGGTTTCCTAGTTTGTAGGCATACAGCACTTGGTAGTAATTTAGATGACTCTCTTTATTCCTGTGGTATCTGTTCTTACATTTTCTTTTTCATCTCTCACTGTATAAATTTGGGTCTTCTCTCTCCTTTTTTGGCTAGTTGTACCAATGGTGTGTCATTTTTTTTTCCAACAAATCAGCTCTTTGTTTTGCTGATCTTTTGTATTGATTTTTTGGTTTTGATTTTGTTTATTTTTAATTTTAATTATTTATTTTCTTCTAGTTTTGTATTTGGTTTGTTGTTGTTTTTATTGGTCTTTGAGATGTATTTATAGCTCATTTATTTGGTGCCTTTCCAATTTCTTGATATAGCCACCAGTTGCTATAAACTTTCCTCTTAACACTGCTTTTGCTGTATCCCCTCAGTTTTAACATATTGTATTGTCATCTTCATTTGTTTCTGGAGATTTTTTATTTCTCTTTTGATATCTTCAGTGATTCACTGTTTATTCTGGAGCATGTTGTTCAGTCTCCATGTGTTTGCATATGACCTAGGGATTCCTGAATGATTGATTTCTAGGTTCATTCCGTTGTGGTCAGAGAAGATGCATGGTATGATTTTGATTTTTTTAAATTTGCTTAGACTTGCTTTATGGACTAGCATATGGTGTATACTAGAGAAAGTTCCATGCACCGGTGAGAAGAATGTATTCTGTAGCTGTAGGGTAGAATGTTCTGTAGATATCTGTTAGGATCATTTGGTCTATAGTGTCGATTAACTCTGCTGTTTTGCTTGCTGATTTTCTGTCTGGTTGTTCTATCCATTGCTGAAAGTGGAGTGTTGAAATCCCACATTACTATTGTATTGGAGTCTATGTCTCCCTTTAGATCCATTAACATTTCTTTTAAATAATCATGTTCCCTGTAATTAGGTGCATATGTTTATAATATTCTCATCTTCATGTTGATTTGATCCATTAATCATTATATAGTGCACTTTTACATAGCGTCTCTTAACAGTTTTTGTGTTAGTCTACTTTGTCTGATATTAGGATGGCAATACCCCTCTTTTTTGGTTTCTGTTAGGGTGGAATATCTTTTTCCATCCTTTCACTTGCAGTCTGTGTCTTTGTTAGTGAGATTTGTGTCTTGTAGGAAGCAAATAGGTGGATTTTGTTTTTAATCCATTCAGCCAGTCTGTGTCTTTTAACTGGAGAGTTGAGGCCTTGAATGTAATTCAAGGTGACTATTGGTAAGTAATGATTTGGTCCTGTCATTTTCCCATAAGTATTTCTATTTTTTTCTTTGGATTTCCTTTGTACTTTTACTGGGAGATTTTCTGCCTTCATTATCTTCTGTAGTGTTGACCGTGTTTCTCTGTTTCTGTGTGTAGCACATGCTTACATATCTTTTGTAAGGCTGGACAGGTAGTGACAAATTCTTTCAATTTCTGTTTGTTGTGGGATGTCTTTATTTCACCTTAATTCATAAATGAGAGCTTTTCAGGATACAGTATTCTGGGCTGTCAGTTTTTTAAGGCTTGGACTATATTCACCATTCTCTCCGAGCCTGTAGGGTTTCTGATGAGAAGTCTGCTATGAGTGTAATTGGAGTTCCTCTGAAAGTAATCTGGCATTTCTCTCGTGTAGGTTTTAGAATTTTTCTTTATGTTTTACTGTGGAGAGTTTGATTACAATGTGTCATGGTGAGGATTTTTTATGGACATGTTTATTAGGAGTTCTGTGTGCTTCCTGTGCTTGGATGTCCTTTTCTCAAATTAGGAAGGTTTTGTTATTTTACCAGAAAGCCCTTCTCTTTTTTTTTAACATTTATTTAATTAATATAAATTTCCAAAGTACAGCTTATGGATTATAATGGCTCCACCCCCCATAACTTCCCTCCCACCCGCAACCCTCCCCTTTCCCGCTCCCTCTCCCCTTCCATTCACATCAAGATTCATTTTCAATTCTCTTTATATACAGAAGATCAGTTTAGCATATATTAAGTAAAGATTTCAACAGTTTGCACCCACATAGAAACACAAAGTGAAAAATACTGTTTGAGTACTAGTTATAGCATTAAATCACAATGTACAGCACATTAAGGACAGAGATCCTACATGAGGAGTAAGTGCACAGTGACTCCTGTTGTTGACTTAACAAATTGACACTCTTGTTTATGGCATCAGTAATCACCCTAGGCTATTGTCATGAGTTGCCAAGGCTATGGAAGCCTTTTGAGTTCACCAACTCTGATCATATTTAGACAAGGTCGTAGTCAAAGTGGAAGTTCTCTCCTCCCTTCAGAGAAAGGTACCTCCTTCTTTGATGACCTGTTCTTTCCACTGGGATCTCACTCGCGGAGATCTTTCATTTCGGTTTTTTTTGTTTGTTTGTTTGTTTTTTTGCCAGAGTGTCCTGGCTTTCCATGCCTGAAATACTCTCATGGGCTTTTTAGCTGGATCCACATGCCTTAAGGGCTGATTCTGAGGCCAGAGTGCTGTTTAGGACATCTGCCATTCTATGGGTCTGCTGTGTATCTCGCTTCCCATGTTGGATCGTTCTCTCCCTTTTTTATTCTATCAGCTAGTATTTTCAGACACTAGTCTTGTTTATGTGATCCCTTTGGCTCTTAGTCCTATCATTATGATCAATTGTAAACAGAAATTGATCACTTGGACTAGTGAGATGGCATTGGTACATGCCACCTTGATGGGATTGAATTGGAATCCCCTGGTATGTTTCTAACTCTACCGTTTGGGGCAAGTCAGCTTGAGCCTGTCCCGAATTACACATCTCTTCCCTCTCTTATTCCCACTCATATATTTAACAGCGATCACTTTTCAGTAAAGTTTCAACACCTAAGAATAACTGTGTATTGATTACAGTATTCAACCAAAAGTATTAAGTAGAACAAACAAAAACTAAGAGGGATAATGTATTAAGTTGTTCATCAACAGTCAGGTCTCCGTTTCTCATAGTGTTCATTTCACTTTAACAGGTTTCCTTTTTGGTGCTCAGTTAGTTGTCACTGATCAGGGAGAACAAGTGGTATTTGTCCCTTTGGGACTGGATTATTTCACTCAGCATAATGTTTTCCAAATTCCTAACAGGGATCACTTTTCAGTTAAAATTTAAACACCTAAGAATAATTGTGTGTTAATTACAGAGTTCAACCAATAGTACTAAAACAAAAAAAATACTAAAATGGATAAAGTATTACATTGTACATCAACAGTCAGGACAAGAGCTGATCAAGACACTGTTTCTCATAGTGTCCATTTCACTTCAACAGGTTTCCCCTTTGGTACTCAGTTAGTTGTTGCCAATCAGGGACAACATATGATATTTGTCCCTTTGGGACTGGCTTAATTCGCTCATCATGATGTTTTCCAAATTCCTCCATCTTGTTGCAAATGACCGGGTTTCTTTGTTTTTGACTGCTGTATAGTATTCTATAGAGTACATATCCCATAATTTCTTTATCCAGTCTACTGTTGATGGGCATTTGGGTTGGTTCCAGGTCTTAGCTATTGTGAATTGAGCTGCAATAAACATTAATGTGCAGACAGCTTGTTTGTTTGCCAATTTAATTTCCTTTGGGTAAATTCCAAGCAGTAGGATGGCTGGGTTGTATGGTAGGGTTATCTTCAGGTTTCTGAGGAATCTCCAGACTGACTTCCATAGTGGCTTAACCAGTTTGCATTCCCACCAACAGTGGGTTAATGTCCCCTTTTCCCCACATCCTCTCCAGCATCTATTATTGGTAGATTTCTGAATGTGAGCCATTCTAACCAGGGTGAGGTGAAACCTCATTGTGGTTTTGATTTGCATTTCCCTGATTGCTAGTGATCTTGAACATTTTTTCATGTGTCTGTTGGCCATTTGGATTTCCTCTTTTGAAGAATGTCTATTGAGGTCCTTGGCCCATCTCTTAAGTGGGTTGTTTGTTTTGATGTTGTGGAGTTTCTTGATTTCTTTGTAGATTCTGGTTATCAACCCTTTATCTGTTGCATAGTTTGCAAATATTTTTTCCCATTCTGTTGGTTGCCTCTTCACTTTCCTGACTGTTTCTTTTGAAGTACAGAAACTGCTCAATTTGATGCAATCCCAAATGTTAATTTTGGCTTTGACTGCCTGTGCTTCTGGGGTATTCTCCAAGAAGTCTTTGCCAGTACTTGTATCTTGCAGGGTTTTTCCAATGCTCTCTAATAATTTGATGGTGTCGGGTCGTAGATTTAAGTCTTTAATCCATGTTGAGTGAATTTTGTGTAAGGTGAAAGGTAGGGGTCTTGCTTCATGATTCTGCACGTGGAAATCCAATTTTCCCAGCACCATTTATTGAATAGACTGTCCTTACTCCAGGAATTGGTTTTAGATCCTTGATCAAATATAAGTTGGCTATAGAAGTTTGGATTGATTTCTGGTGTTTCTATTCTGTTCCATTGGTTTATCCATCTGTTTCTGTACCAGTACCATGCTGTTTTGATAACAACTGCCCTGTAGTATGTCCTGAAATCTGGTATTGTGATGCCTCCAGCTTTGTTTTTGTTGTACAAGATTGCTTTAGCTATTCCAGGTCTCCTCTGTCTCCATATGAATTTCAGCATCATTTTTTCCAGATCTGAAAAGAAGGTCTTTGGTATCTTGATTGGTATCACATTGAATCTATAAATTTCTTTTGGGAGAATGGACATTTTGATGATAATGATTCTTCCAATCCATGAGCGTGGAAGATTTTTCCATTTTTTGGTATCCTCTTCTATTTCTTTCTTTAAGGTTTTGTAATTTTCATCGTAGAGATCTTTAACGTCCTTGGTTAAGTTTATTCCAAGGTATTTGATTTTTTTTTGTAGCTATTGTGAATGGGATTGATCTTAGAAGTTCTTCCTCAGCCATGGCATTGCCTGTGTATACAAAGGCTGTTGATTTTTGTGCATTGATTTTATATCCTGCTACTTTGCCAAACTCTTCTATGAGTTCCAATAGTCTCTTAGTAGAGTTCTTTGGGTCCCCTAAGTAAAGGATCATATCATCTGCAAAGAGGGGTAGTTTGAGTTCTTCCTTCCCAATTTGTATCCCTTTGATTCTTTTTCTTGCCTAATAGCTCTGGCTAGAACTTCCAGAACTATATTGAATAGCAGTGGTGAGATTGGGCATCCCTGTCTGGTACCAGATCTCAGTGGAAATGCTTCCAACTTTTCCCCATTCAATAGGATGTTGGCCGTGTGTTTTTCATAAATTGCTTTGATTGTATTGAAGAATATTCCTTCCATACCCAGTTTGCTTAGAGCTTTCAACATGAAAGGGTGTTGTATTTTATCAAATGCTTTCTCGGCGTCTATTGAGATAATCATATGGTTTTTCTTCTGCAGTCTGTTAATGTGGTGTATCACATTGATTATTTTGTGCACATTGAACCATCCCTGCATACCAGGGATAAATCCCACTTAGAAAGCCCTTCTAATCCTTTCTCTTTCCACTCCTTCAGAAACTCCTAAGTCTCATATGTTGAGTCCTTTGATAGTATCCTGTAGATCTCCAACAGTGTTTTTCAGTTTTCTAACTTCTTTTTCTTGTTTTTGGTCTGACTAAATTTCCTGCGATTTATTTTTTTTTAAGTCAGATATTCTTTCTTTGGCTTCATCAATTCTGTTGTTAAGGCTTTTCATTGCATTTATTAATTTGTTCTGTTGAATTTTTCATTTCTAAGATTTCATTTTGATTTCTCTTTAGGATCTCAATTTTGTGGGAGAAATTTTCTTACATGTCATGTACAGATTTCATCAGTTCCTGCATTTGCTTCTGATTACTTCTAGGTAATTCACGTTCAGTTTTTTTTTTTTAATTCCATTTCTTGAATTTCTTCAATATCTTCATCTTCACATTCCATTATGGAAGTTTCTTGTTATTTTGGGGGTGTCATGTTGTCCTCCTTATTCTTATTTCTTGAATTTCTGTGTTTATTATTTGGCATTTTTGGAGATACTCACTGGGTTGTTTTTTTTTTTTTCCCTGTGATGGGTTTAATCTTTGGACTATGCCTCTGTGGATTAGTGTAATTTCTAGTTTTTCAGTGAATACCTAGAAGTGTGTGGTAGGTCTGGCCAGGGAGCTCTGTTCAGTGCTCCAGGGTGAATGGAGTGTCCAAGGTTATGCCCAAGTTGCGCATGGTTAATTTTTTTTAACCAGAGGGGAGATTTGTTCAACTCTGTTGACATAGTCTGAACTCACCTCCCCTCCTCAAACTAGACCGCTGCCTGAGTGCTAGCCCTGGTGGGTACAATATTCGTCTGCACCGCCAGAAGAACCACACAACGGATTTTTGCAGTCCTCTGTGTTAGCACAGATTCTGTAGCAATGAGAATCTGAGTGCCCTGAGTGTGTGGAGCCTCCCACAGTGACTGCCCAAGTCCCAGCCACACCCCAAACCCTTCTGTGCAGCCACAATGTTTTCACAGTCCCAGCACGCAAGCCTCCCACATTCACGAGCACCAGGTCCCCTGTCAGTTCTCCCCACCAGACTTAGGCATCTCAGCTAAGATGGCTGCTGGGTGTGGGGACATGAACTTGGATAGCTGTTATGTATGTCCCAAAATGGTGCCCATCCTCTATCAACTTGTTGCAGGATGGTTAAGGAGGGAGAAATGAGTCCTCCCCTTTTTTCTGCTCTATTTTTATAAAAGATTTATTTTTATTTATTTGACAGAATTACCAAGAGAGGTAGAGACAGAGAGAGAGGGCTTCCATCTACGCCCCAGATGGCTGCAATAGCCTGAGCCGTGCCGATCTGAAACCAAGAGCTTCTTCCACTTCTGCCACATGGGTGCAAGGTCCCAAGGACTTGGGCCATCTTCTATTGCTTTCCCAGGCCACAGCAGAGAGCTGGATCAGAAGAGGAGCAGCTGGGACCAGAACCAGCACCCATACAGGATGCTGGCCCTTCAGGCCAGGGCTTTTTTTTTTTTTTTTTTTTTTTTTACAGGCAGTTATACAGTGAGAGAGACAGAGAGAAAGGTCCTCCTTATGTTGGTTCACCCTCCAAATGGCTGCTATAGTTGGCACACTACGGCCGGTGCTGCACCAATTTGAAGCCAGGAGCCAGGTGCTTCCTCCTGGTCTCCCATGTGGGTGTAGGACCCAAATACTTGGGCCATCCTCCACTGCCTTCCTGGGCCACAGCAGAGAGCTGGACTGGAGGAAGACTAGAACCCAGGATGCCGGCGCCATAGGCGGAGGTTTAGTCAAGTGAGCCGCGGCGCCGGCCTAGGCTAGGGCTTTAACCCACTGCGCCACAGTGCCAGCCCTTCTCCTCTGCTTTGGCAGGTACACTTTCCCTCACAAGACTCCAAGCTATATTCCTGCCAGTCTTCCTGCAGCTTTATTGCCAGCAGCTTGGGCTGCTGCAGACTGGTGTCACCTCACTCCAGAGCTTATGCTGAGGTTCTTGACTGCTGGGGTCCTGAGTTGTGCTTGTCCATACCTCATGTAGGTCCACAGTGTCCCTCTAATTTGTGTGGAGTTTCCTCTGCCTTTTTTCCCCTAACTCTTCCCTGAGACTGCACTCTCTCCACTTTTTAAAAACTATCATCTCCTAGACTAGAACAGTAAGCTCCCTCCCTATTCTGTCATCTTAATCCAACCCCTCTTTGTCTCTTTTAGCAGTTTTTATGTTAAAGTCTATTTTTTTCTGATATTAGGATGGCAATCCTCTCTTTTTTGGTTTCTGTTAGCATGGAATATTTTTTTCCATTCTTTCACATGCAGTCTGCATGTGTCTTTGTTGGTGAGATGTGTGTCTTGTAGGAAGCAAATAGATGGGTCTTGTTTTTAACCCATTCCGCCAGTCTTTATGTTTTAATTGGAGAATTTAGGCCATTTACATTCAAGGAGAACTGTTGATAACTAACTACTTGGCCCTGCCATTTTTCCATAAATCTTCCTATTGTTTACTTTGGATTTCTTTTGTATTGCTACTGGGGAATTTTCTGCCTTGTCATCCTTTCATAATGATGGCTATCTGCGTTTCAGTGTGTAGCACATCCTTAAGCGTCTTTTGTAAGGCTGGAGGAGTGGTGATAAATTCTTTGAATTTTTGGTTGTTATGGAAGGTCTTTATTTTACCTGTATTAATAAATAAAAGGTGTGCAGGGTACAGTATTCTGGGTTGACAGTTTTTTCTTTTAAGACTTGGACTGTATCTGCCATTGCCTTCTGGTCTGTAGGGTTTCTGATGATAATTCCGCTGTGAGTCTAATTGGAGATCCTCTGAAAGTAAGCTGGTGTTTCTCTTGTCCACATTTTAGAATGTTTGTTTTACTGTGGAGAGTTTGACTACAGTTTATTATGGTGAAGATCTTTTCTGGTCATGTCCTGTATGTCCCTCTCTTTTTACAGATTGGGGAATTTTTCAGTAATTAATTATTTCACTAACTAGGCCTTTAGTCCATTCTATCCTTCTGTACCTTCAGGAACTCCTAAAATAGATAGGAGATTAGACTAGATTAGACTAGATAGGAGATTAGAAATCCTACAGTTAGTCCAAAAAGAGAAAGGAGGAGGAGGAAGGAAGAGGAGGAAGGAGGAAGGAGAGATGGGAGGAGGAAGGGTAGTGGGAGGAGAGGTGGGGAGAGGAGGTGGCCTGAGGTACCAAGGAGATGCTGGGACCCTGCCTGAGACCTGTGCCCAAGCGTGGAGTGAGAACAGAACTGCTGCACCGGGCATCGTAGCTGGGCCCTTTGGCTTCCCAACAGTCCTGTCCTTGAATTGAAAAGCCACAGAGCAGCCGGCCTCGTCACCTTCAGGCATCCCTTCAGGCAGCTGAGGGCTTTGAGGAACGGCGCTTGATGCAGCTCAGATTTCTCATCTTACAAATCAACCCTGAGCTCTGCAGTTGAAGAAGCCAGAACAGAGGGCGCTGTGGCGAGTGTGGCAGGCACAGGTGCGCGTCCTCACCTCCCTTGCCGTGCCTCGCCATCCATCTCTGCAGCTACCTGCAGTCTGCACCAGCGCAGTCTTTGAGTCTCCAGTCCTATCGCTCCTCTTCATAGTGTCCTCTTTCTACGGTTTCTCTTACATGTGTTGTCACAGAAGATTTAATTTAAATGTCGTACCCTCTGAGCAAAACGAGTCCCTGTCCTTCCTGCCGCTGATTGACGTCTCCTCCGGGAACCCCCAGCTGCTGCTTGACTAGCCTGCTACTCTTCCCACTGTGCTTTGGCTTTTAAGTACACTTAGGGTTTTGGAAAAGCTCTTGGGGGTGGGAAGAGTCTGAATGCAAATGAATTGGTTAATTTGGAAGAGACTTTGTAAGCAAAGCTAGCTAAGGTGTCGGTGGGCTTGGGCACTCAGTAGTGCAAGTAAAGAAGGTGCCTCCTTTGTTTATGATCCCAGCTGCCACCCCAGACTGTGCCCTTGGCTGGCAGCTTCCTGCACTGGGAGCCCGCCCTGCCCTGCTCTGCTCTGCCCTGCCCTGCACTGCACTGCACAGTCCTCCGCTCCTGCCCTCTGTGGCTGGCCGTGGGGAGCCGTCTGGTTGTCTGGGGCTTCTGACTTTACCTGGGGAAGCTGTTTCTATGCGCTGGCTATCTGACCAGATATCCTCCTTTGGAAGAGAGGCAGACCTTTTGAAATCTAATTCCAAAGGCCTTTTCTTTTTTTATATAATTTATTTATTTAGTTGACAGGCAGAGTTACAGACAGTGAGAGACAGAGAGAAAGGTCTTCCTTCCGTTGGTTCACTCCCTAAATGGCCGCTATGGCCAGCGTTGAACCAATCCGAAGCCAGGAGCCAGGTGCTTCTTCCTGATTTCCCATGCAAGCACTTGGGCCATCCTCCACTGCCCTCCTGGGCCACAGCAGAGAGCTGGACTGGAAGAGGAGCAACCGGGACTAGAACCCAGTGCCCCAACTGGGAGTAGAACCTGGTGTGCCAGCGCCGCAGGCAGAGGATTAACCAGGTGAACCACAGTGCCAGCCCCCTAATAGGCCTTTTGATATCCGTATGTACTTCAAATGTCTCAACTTTGACATGTTCAAAACCGAACCTATTAAGGCTTGCATAACAGTGGATTAAGCCACCACTTGCAACCCAGCTGCCTCACTTTCAACCCAGCTCCCTGCTGATGCACCCAGGAAGGCAGTGGAAGATGCACTTAGACCTCGACCACCCATGTGGGAGACCCAGTTGGAGCTCCTGGTTTATCATGGCCATGTGGGATGTGGTGGAGTGAATTGGTGGATGGAAAAGCTCTTTGTCTCCCCCCCGCCCTCCCCCGCCGCAGTGTCTGCCTTTTAAATAAATAAATCTTATAAAACAACAGCAAACCTATCGTGCCCATGGTTTCTCTGCCCTAAATCTCTCTAAAGCGGAATGACACCAGACCGTCTTCTCTGCACTGCCTTTCCGTATTGGGAGGGCTGAAGCAGTGAGGTCGTCTTTAATGCAGCGTCTCCTGCCTGCCACCGTGCTTCTGCTCTCCGCTGCTTTCCCGGAACCCGGTTTTCCCGTGCAGATGCCCATTGTGAAAACAGTAATGCCCCTCCCCTTTTTTGCCTACTAGGTTGGTAAGTGTTGATGGCATCTAGTGTAGGTGATGGTGTAAACAATTGGAATTAATATAGCTTTACTTGGAGCAGTTCTTTAATCTAAAATGCCCCATGCCTTGACTTAGCAAGTCCATTTCTAAAAATGTACTCTATGGGAGTATTTCCTTAAACACAAGATTTGTATAATTATGTTCATGATAACATTATTCATGTTAATATAAAGATTAGAAAAGTACTACATATAGGAAACTGTGGGATTGGGTCTATAAATTCTGTTGTAAAGGCATGCGTTAGAGTGGTATAAAGCCATTAAGAATAGTAACGTAAGGGAAGGCGTTTGATGTAGTGGTTAAGACGCCGCTTGGGACACGCGCATCCCATGTTGCAGTGCCTTGGACCTCGCTGGAGTCCTGGCCGCGCTGCTGATCTCAGCTTCCTACTAATGCAAACCCTGGGAGGCAGCAGGTGGCTCAGGGGCTTAGCTGCCTGCCTCCCCCACAACGGGAGCTGTGTGGAGTTCCAGGCTCCTGGCTCTGGCCTGGCCTGTTCCTAGCTGTTGCAGGTGTTTTGGGGAAGTGAACCAGCAAATGGGAGATCTCCCTGTTTGTCCCTCTTCATTTCAAATAAATTTTAAAAAACAACATCTTAAAATACAGCCGTATAGCTGTCTTCCCATTTTTTTTAGACTCTTGTACAGTATCAAACATAATTCTTGGTATTTGGTAGGTGTTTAATGGACTAGATTTATTTTTAAAATATGCTCCTGTTTATAATTTTATGTATACTCCTGTATAATGTGAGAATACAGTGTCTCATTTCATTCCTGTTACTTTTTAATAAAAATCACCTGAGTGACTTTTGGTTAAACACGACGGATTAAGCACATTTGTTTAATCCTGCTCCCTCTCAAATTCCCTTACAGAGAGGGAATTAAAACCTCACAGACAAAGGGAATTGGAATGAATTAATGGTGGGTGAATTTTGAAGGGTAGGACGCAGCTGGGCGTTGGTAACGGAATTAGCAAAGGAGCGAGTACAGAGGGGTCTGCCCAGGGGAGGGCTGGTGCCGGGCACTCCCTGAAGGGCCCAGCATCCTGCTGGAGGCCCTGAGCTCTGGGAAGGCAGCAGGGCTGGTGAAATTAAAAACCTTTGTCAGAGCAGTTAATCTCCCAGGCCCCCTGCGCCACCCTCAGCCCCAAGGGAGCTGCCTGCCGCCTGCCTCCACTCCCCTTCCCTTCTTCGCCACAGAACTTTTTCTCTGAGAGGCAGAGGGATTCTTGACTGTAAGCCTAGCAGAACCTAGGTGTGGCACCGAAGTCAGGATCCCTTTAAGTGTGCATAGTGAAGGGTGAGACCCCTGCGCCCTCTCTCCTGCTGCTCTCCGGAAAGCTGCTGCAAGATCTGGACCTCTCAAGCTAGGCCCAGAGGACTTTTTTTTTTCCTTCAATTTATTTATTTTTATTTTATTAGAGAGATCTCTTACCTGCTGATTTACTCCCAAAATGTCCACCATAGCCAAGCCAGAGCAAAGAATCCAGAATTGAATCCATGTCTCCCACCACGGTGGCAGGGAGCCAATGCTTGAGTCATCCATCACCTGCCACCTCCTGGGGTGTGCACTGGCAGGGAGCTTGGTCCCAAGCAGAGCAGGGCCAGGAGCCCAGGTGCTGGATACGGGATGCAGGCATCCTAGAGATGTCCTAACCGCTTCATCAAACACTTGCCCCCCCGTGAGGGTCTTAGAGAACACGGACAGCCCCAGAGAAAGGAGCCTCGCCCAGGCACTGACTCAGGAAGGCAGTGAGAAAGCCAGCTCATCCTCGCCACACGCTGGCGACAGGTCCTGTGCCAGAGCCCAGTCAGCATCACCAGGGATGGATGGAAACGAGTGCCTAAGGGTTAGTAGGCATTTGAGGAGAGCCTCATGCGTGAAAAAGTTAGAACCCCAGACAGACAGAAAGCAGAAACTCCAAGGAAACGGAGGTAACGCAGAGCAGAAGGAGATGTCAAATAATTACTATTATCCCCAAGAAGACAAGGAAAGACATTAATTACATGAAATAAAAACACAGTGCTAACACAATATTAAGAAAAATATTCTGGAAATTAGTAACTTGATAAAACAGCAGTAGAATGGTTGGAAGAGAAAAAAGAAACAGAAAAATAGGGCAGTGGAAGAAGGTGGAAACTGAAGAGAAAATTAAATCTGTCCAGGAGGTCCTTAATTAATTCAGGTTCCAGAAAGAACAGAGAATGTGGAGGGGAGGGAATTATCACAAATAGTACTTCTCACAGTGAGTGAAAAAAGCCAATACCAGGTGTATCTTTGTTCACTTTAGACAAAATCCTACAAGCTTTGAGAGGGAAAATCGCAACAGCAGCCTGTTAGAAGCCAGAGGTGGTGGAACAGCGAGTATCTTTTAACATTCTGATGAAAATTACCTAAAGCTACAATCTGTACCCTGCCAAATGTGAGCAAAGAATAAAGGCATGCTCAGATACACAAGATCTTGAACTTCTAGTCTCGGTATACCCCTTGTAAGAAAACTGGAAGAGAGGCTGGCTGTGGTATAGCAACTAAAGCTGCCGCCTGTGATGGCAGCATCCCCTGTGGGTGCCGATTTAAGTCCTGGCTACTCCACTTCTGATCCAGCTTCCTGCTAATGCACCTGGGAAAGCAGCAGAGGATGACCAAAGTGCTTGGGCCCCTGTCACCCATGTGGGAAACTTAAATAGAGTTTGAAGTTCCTGGTTTCAGCTTGGCCCAGGTCTGGCTGTTGCGGCCATCTGAGGAGTGCACCAGCAGATGGAAGACCTGTCTTCTGTCTCTCTGTAACTCTGCTTTTTTTATATATATATATATTTAATATAAATATGTATATAATACACATACTTTAATATTTTAAAAGGCACTGCATTATAACTTAAAAAAAAAAAACTGGAAGAGGATGAGCTCCAGCAAAGTAAGGGAACAAAACAAGAAAGAAAAAGACCTGGGAACCCTGGGGAGAATTTCCTGAGCCCCAGGCACCAGCTGTGCAGGAGGCCTGGGCGTGGTCAGTCCAGACTGGATGGGGCAAGAGCAGGAGGGTGGAGGGCAGCAGAATGGATTTTTCCAAGGAGGAAGTGGAACCAGGAGGACACCAGTGTCGCTCCCCCTCTTCATGGAGGAACGACATAGGACCCTGCCTAGGCTTCATATCCGAGTCACGGCACCATTATGTCGCTCCCCCTCTTCATGGAGGAACGACACTAAACCCTGCCTAGGCTTCACATCCGAGTCACGGCACCATTATGTCACTCCCCCTCTTCATGGAGGAACAACATAGGACCCTGCCTAGGCTTCATATCCGAGTCACGGCACCATTATGTCGCTCCCCCTCTTCGTGGAGGAGCGACACTAGACCCTGCCTAGGCTTCACATCCGAGTCACGGCACCATTATGTCGCTCCCCCTCTTCGTGGAGGAACGACACAAGACCCTGTGCTGTTCTTTTGTCTGCTCGGCCCTCCCCGGGTTTGCTGCTGGTTCTTCCCGGGTTGGCTACCGTCCTTCCACCTCCTTGGAAGGGCGGTTCCCCCTGCCACTTTCCCCACTTCCGCAGGGGAGCGGCACACCGCCGGCCGGCTCTCTCGGGGGCTGCACAGGTGTTCCTTCAGATAGATGTTCCCCTTAGATGTTCCCGGTGCATGTTATCTCTCTCCTCCTTTATAGTCCTCTTCCACCAATCCCAACTCTGCTACCCACACGCCGAGTACGCTGCTCTCCTCCAATCAGGAGCAGGTCCTACAGTTTATTGGTTGAACTGGAGGCAGCTGTGTAGAAGCTGTTTCCTCCTCTCCCAGCGCCATATTGTGGGAGAGCAGATGCATAGAGTAAGTCTTAATTCCAGTAACTTAATCTAGTCCGAGTTGCTCCCAGTTGCTCCCCACACACCAGTGCCTGCCCATTTGCAAGAGCGGTCTGTGTAGCAAACTAAACGACCTGAAAGAACAAGGCAATTATTATCTCTAGGAAAAACACAAAGCTGTGCAAGAAATGTAACAGTTTAGCTCAGTAATGAGTAATATTTATGTGATTGTAGCTATGGAAATCTGTTTCAACCAGAATTTTGATGGAGGAGTAATAGGAAGCAAAGAGATAAAGTTTAAAGGGGAAAAATCAAGAAATAGCAATGCAGGCATTTTATTAAGGAAGAAAAAGTGCATTTCTGACTAACGAGCAGAAGGAGTTAAACTGGTTCCTGAGCAGTGGATATCGGGTGAGAAGAGAGCGGGGCCTGTTATTTCTCATTAGAGCCTGGTTGTGCTGGTTTAATAACAGCGGTGGATTTTTTTGATATGAAAATTGGATTCAAAAGCAGCTTTTGTTCTCTCTTGAGGCAACTTGATGCTAACATGTAAACCCCGGTTGTCCCCTTGTTCAAGGCGTTGCGTGCTCCCATTTGCGTCTGTTCTGTTTTAAATTTGTTTACTACCCTCCCCTGATTTTCCTCGTCCCAGAAGGGAAGGGCTTTTTGTTTCGTTTCTAGTGTAATTTTGTGTTTGTGATCTGTCACCTGACAGATTTATCAGATGAAATTACATATGACAGAAATATTTTCTTGAAAATGTCATTTCATATTATTACTTAGATTGCTGCATAGAAACCAGCTCTATCTTACAAAAGCTTTTGAAAACAATTATACTCCTGCATTATTAAGAAGAAAAAGGCCGCTTGCTAGCAAAGGCTCCTCCAGCTCTTATTTGTTACTCTTAAGAACAGCAGCCAGGAGGCAGGCATTTGGGACAGTGGTTAAGCTGCCCCTTGGGACATCCACCTGCATGGGAGACTTGAGTTGAGTTCTAGGCCCCTGGCTTTGGCCTGGTCCATCCCCAGCTATTGTGGGCATTTGTGGAGTGAACCAGTGGATGAGGGTTCTCTCTCTCTTACTCCCTCTTTCCAATCCTTCTCTTCTCTCACAAATGAATGAATGAATGAATGAATACATATTGTTTAAAAGCAGTCAGATGTGTATTGTGGTTTAGAGTAGGGATACCTTTTCTCTAATACTTTGATCCAATCAGGTATATCCTGTGCTACACGATGTTCTTCTTCTTCTTCTTTTTTTTTTTTGGACAGGCAGAGTGGACAGTGAGAGAGAGACAGAGAGAAAGGTCTTCTTCTGCCATTGGTTCACCCTCCAATGGCCACCGCGGCCAGCACGCTGCAGCCAGCGCACCGTGCTGATCCGAACGCAGGAGCCAGGTGCTTCTCCTGGTCTCCTATGGGGTGCAGGGCCCAAGCACTTGGGCCATCCTCCACTGCACTCCCTGGCCACAGCAGAGAGCTGGCCTGGAAGAGGGGCAACCGGGACAGAATCCGGCGCCCCGACCGGGACTAGAACCCGGTGTGCTGGTGCCGCAAGGCGGAAGATTAGCCTATTGAGCCGCAGCGCCGGCCTACATGATGTTCTAATACTACAGACCTGGAAATAATATCCGAAAGTGACTTAAGTACTTTGTTCCATTTGAAGTTGCAAAGAAATTGACTAGATTTAATTTTTATGACCTATCTGTAGTCTTCTACATGAAATGCAACTGAGAAAAAGAAATTAATAACCTTACTTTAAAAATTTATAATCTTTGCATGAGTGTTGTGGTGCAGCGGGTTAAGGTGCTACTTGAGACACTGTATCTCAGATATCTGGTTTGAGTCCCAGCTACTCCAGTTCAAATCAAGCTCCATGCTAATGTGCCTGGAAGGCAGTGGATGATGGCTCAATTGCGTGGATCTCTGCCATTCATGTGGGAGACCTAGATGCTGTTCCTGGCTCCTGGCTTCAGCCTGGCCCAATCCCAGCTGTTGTGGACATTTGGGGAGTGAATCAACAGATTCCTGTCTCTCTCTGCCTTTCAAATAATAAATAAATAAATCTTTAAGAAATTATAATCCTGTAAATGTGCTTTGAGATATAGTATAGCAAAATAAACTTCTCCTTTTTTTTTTTTTTTTTTTTTTGGACAGGCAGAGTGGACAGTGAGAGAGAGACAGAGAGAAAGGTCTTCCTTTGCCGTTGGTTCACCCTCCAATGGCCGCCGCGGCCGGTGCGCTGCAGCCGGCGCACCACACTGATCCGAAGGCAGGATCCAGGTGCTTCTCCTGGTCTCCCATGTGGGTGGCAGGGCCCAAGCACTTGGGCCATCCTCCACTGCACTCCCTGGCCACAGCAGAGAGCTGGCCTGGAAGAGGGGCAACCGGGACAGAATCCGGCGCCCCGACCAGGGCTAGAACCTGGTGTGCCGGCGCCGCTAGGTGGAGGATTAGCCTATTGAGCCGCGGCACCAGCCCAAACTTCTTGAGACAGGTGTTTTGGCAAGCTCCAACTTTTCCCCAGGAGGCACTGCTGGGTTCTGGGTCCTCTGTGCCGTTGGATTTATGGTTCCTCCTAGCCTAATGTGTGTTGCTGAACTGGCAGCTGGTGATGAATGAGTATTTGTTGATTTTCAGGTCAAATAAATGGCACACAGAGTCCCATTTCTCCATCTTCTTCCCTGCCTTCATTACAGTTTTTGGCTGCCTGGCCCCCAGCTGCTTGTGGGTTAGTTTGAACAGATGCAGATAAATCTGAATGGAACAATTCTGCTGTCCAAGGTCCACACCCCTGCAAGGCAGAGGACACGTCCCAGGCTCCTGTGACACCTGTGGGTGCTAAGGAGTCTACCAAAGGGGAGAGGGAGCAGTGGGCTCTGGAGGGGAGAGATTGACGACAGTGTCGCCTTGGCCTGAGTGTTAGGAGGAGCGCCTTGGGGCTGGGGAGGGGACCAGATTCCCAGAGAAGGTGTATTTGGTCCCAGCTTTGAAGTTGAGTTGGAGACAGTTGTCTGAGATGTGGAGAAAGAATGTTCTATGCAGGGAACGCACGTGACCTCATGGGGTGGGGAAGAGCTGGGTGTGTCTGAGGATGGGTAGAACTGTATCCAAGGCGTGAAGGGCGCCGGTCGTATCGGTTCCATAGGCTTGCTTCAGAGATTCAGTGACATACCTTGTGTCTAGTGCTTAGGAAACACCTGGCCCCATGTGCACAATGTGTGTGCACCATCATCAAGGTGACCGTGGAATTCTAAGTGCAGGAGCCCTGGGGCCAGACCCAAGGGCCGAAGATGTTACTCCTTCCAGACGTCAAGGTGGTAAAGTCTTCTTGGTGAAACCCCCAACAGCAGAATAAAATGTTCAAACCATCACGTTATTGCCACTCATCAAAATACGTGTGTAATTGTCTAACCGTGTAAAAGGACTAGTGTTGACATATGAGTGAGATATCGTAAGCTTCTGATTTACGGCCCTCCCGAAAAATAACCCAGATATTTGCGCCAATTTGTGTGTGAGTTTTTCTGGATTACGGCTGGGGGATGTGTGCAAGGTCTCCCTGAGCTCTGTGTAAATGGGCTGTGGCCCGCACTGCAGAGCCCGCTTTCCCAGTGGTCTATTGTGGAGGAGAGAAATCTCAGAAGATGAAAATCAGCCAAGCTGCAAAAACAGATCATTTTGCTCAAAGTGGTAACAGATGTGTTGGGAGAGACGACAGTGCAGACACAAGGATCATGGCCCTTCGTACAGAAGTAGACTCCTCCACACGGCAGCTGGCTTCGTATTTGCCTTTTGCTCATGGCGTCCTGAAAATGCAAACCATCAGCTTAAAATGCAGTTCCCCTGTTCTCGGGCAGGAGCCCTGGCACTGAGGGCTTGGCACGTTTGCCTGTGACAGTCAGGACGTCCCACAGGCTCTGGGGTGAGCTGAGGTCATTGTTGCAGCACTAGGCTTTAGCACACACAGGACCGGCCTGTTGGTGGGGGAAGAGGGGAACAAACCCGACATCGAATTGTTTTCTTCTGGGCCGATAACAAATTCCCTGGTCAACATCATCATGATGGTGGCTTCTGTCCAGCATCCACCAACAAATTGTCTTGAGTTTCTGCCTTGATTGTTCGCATTTACAGGCAATGTGGAATATAAAGTTTCCCCAAAGATATACATCTTTTTGTAAAGAACAGCTCAGAAAGCAGAGCGGCCGCGGCAGGTGCATTGCCAGGCAGGGTAGGGACTATCAGGAAAGAGGTGGGGCCCCCTGCCGGTACTCGGCCCAATTTGTGTGAAGAGCCTAGAGCTTCCTTTGCTACCAAAAGGATGCATTCACTTAAGACACCTTGTGAGGCTGACTCCCTGCTTGGGGCCATGCCCTGTGCCAGTGGTGAGGAAGGAGCAGTGAGCAGGGCGGGAGGGAGAGTGCAGGGGGATAGGGCGGGGACTGCATGGGGCTGTCCCATGCTGGGAGACCTCAGAGCTGGGCTCTTCATTGGGCAGAACCCACTTTGGGGATTGCAGAGTATCTGGGAATGCCTCCAGGAAGAGGCAATCCTGAAACAGACCCTAGGCATGGTGAGAGAAGGGCACGAATGGAGCAGTGTTCTATCCAGGTGGAAGGAATAGTTTTGTGAAGACCCGGGATCATTTTTTATTTTCTCCTCTCTTCCTCAGCCAGAAAAGTCAAGGATTCCCAGACTCTACAGTGCTGTGTATAACATCATCCATTTGCATTAGCTTTCAAAATGGACTAAAAGCATAACTGTATTTTGCATGTATACCTCTCAGACATTTTATAAAAATATTTCGAATGGCATGGAGGGAATCCTATGACATCTGTGGCAGTGGGAGGAAGGAAGGAGAAACAATCCAGGCTGGAGACAAAGAAAATGTTGTTTTTATCTGAAATGTTGTTTCTATCGAGTGAGACTTCTAGAAGCTGGCGTTGTGGTGCAGCAGGGTGAGCCTCTGCCGGAGATGCCTGTATCCCATATGAGCACCAGTTCAAGTCTTGGCTGCTCCACTTCTGATCCAGCTCTATTCTAGGGCCTGGGAAAGCAGCAGAAGATGGCCCAAGTTCCTGGGCCCCTGCTTCTACATGGGAGACCCAGATGAAGCTCCTGGCTCCTGCTTTGGCCTGGCCCAGCACTGGGCATTGCTGCCATTTGGGAAATGAACCAGTGCATGGAAGATCTCTCTCTGGAACTGTGCCTTTCAAATAAATAAATAACGTTAGAGACTTTAAAGTGTGTTGACAAGTGTTAACAGAAGTGAGCTCTGGATGGTTGCTGTGTAGGTGTCAGTTACGCCGTTCTCCATGTGGCTGTAGTCTTTGTGTCGCTTTAACAGAAACATCACAGAGGCAGCCTGTAGATCCCTAGTGGAAGGGTCAGCTCCAGTAATGTGCTGAGTCCTCTCGAATGACAGTCAGGAGCTCTTACTAAAGTTTGCATCACTGGGCAGCAGACAATGCTGATCACTCATGCAAAAAATGAAGCGTAGATACTGTAGTACATTGAAAAGTCTCCACAGTATGCATTGCATTTGCAATAGAATTTCTCCTCGGCCTTCATTTGTCCTTGGTTAAAGTAGACCCACCTTGGTACAGATGGCCTCTGCACCCTTCTTGCAAAAGAACCTTCACCAGGGTTATTGGGATCACTCATGTGTTCAGGATTGTAATGATGTAACCCAGTTTCCATTGCTGAACATAATTGTGTCTCAGAGAAACTTCAGCTTTAATTGCAGTGAGAACATGTAAACAACTTTTGGGAACAACTGATTTATTCCTTTGGGAATGAGTCTCCGAGGCTAGCAGTCCATTTATACGCTGACTGTAGGAAAGAATCAACAGAATTTGCTAAGTAGTGTCTGATGACCAAGAACTTGCCAAGGAAACAGGACTGTGCCGGCCCTTCCCCTCCCAGAGACAGTCATCCACAGGCCCTGGGGCAGTTTGCCTCTTTTCTTGCAAATTTTGTGATTGTCTTCCACTTTTTCCTTGTCATAATTCATTGTGATATATTTTTTAAAGATTTATTTTATTTATTTGAAAGAGTTACAGAGAGGCGGGGGGGGGGGGAGAGGGAGGGAGGGAGGGAGGGAGGGAGAGAGGTCTTCCATCCGCTGGTTCACTCCCCAGATGGCCGCAATGGTCAGAGCTGCACCGATCCAAAGGCAGGAGCCAGGGGATTCCTCAGGTCTCCCATGTGGGTGCAGGGGCCCAAGGACTTGGGCAGTCTTCTACTGCTTTCCCAGGCCATAGCAGAGAGCTGGATCGGAAATGGAGCAGCTGGGACTAGAACCGGCGCCCATATGGAATGCCAGCGCTTCAGGCCAGGGCTTTAACCCGCTGTGCCACAGCAGCGGCTCCTGTTGTGATATTATGGTGAAGAAAATCTTATGTAAAAGCAAAAGCTCAGTTTTTAAATCATTCGTGCATTGTGTTTTGAGGCTGCTTGGTATGTAAGCTTTCATCTGGAAAACAAAAACTCAAGTACTTTGAGAAGAGATGATTCAACAATTATTTGGTTAATTTAAGCAGTATAAATATTTGATGCAGATTTTTCAGGACCCAAATTAATTATTTGTAAATGAATTATACAGTTGCCAGGTAAACCCTTCATTTGAACTTCATCAAAACGGTGTAGGGGCTGGCGCTGTGGCACAGCTGGTTAACACCCTGGCCTGAAGCGCCGGCATCCCGTATGGGCGCCGGTTCTAGTCCTGGCTGCTCCTCTTCCGATCCAGCTCTCTGCTATGGCCTGGGATAGCAGTAGAGGATGACCCAAGTCCTTGGGCCCCTGTATCCACATAGGAGACCCGGAAGAAGCTCCTTGCTTTGGATCAGTGCAACTCTGGCCATTGCATGAACCGTTGGATGGAAGACTCCCCCCTCTCTAACTCTGACTTTTAAATAAATAAATATTTTAAAAAAGCAGTGTATGTTTTGAGATTTTTTTATTGTATTTGTTGTGAGAAACATTCCAAGTACTTCTTAGCCAAGCAACAGCTCTGGGTGTCACATGGTGTTTTTTTGTTTTTGTTTTTGTTTTGTTTTTTGGCAGAGTGGACAGTGAGAGAGAGACAGAGAGAAAGGTCTTCCTTTACCATTGGTTCACCCTCCAATGGCTGCTGCGGCCAGCGCTCTGCGGCCGGCGCACCGTGCTGATCCGAAGCCAGGAGCCAGGTGCCTCTCCTGGTCTCCCATGTGGGTGCAGGGCCCAAGCACTAGGGCCATCCTCCACTGCACTCCCTGGCCACAGCAGAGAGCTGGCCTGGAAGAGGAGCAACTGGGACAGAATCCGGCGCCCCGACCGGGACTGGAACCCAGTGTGCTGACGCCGCAAGGCGGAGGATTAGCCTATTGAGCTGCGGCGCCAGCCACATGGTATTTTAAAATATGCAAAAATGTACTAAGGTACAATCAGAACTGGCCATATTTGTAAGCAGTGGTCTATCAATTAATAAAGCTTATGCCATATTTTACAGCTTAGTAGAAGTAAGCTTTTTTAAAAAGATTTTTATTTATTTGAAAGAATTAGAGAGGTAGAGAGCGAGGGAGGTCTTCCATTTTGATGGTTCACTCTCCAAATGGCCGCAGTGGCCAGAACTGAGCCATTCCGAAGCCAAGAGCTTCTTCCAGGTCTCCCACGTGGGTGCAGAGGCCCAGGACTTAGTCTGTCCTCCACTGCTTTCCCAGGCGCATTAGCAGGGAGCGGGATCGAAAGCGGAAAAGCTGGGATTCAAACCGATGCCCATATGGGATGCCAGCGCTGCAGGCTGGGACTTTAACCTGCTGCGCCACAGCACCGGCCCCAGAGATAAACTCTTAAGGAATAAGATTGTGTACCCTAGGGGATTGTGGAATTTGTGAGAAGGGCGTATGTACTTGGGTTTTAGTTGGAGTGCAGTGTGCCTGCAAACTTCGCTGGCACAGCTCAGATTTCAGAAGAGAAAAAAGCCTCATCGTGGGATCGTTACCTAACGACTGGCAGGATGCGAATGCCGCAGGCATAACTTGCATGGCCGTTTCTAATGGGTGCTTTCCCTGGCAGGTCCCCGAAGGGAAGGTCGTTGTTCTGAACTTCAGATTCATAGACCTGGAGAGCGACAACCTGTGCCGCTATGACTTTGTGGATGTGTACAACGGCCACGCCAATGGCCAGCGCATCGGGCGCTTCTGCGGCACGTTCCGGCCGGGAGCCCTCGTGTCCAGTGGCAACAAGATGATGGTGCAGATGATCTCCGATGCCAACACGGCTGGCAATGGCTTCATGGCCATGTTCTCTGCCGCCGAACCAAATGAAAGAGGTATGGTAGCCACATGATGGCAGTCACAACAGTGACGGCTCACGGTTCCTGAACACCTGCTGGGTGTCCGGCACTGCTCTCGTCACTCTATATAAACATATAAATATTTGCTCCTTTAATCCAAAGCCTAAGAGCAGGTCCTCTCAACCAGAGAGCTGGTGGATGTCCCCAAACCATCAGGAGACCATTAAAAGAAAATTAGTCTTCAGAAAACAAAAATCCACACATTCTTGTAAAACTTCCAGTGTAGAAGTTTGTGGAGTGGAAATGTGCGGCTTGCATAGAAGTACACACGTGGAGACCTCAGACACACCCCATCCTCCATTGCAGTACACCGTCTGGAAATACCCATGGCCAGTGATTCCTGTGTGTTTCTGTGTGTGCCCACATTTGCTTATGTGCTTCTAAAATAGCTTTTACAGAGAAAAATGAGATCATACACTCATATTATTTCACAGCTTTTTATTTAATGCCGTGCCATGTCTTAGGATGTTTTCATATCGTGTCACATGTTTACTTGTGAGCGCCCAATGGTAGAAACCATTGAAAGATGACTTCAGCGGGCAAGATTTTTAAGTTTTCACCTCCCCCTGGAAGGTACTCCCTAATCCACGCTGGGCTGTGGCTGCCTTGTAGCATTCCTGGCTGGAGATGTCAGAGGTCAGACAGAGCAGCCAGGATGTTTGAGAGGAAATCCTGGCGGGAAACTACAGAAAATTGAGATGATTTTTATGTATCTAGCTATGCAAATCTTTGTCTGACAGCTGAACTCTACAGTGTGGGGGAGCCCAGTTGGCTCAGCACAAAAGCGTCCTCCCCCCCAAGCAAGATGAAAGAATTGAACAGAGAGTACAGCTGCTGCCCACTGCCAGGGAGACAGACTTGGAGTGTGAGTCTAGCCAAGTTAAATGCCTCCCAGAACACTAATCGTTTTTTGCAGGAACACAGCACAGTCCAGACTAGAATGTCTCACTCACGATGCCAGTCAAGTAATGAAAAAGGCAGCGTGTGTCCATAGTCAAGAAGAAAAGTCAGGAAAAGTTGACCCGTGATAATGCAGATATTGCAGTTAGCAGAAAAGCACTTTAAAGCAATTATTATAAGTTTTTTTGGTAGGATTTTAAAGGGAAATATATGGATAATAAACAGATAAGAAACAAGCTACTCAAAGCTTATTAAATAAAGTGGTAGTTCCAGGGCTAAGAGATACAGAATCTGAAATTGAATAATTTAACCTGATGGACCTGCAAGTAAATTGGAGATAGCTAAAAGAAGAGGCAGTAAACGTGAGTAGAAATTATCCATACTCATAACTAGGAGGAAAGCAGCTGAACCAAAGAACCTCAGAGACCGCTGAGACAACAGCAGGTGGCCTGACGTAGCTGGAATTTTCGTCCCAGAAGAATGACCGTAGTGCAGAAACCTATTTCCAGAAATAATGACTTGGCTCTATCCAGGTTAAGAGAAGAAAGTCAATTTGCAGAACCACAATGATCAACAGACTCTAAACAGGATAAATAAAAATGAAGCATATGTAGTTACCTCATAATTAAATTACAGAAATGTAAAGAAAAAGAAAATCTTAAATCGGTTAAAACCAGCCACATTATGGAAGCACAGTAGGCTGATTGGATGGCTTTGTACACAAGGGCAGCCCAAAGGAAGTATCACAGTATTTTTAAAGTGCTGAAATAAAACCATTAAGCAGATTCTATAGCCAGTCTCCAAAAATGAAAATGAAAACACTTCAGATAGGCACTACAAATATCTGAAAGGCGTTTTCATACTTGCACCACAAGAGCTGTGGAAGGAATCCTATAGGTTGAAAGAAATATCACACTAGGGGTTGCATGAAGGTAACAGAGGAAGCATGATCACTAGAAATAGTAAGTATATTGTGTGTGTGTGTGTGTGTGTGTGTGTGTTTTTACAGGCAGAATGGACAGATGGACAGTGAGAGAGAGACAGAGAGAAAGGTCTTCCTTTGCCGTTGGTTCACCCTCCAATGACCGCCGCAGCCGGCGCACTGTGCTGATCCGATGGCAGGAGCCAGGTGCTTCTCCTGGTCTCCCATGGGGTGCAGGGCCCAGGTACTTGGGAGATCCTCCACTGCACTTCCCTGGCCACAGCAGAGAGCTGGCCTGGAAGAGGAGCAACCGGGACAGAATCTGGCACCCCGACCAGAACTAGAACCCGGTGTGCCTGCGCTGCAAGGCGGAGGATTAGCCTATTGAGCCGCGGTGCCAGCTGCTTTTCTTATTTTGCTCAAAATTATTTTTACTTGTGGAAAAACCAACTTTCCAGTGTATTGTAGAATATGCACTATATCATTAACATGTATGCACTGTATCATGTAACATGTTTGACAGTCAAAGTACAGAGAGGTGAGTGGAACTACAGTGCTGTGCTTATACACCTACATGCACGTACACTATCTGAAGAAGCACATCGTTAATGCTAAGTGGATTGTGACAAATTAAAGGTGCATACTGTAATCCCGAGAGCACCTATTACAGTGCAAGAATTACAGCAAAAAGCTGTGAGATTAAAATAGAGTTGCTTAAATTAGAATACTAGAATCCATCTGCCACAAAGGTGGCAGAAAGAGAACAAAAGAAAGGTGAGACAAATGGGAAACAATAATACATGGCAGACTAAATCCAAGCATATCAGCAAATATGATAAAGGATCACTACTCTAAGTAGAAGATAGTTATCGTGAGAATGCATTAAGGAGCAGGACCCAACTGTATGTTGTCTACAAGAAAGCACTTGAAATACAAAGACCAAAATAGGTTGAAAATAAAGGGACAGAAAACATGTACTATGCAAACTTCATTAAAAAAAAAAAAAAACTAGTGTTGACAAAAATACATTGTTAGAAATACAGATAGACAACCTGTGAGAGAAATATCTAATAACTAGAACATATATAATAAAGGACTTATATTCAGGATAGTCAAGGAACTCATAGAACTCTGATAAAAAGATAAAGATCCCACTGAATATAAGTGGACAAAACACTTGAACAGATGCTTCACGAAGGAAGATATGAATGGGCAATAAATTCAGGAAAAACTGGTATCATAATTATCAGGAAATGAAAAACATTTTTTTAAGATTTATTTTAGGGGCTTGTGCTGTGGCATAGTGGGTTAAACTGCCACCTGCAATGCTGGTATTCCATATAGGTGCTGGTTCGAGTCCTGGCTGCTCCACTTCTGATCAGCTCCCTGCTAATGTGCCTGGAAAAGTAGTGGAAGATGACTCAAGTGCTTGGGCCCCTGCATCCATGTAGGAGACCCAGAAAAAGCTCCTGGCTTCAGCCTGGCCCATTTGGGGAGTGAACCAGTGGATGGAAGATCTCTTTGTCTTTCCCTCTCTCTTTATCTTTGTAACTCTGCCTTTCAAATAAATAAAGTAAGTCTTGAAAAATGATTCAAGCTGGCGCCGTGGCTCAATAGGCTAATCCTCCGCCTTGTGGTGCCGGCACACCGGGTTCTAGTCCCGGTCGGGGTGCCGGATTCTGTCCCGGTTGCCCCTGTTCCAGTCCAGCTCTCTGCTGTGGCCTGGGAGTACAGTGGAGGATGGCCCAAGTGCTTGGGCCCTGCACCCCATGGGAGACCAGGAGAAGCACCTGGCTCCTGGCTTTGGATCAGCGCGGTGTGCCGGCCGCAGCAGCCATTGGAGGGTAAACCAACAGAAAAAGGAAGACCTTTCTCTCTCTCTCTCTCTCACTGTCCACTCTGCCTGTCAAAAAAAAATTACAGACTGAAGAGCTGGTGCTGTGGCATAGTGGGTAAAGCCACCGTCTGCACTGCCAGCATCCTATATGGGCACTGGTTTGAGTCCCTGCTGCCCCACTTCTGATCTAGCTCTCTGCCATGGCCTGGGAAAGCAGTAGAGGATGACCCAAGTCCTTGGGTCCTTGGGTCCCTGCACCCGTGTGGGAGACCTGGAAGAAGATCCAGGCTCCTGGCTTCAGATCGGCTGTTGCAGCCATTTGGAGAGTGAACCAGCGGCTGGAAAAGACCTCCACTCTCCTCCCCGCCTCTGCCTCTGCCTCTCTGTAACTCTCTGCCTTTCAAATAAATAAATAAACTTTAAAAATTAAATAGTACCAAAACTGCTTTAAAAAAAAAAAAAAAGTTAGATCTTCCACGTGCTGTTTCACTCCCCAGATGGCTGCAACAGATGGGGCTGGGCCAGGCTGAAGCCAGGAGCTTCTACCAGGTCTCTCGTGTAGGTGCAGGGGCCCAAGGACTTGGGCCATCTTCCATTGCTTTCCCAGGATTTAGCAGGGAGCTGGATCAGAAGTGGAGCAGCTGGGACTGGAACCGGCCCCCATATATGGGATGCTGGCATTGCAGGTGGCGGCTTTAACCGCTATGCCACAGCGCCGGCCCCTGTTCGTGGATATTTAATAACTTCCAGTGCCTTGAGGATTCCTAAAAACTGTATGACTTACTGAGCCTACAAGCTGTTCAAGTGAGTACATGCTCAGAGGGTTTTGTCTTCACTTGTCCAAGAAAAAGAGAAAAGAAGACATGACTCTGACTCTACGCTTTCCCTCTCTCGGGCTAATAGAACATTTGTGGGGTTGTGTGTGCAGCAGATTGTGTATGTATAGCCCTTTTGTTTTAAAGAAAAAGCGTAAGACCTGCCTTTGTCTTTACCTACTAAAGGAGGGGACTTCAGAAAGTTTTTGTGGGAAAATGAAGCTAAAAGGTTAGGGACGGGAGTTTTAACCCAGTGGTTAAGACAGCTGCGTCCACGTTGGAGCGCTTGGGTTGGGCACCCTGCTCCAGCTCTTGACTCCAGCTTCCTGTTGATGCAGCCACGATGGCTCAAGAAGTTGCATTCCGGCACCCACGTGGGAGACTGAGTCTCCTCTCCCATCTGCCGGGTCCAGTGCTGCCTTAGCCACTGCAGGCATCTGGGGAGTGAGCTAGTGGAGGAGTTTGCTCTCTGTCTCTATGTCTGTCTCTGTCTCACAGGTAAATAATTTTTTAAAAGGTTGTTTATTTTGGTACAGCGTTTTTTTTAATCCATGCAGTTTTTTCATAATACACATTTTTATAAGACTCCCTCATACCTGCATGGATGTAAAATTTTTTGCACCAAAATAAACTTACCTTTTAACTGCATTTTTCTTGGACTTTTCAAATTCCCCTCTTGGTATCACCTAACATGCCACATTCCTAATCTTCCCGTGCTTGTACCGTTGTAATCAATATCAGGATGTAAACTTGGGGCACTTCTTTTCTGTATTTCATAACTTCAGGAGATCAGTATTGTGGAGGACGCCTTGAAAGACCTTCTGGCTCTTTTAAAACCCCCAACTGGCCCGACCGGGATTACCCTGCAGGAGTCACTTGTGTGTGGCACATCATAGCCCCGAAGAATCAGGTGAGGCTCCCTGCAAACGTGAAGAAAGCTTGCCCGCCGCGCGTGGGAGGGGCCCACTTCTCTCTCTCTCCCCCATCCAAGCCTCTGGTTGTGGGTTGTGGGGCTTCCATGAGAGCGGAGTACACAGGTCTTTGTCCGTGAGACCAAGCTTGAAGTCGCCCTTTCACTATTTGACTTGCAAGTCCATGGATTTAATTTCCTATTATACAATTAGGATTTGCAAAACAGCTTTTAAAACACAGGTGGTAAGCAAATCTCACATAAGGGTGTTTAACCCTGTGGCAGATATTATGAGGCTGATGTTAGCAGTGACTAACTTGGTGGGGATCAGAATCCCCAAGTGCATGTGTGTTGCGGGTCACCTGTCACACACGTGGCAAACCCATCACGTCCTGACAGCAGTCACCCCGGTCACCAAATCAAGAATCTGGAAGCTTCGCTTCTGTGAGACCAGCGAGAGCAGACCACAGCATCACTGCAGAGCAGACGTCTGCTTGAGGGTGTTTTCGGTTGTGTAATAGAAAATTGGTGCAGATTCCCCACAAGATGCTTAAACTAGAGAGAGATGGATTTTCCAGTAGCTTGGCTTGTAGGAATTTTTGCTGTTTCTGGAAACCACCTTCAGAACTTAATTGCAGATAGAACTTGGCATAGGAATAGATGAAACTCTGTGACTTAAAAATAACTGTAAAAATTATAAATGCTACAATCTAGACCAAAACCCAACACTAGAAGGTAAATGTTACATAAAAAAAAAGCTTTCCTAGATTGTTTTTCATAGAGCTTGTACAATGCTATTTGACATATATACTTATAACACAAAAAATTGAGGCCAATATACCATACAGGTAGTGATTTGAACCACATATGTGTGCACACACACATGCTTTGATCATAATCCCAAAACTTTTATTTTTTAAGAAGAAGTCATTCATGTAAGAATGTAAGATTCTATAAATCTGTTGAATATTTTGTAGTTTAAATTCTATTTCTGAAATGCTTAAGCCATTATATAGTTCTTGAAATTGTATTGATTGTTTTCCTCTCCATGACATTTGTATTTGACCAATAATTTCCACTTAATTATTCTTTGAGATTACAATTTAGCATCTCTTTCCACCATTCTCCGCTTTGGTTCCTGAAATTTTAAGTCTGACTTTAGTTTCCTAATGTGTTTTGGGCTTCAGCCAATTGAGTTTTCAATCATTGTTCCAGTGTTTGAAATCACTGGTAGCTCTGTCCAAAGAAAAATATAATAGGAAAATAATATTATGCAAGTCTGTGGGAAGTTTCTACTTTCAAGAAATTGCCTCCACTTTTAATCATGGCTTTCTCCTTTATTTTCTTATTCATTGTTTTTTAGAAAAATCTTCTCTCCAAAGGTTTTTACATGACTGATTTCTTAGTACAGAAAATTCAGCCAGTTTTTTAATAAACTGGAAAATATTAGTTACTAGTGAGAAGTCAGTGGACTCAAAGAGGAAGTAATTTAAATTTACAACATGAATAAGCTATTAGTCACCCATCACTGGCACTGACTGTTTAGAGGTAGGTGAATATGTAGATGTGTGGCAATTATGCTTAACACCAAAATATACCTTTATGTCCATCTGCCATTGCCATTCTCTCTCAGATGGCTGTGTCTGAGTCGTCTTTAGCTAATGCAAATTAATGCTCACTGTCAAATGGAAATCACTGTCCATTAGCTTCCCTGAGGTTACTGAGGGCTCCTGCCCACCTGCTACCCAGCAAGAGTGTGTTCTCCTGCTTCTGGATGCCATGAGTAGTAATGAACTCGGGAGATAGTCTTTGATTCACATACTGGAGATGCTGATTGAAGAAATGCTCAGTTGCATATGAAATCAGAATTTCCTATTCACTTGAATAATTTAGGACACTCTCATTCAAAGTCAGAATTAGGGATTCTAACTCAGATTTTGTCTGTCAGTACAGCGAAGCAGTCTTTCCAGAACTCAGCCACATCCCGGGTAGCCTGTGTCTAGTCTCAGCACATCCCAGGTAGCCTGTGTCTAGTCTCAGCACATCCCAGGTAGCCTGTGTCTAGTCTCAGCACATCCCAGGTAGCCTGTGTCTAGTCTCAGCACATCCCAGGTAGCCTGTGTCTAGTCTCAGCACATCCCAGGTAGCCTGTGTCTAGTCTCAGCACATCCCAGGTAGCCTGTGTCTAGTCTCAGCACATCCCAGGTAGCCTGTGTCTAGTCTCAGCACATCCCGGGTAGCCTGTGTCTAGTCTCAGCACATCCCGGGTAGCCTGTGTCTAGTCTCAGCACATCCCGGGTAGCCTGTGTCTAGTCTCAGCACATCCCGGGTAGCCTGTGTCTAGTCTCAGCACATTTCATACATACTTCAGGAACTCACTGCCGTCAGTTCCCGCTTCCCTGAGTTGCTGGTCCTGAAAAGTCACTCCTTTCTGGGATGATAGCAATGTCAGTTTCCTTCCCTCAAAAGAGGAACAGCTCTACCCACTCATCTTACCCCAGGCATACACCATACCCTGACGTGCACTAATACAGGGACATCTTGGATAATACTTTTTACAAGCATTTCTATTAGTTTTGTTACAGAGCATAATGAAATCAATAGATGGCTCCCAGCGCACACTTGGTTATCCAGTTAGTCATCTCCCCCTTCCCAGATTTATTGAGGTATAGTTGGCAAATAAAAATGATGTACAATGTGCTTTTTTGATGTACCCAACATTACATTTGTAAAAATATGATCACAGTCAAGCCAATTACCATATTCATCATCTCCCACAGTTACCCTTCTGTGTGTGTAGAGGTGTGTGTGGCAATGGCATATAAGATCTACTCCTAGCAGTTTGCGAGTATATAGTACGTTATTATTAACTATAGTTAGCCAGTGGTACAACAGATCTCCAGAACCAGTTAGTCATAATATATAGAGTTCATTAGTGTCCACGTACTCTTCTAACAGGAAGTGAACAGAGCTCCTACATTTAAGACCATAACCAGGGTGGATCTGGGTTTGAAACTATCTTAGGAATGTTAGAAAATGAGAGCAAAAGAATACCACAATGTTTTTAACTATGAATTATGGAACAAAAAATCATTTAAACAGGGTGAATGCATTTTTTTGCAAAAGAAAATATGTCCTATGTGTCTGGGGAGAGGGAGAATTCCATTTGTAGTTGGTCAACAGTGCTGTTTTGACACTTCTGATGTTGTGCTCTCTCCGAAGCTTATAGAATTAAAGTTTGAAAAGTTCGACGTAGAGCGAGATAACTACTGCCGATACGATTACGTGGCTGTGTTCAACGGCGGGGAAGTCAACGATGCCCAGAGAATCGGAAAGTACTGTGGCGATAGTCCCCCAGCGTAAGTAGCGCCTACTTGTGTACTTCATATCCTGCTTGGTTTTTTGTTTTTTTGTTTTTAGTTTTAGTTTTATTTGAGAGGCAGAGAGCGAGCAAGAATGAGCAACCCTGACTGAGAAAGGTTCACTCCTCAAAGGCCTTGAATGGCTGGGCCTGAGCTGGGTCATAGTCACAAGCCAGGAGGCCCACAGAAAGTAATGCCAGTGTGATTGAGTTAACTCCCTAAGGGCCAGTTTAAAGAAAATTGATTGTTTTTGCCTTCGATTTTGGTGAAAGAAAAAAGATTTTTCTGATGAGAATTCCTCATCAAAAAATAAGCCCACACACCGATTTGAGGATGGAATTCATGCTACGTAACTGTCCCAAAAAACAAGTCAACAACTGAAAAGTTTCCAGGTTGATAGCGCCCCCAGAGGCTGACAAATCAAAATGTGAATTTTCTCTGGAAGAATGCATTGTTTTAAAAAGATGTGTTTGTTTACTTGAGAGGCAGAGCAACAGAGAAAGGTGGACAGAGAGGTCTTCCACCTGCTGGTTCACTCCTCAGATGGCCCACACCTGTCAGCTCTGGGCCAGGCTGAAACCAGGAGCCAGGAGCTCCATCTTGGTTTCCCACATGATCTACTGCCTTCCTAGGCACGTTAGTGGGGAGCTGGATTGGAAGTGAAGGAGCCAGGACTCAAACCAGTGTTCAGGTACAGGGTGCTGGCATTGCAAGAGGCAGCTTATCCCACTGCGTGACAATGCCAGCCCCTGGAAGGTTGCATCCTAACTCAGGCTTTAAGGATTTTTATTGGAGCTGGCGCCATGGCGCAGTAGGTTAATCCTCTGCCTGCAGTGTTGGCATCACATATGGACACCGGTTCTAGTCCTGGCTGCATCTCTTCCAATCCAGCTCTCTGCTATGGCCTGGAAAAGCAGTAGAAGATGGCCCAAGTGCTTGGGCCCCTGCACCCACATGGGAGACCAGGGAAAAGCACCTGGCTTCTGGTTTCAGATTGGCATAGCTCTGGCTGTTGTGGCCATTTGGGGAGTGAACTAATGGAAGGAAGACCTTTCTGTCTCTCCCTCTCACTGTCTGTAACTCTACTTCTCACATAAATAAATCTATTTTTTTTAAAAAAAAAAAGAATTTCTATCAGGAAAGTTTCAGGGAATACAAAACACAAAGGAAAAGCCAACGTAAAAATGAGTCGCAAATAAACAGTATAATCAAGCCCACAGAGGTTATATATGTATTAAAATTATAAGACAATATAAAGTAAGTGTGGTTAAAGAAATTTGTTCAAAATATATTGGGCCTACAAAGTGAAGGCCACTGGAAGTATGACTAAGAAACAAGAGACTTTCAAGAATGACCAAACAGACTTAACAAGGAACCAAAAAGAATTTCCAGAACTGAGATGTAATCATTGAAACAAGAAGCAATGCATGTGTTAAACTGCTGATAAAACATAGTTGCAGCAAGAGTTAGGGAATTGGGAAATGAATGTGAACTAATTACTTGAATATAGCACAAGGAGACAAAATATAACGAGACTGAGGCACAGAGACTAGAGTGAAAGGAATTAAGGCACATTTAATCAGAATTTTTTTTTTCTGTAAGTAAAGAGGCAATGTATGAAATCTGTTTGAAGAAGTAATTTTTTTTATTTGACAGGTAGAGTTATAGACAGAGACAGAGAGAAAGGTCTTCCCTCCGCTGGCTCACTCCCCTAATGGCCGCTATGGCCACCGCTCAGCACCAATCCGAAGCCAGGAGCCAGGTGCTTCCTCCTGGTCTCCCATGCAGGTGCAGGGACCCAAGCGCTTGGGCCATCCTCCACTGCCTTCCCCGGCCACAGCAGAGAGCTGGACTATAAGAGGAACAACCGGGATTAGTACCCGGCGCCCCAACCGGGACTAGAACCCAGGGTGCCGGCACCACAGGCGGAGGACTAGCCAAGTAAGCCACGGCGCTGGCCTGAAGAAGTAATTTAAAACCTGAGACTTTCCACCCCAGTGCTGTGGCATAGAGGGTAAAGCCGTCACCTGGAGTACTGGCTGCTCCACTTCTGATCCAGCTCTCTGCTGTGGTCTAGGAAAGATGGCCCAAGTCCTTGGGCCTCTGCACTCGTGTGGGAGACCTGGAGGAAGCACCTGGCTTTGGATCAGACCAACTCCAGCCATTGAGTTCATTTGGAGAGTGACCCAACAAATAGAAGGCACCTCATTTTCTCTCTGTCTCCACCTCTCTATAACTCTTTCAAATAAATAAATCTTAAAAAAAATTTTTTCCAGTATAGATGAAAGATATCAATTATGAAATTTAAGAAAATAAATCTTAAGCAACACAGGTAAGATACCTATTCCTGCATGTATTACAGTAAAACCACAAAATAACAGAGAAGGTGTTAAAAACGGATTATCACAAATAGCCCGACAGCGGGTTTCTCCATAGCAACAGTGTAAGTTAGATCATAGATCTGTGTATCCATGCACAATTTCTCACGGTAAACTTTTTCCATAAACTTGAAAGCCATCTGTATGCATGATTTCAGATTTTTTGGCACCCAAATAAATTTATTTTTTAATTCCATTATCGTTGGATATCTAGATGCACTTAGAATCAATGCAAGTGGACCAAATCATTAATGAAAGATAGAAAAGTGTTAAATTTGATTTAAAAAAGCAAAATCCAAGTATATGCTATTCAGAAGACATATCCCTCCAAAATAACAGCATAAAGGAATTTGAAAATAAAAGAATAAATTATTTAGAACAATTTTTAATGGCAGGAAAACTAGCACAGATTTATTAATATCAGTAAATAATAGATTTTAAGCAGAAAGCACAACTAGAAGTAGTTACTGTATGATCGAAGACATAGATTTCAGAATATATCAATAAATCATGGAAATTAATAGGAAAATATAACAACCCAATGGAAAAAAATTGGTAAAAGACATGAAAAGGCATTCCCAAGAAGAGAGCTGCACAGTTAACAAATCTTAGAAAGAGTGTAAATTGGTGTAGCCATATTCGCAATCAATTTGGCATTCTCTAATGAAGTTTCAAATGAGCATCTGTCCTATGACTGAAAAAAAAGTATGTGTCCTGCCCTCCTGGTGCACCCAGCACTAGACACCTCTTGCCTGAAATGTTCTCAGCAGTATTGTTGCCATGGAGGAGGGCAGGAAGCAGCCCAGTGTCTGTCAGCAAGAGAGTAGTTGTCATGGTGCACACCGTATAGCAGTGAAAACAGTGGATGAGCCTCACCATGACAGTGTTGAGGGTGAAAAAAAGTCACAAAGTGTGCCTTGTGCCATTTCATTTTTACAGAGTTTATACATATGTGAAGGTATGCAGATGTGTTGTTTGGTGATGCATATACGTGTTCTCAGCCTGTAGGAAACAGCAAGGTAGCGATAAGTACACAATTCAGAGTAGTTATTGCCTTTTTGAGGTGGGGGCTGGGAAGGCAATGGAGGCGGCGGCTGCGTGTCATTTTTGAGCACTTTGACTATCAGAGTAGCTGAACTGCCAGCCCCCCAGCTGATGCTTCTGTCCCGAGGAATGGTTTTCCATGGTCAGAATACTCCTGCAGTAGGGCAGTTGAGAGAGCGAGAAAATCTGCTAGGAGAGTGTTTCCCCTGTTAAAGTAAGAGTGCTCAGGTAGGTATCTGTCCATCAAGTCTCCACTTGGAACACCTGCCTCCCATATCAAAGGGCCTGGGTTCGAGTCCTGCCTCTGACCTCCAATCCAGTTTCCAGTTCATGTGTACCCTGGGAGGCAGCAGGTGATGGCTGAAGTATTTTGGGTCCCTGCCAATAGCGTCAGAGACTCAGATTGAGTTCCCAGCTCTTGGCTTTGGTGTGGCCCAGCCCCAGCTATCATGGGCATTTGGGGAGTGAACCAGCAGAAGGAAATCTTTCTCTTTCAACAGCTTTCAGATAAGTAAGCTGCAGAAAACGTGTAGGATGAGCACTGGGGATAGGTGGACATCACCTATCTTACTGGCTTGGTTTGGTGTATTATTTATACCGTGGAATTTCATCCAAAAACATTTGTTATACCCAAGCTATGTGCTGGGCAATATGTTAGGTACCCGTTTTACAGAGATAAAGCAGAATGCAAAGATAAAGAGTGGGAGGGAACAAAACATGGCAGGTAATTGGCAGAGGAAAGCCCTGGTGGGTTTTCAGGAGTCCTGCCCAGCCTGGACAGGTGATGAGAGGAAGCTTGTTAGAGGAGATTGTGCCTCTTGAAGCTGAGGCCACAGGCAGAGTTGGGGTGAGTCAGAGGCAGGTGGGAGGACAGACTCATTCCAAGAGAGAATTTTATTCACAACGATACTTGGGGGAAATAAATGCTATTTCTGGAACTTTAACCTTGAGAGAGATGCGGCAGGAGGGTTAAGTTAGTTTCCAGATCCCTCAGAGCTGGGAGCCTTCCACATGCATTCAAGCAGGCAATGGCCTGACCATTGGTCCATTGGTTCTAGAACCTTCCTGCTTGACAAGGTGAACAGGGGGGCAAGTGAGGAGGCTGTTGCAATGGCCCAGGTAAAGCCTAGGCAGCAGAGAGGGTGGTAGGGATGAAGAGGAGGATGTGGATCAAGTAATACTTAGGAGGCAAAATTTGCAGGACCTGATGTTTGCCTGTGATGATTGAAAGGGCGACTTGGAATGGCAAACCAGGGCCAGCTAACACAGCCGACTGCGTCACATAAGATAGCATCTCCGTCCCTTCCTGGGACCTGCCATGCAGAGAGGAGCTGAGTGAGATTTGCTGTTGGCTGCCTGTTTGTTTGGAGCAGTGATTTGCAGGTACAACACCTGGCTCTCAGTATTCTTTCATTGTACCATGGTTCTGTTGCATTTATACAAAGCCCAGTAGCAGCATAACAGAAATACATCTTTATTAGGAAAATACTCTTCCTTGAGAAAATTCAGTTTCCTCTGCTCGGCGGTGAATGATCCCAGTAATTATCCCATCGCGCACAAGTCTTGCCTGGCATGGTCTCCAGATTTCCTTTGCTTCTTACAAAAACTGCTTACTGCAGTTATATCGCTTATGCAAGATTAGCATATTTTATTTGTAATCACAGGTGAGAATTATGTTTAGTACACTCTTCATTTATTTAATGGAATGTAGTTTTTAAACACAAGACCATTGCTGTGAAGAGCTTGACTCTAGAAGGCATGAGTCACTTTTGTGACTGGAACTCTGTGTGGGTCACCAGGCTCACTTCAGCTTTGTCCCATGCCCTGGCTTGCAGTTTTTCTCCTCGGTCGGGTACGTACAGATCCATGCTCCCTCGAGTATGTACAGATCCGTGCTCCCTTGAGTACATACAGATTCGTGTTCCCTCGAGTATGTACAGATCCGTGCTCCCTTGAGTACATACAGATCCGTGCTCCCTCGAGTACATACAGATCCGTGCTCCCTGCCACAGAGCTCCACTGACAGCTGATCAGAGGGGACAAAAGTGAGTCATCTCATTTCTTCCCCATGATGCCTAAGAAGCAAGTTAGTTACAAAGATGCCTCAAAAAAAGTTTAGCTAATTTACTGATTACTTCTATTAAACTACTTGTTAATTGTCTCAATTAGTTTTTAATTATAACTAGCAAACTTATTTCTACCATAGTTTACTAATGGAAAAACATGAATGAAATCACCATCATGTAGAGCATAACTAGCCCCCAAGACCAAAGAGAGCTTTTGAACCTCAGTTGTCATCTCGGCTACCTCTTCAGTACCAGCTCACCAGCAAGCCCCAGATTAGAGTTCTTCGTCAGTGGTCATGTGTGACCAGCAGAACAGAAATCACTTTCTCTTTTTCCTTCCCAACATTTTGCTAATGGGGAGTATAAGCAGAAATGCTTCCACTGCAGCCATGCATTAGAACTTGCATTTAAGGTGGTGGGGGTGTTTGGTGCAGCTGCGTCCCATAGGACATGCCTGGGTTTGAGCTCCCACTTCCAGCTGCCTGCTGATGCACACCTTGGGAGGCAGTAGGTGATGGCTCAAGTGCTTGGGTCCCTGCCACCCACATGGGAGACCTGGATGGAGTTCCAGAGTTTTTGCTTTGGCCTGGCCCAGCCCTGGCTGTTGCGGGTGTTTGGGGAACAAACCAGCGGACAAGAACTCTGCCGCTCATTCCCTTCCCCACCTGCTGTGCGTGCGCCCGTGCCTGCCTGCTTGCCTGTCTCTCTTTGAAATAACTCAGTTAAAAGTTTAAAGGTGAAAGAGAAGTCCCTTGAAGCCCTGCATTGCTTGCTTACCCCTGGGTGACAGCTACTGTGGAAATCGGTACGTCACATTTGTCTGATTCTTTGTGGTCAGCATCTGCCTTCCCAGGCCTTCTGGAACCCAGAGTCTTGGTGCAGAGGAGCTGTGCAGTTTCCATCGGGCCTCCCTGAGGAGCCTGGAGGGCAGCCTCAGGGTCACTGTCGCATTGGTCCCGGTGGCTGCTGTGACCTTGTAGGGGTCTCTGGAAACTGAGCTGCACACACTGGGCAGACTACCTGCACCCTCAGTGTGCATTCGCGTTCCCTGGGCACTAGAGGCACAGTGCCTCGCCGGACCAACGCTGACTGGGCCTTAGCTCTCAGCGTTCACATTTAGCAGGTTTAAGACTTTCATCTTCTTAAGGGTTTTAGCTTTACAGTTTGAACAGATGGCAAGTCTAGTGTCAGAAATGGGCAGAGTGGAGAGCTCAGAAATTTTACATTTTCAGGAGGTATCGAACTTTATGTATTTTCTTCTTTTTAAGAAAGTCTTTTTTGTCTTTTAGGCCAATTGTGTCAGAGAGAAATGAACTTCTTATTCAGTTTTTATCAGATTTAAGCTTAACTGCAGATGGATTTATTGGACACTACAAATTCAGGCCAAAAAAACTGCCGACAACCACAGTGCCACCTGTTACCACCACAGTCCCTGTGACAGCGACAGCAGGTGAGTTTTTCTGTTTGGAAGTTTGTGTGAACACTTTAGGATGTAGGAATTCTTTGGAAGCAGAGCAAATTAAATAGGAGGGAGATACTCCTATTTAAAATACTAAATAAGTGAAGTAGGATGCTAACTTACAGAGGAATGACTCCATTAATGAAAGAAACATACAGTATATAAGAATGCTTATCAGCTAATAGTTTTTAATTATGACACTTAAAAATTACTCTGCCACTTATGATGCTGGCATTCCATATTAGAGTGCTGGTCCGAGCCCTGGCTACCCCTTCTAAGGCTAAAGCAGTGGAAGATGACCCAAGTATGTAGGCCCCTGCACCCATGTGGGGAGACCCAGATGAAGCGCTTGACTGCTGACTTCAGCATAACCCAGCCCTGGCCATTGCAGCCATCTGGGGAGTGAACCAGCGGATGGAAGACCTCTCTCTTTGTTTCTCTCTCCCTCTCTGTAACTCTTTCAAATACATTAAAAAATCTTTGGAAGAAAAAAAGAATTACTAGAAAGCCTGCTATAGGCATGGATCCTTATAAGCCTAAACCACCTTTTCTGATGCGTATGAAGCTGTGGCTTTCTTTTCATTACACAGCATTGTGGTAGTTCAAGTTAAAGTTCTAGGGCCTTGACGTTTGCCAGGTTTTACAACTGGCCGTGTTTGTACTTTTTTTACTTCTTAGCAAAATGCCATAAAAATATTCTCAAATGGAAGTAACTCGGAAGCATTCACTGTAATTCAGAAGTTGGTTGGGAAGCTGGCTTGGGGCAGGGCCTTAGAGATAGAGAGGCAGGAGGGGTCCAGGTATCTTGCTCTCTGCATCCTGTCTGCTCCATCTACTGGGATTTCAGGCCTCAGATCTAGAACTGCAGGTCCAGGGAGGAGGGGGAAAGGCGAGAAGGAAAGACCTACAGTTCAGATTTTAAATTGGCTGAAAAAGCCCCACCTAATTGCCCACATCTCATGCACACAACCTGGACAGAGCTGTTCTGAATACAGCCGGGAGCCTCCTGGTCTGGTTTTTCAGCGCACCTTACAAGTGGGCCACCTTGTGGCCGGAAGGTGTACTGCCTCATCTCAGTGCACTGGCCCAGTGACTTCTCTGGTCACACGCACGCTGCTAGTGGTTCCCCAGCTTTTATCTCCATCCTGACCTTTCTCTGAAATTACAAAGGTAGATTTTTAATTGTCTTCTAGACATTTTGCAACTGCTAAGCCTTTAAATGCAGGCACAGGGAACTCAGCTTTCTTTAATCAGTTTTCTGCTCAGGGCTGCTTCTCCACTTGTTCTCCCAAGCTCTTCTCAGCATCAGTAGCCATGCTCATAGGGTCCTTGTCCTTGTCACCTCCCGCTCTAACCCCCCCAGCACCCCTCACACACAGCAGACCACGTAGTCTTCCATTAAATTCATAGCCTACAGCTGAGCTGGCCCATGTAGCAGACGCCTATGAGCATCTAGGGATACTTGGAGCTACAATTTTATCTTTATTTAAGTCAGTTCAAGTGGAGGTGGCAAGAGATTTAAATTTAAAAGTCACCAACATACAGGTGGTTGAAACCATGATCAAGAATGAGGGGGCTGGCGCCGTGGCACACTAGGTTAATCCTCCGCCTGTGGCACCGGCATCCCATATAGGTGCCGGTTCTAGTCCTGGCTGCTCCTTTTCTGATCCAGCTCTCTGCTATGGGATAGCAGTAGGAGATGGCCCAAGTCCTTGGGCCCCTGCACCCGCGTGGGAGACCAGGAAGAGGCACCTGGCTCTTGGCTTTGAATCGGTGCAGCCCCAGCCATTGCGGCCATTTGGGGAGTGAGCCAGCGGATGGAAGACCTCTCTCTCTGTCTCTCCCTCTCACTGTCTGTAACTCTACCTCTCAAATAAATAAAAAAAATCTTTAGAAAAAAAAAAAAGATGAGATTGACTAGGGACAGACACATTAGGAGCAAATGGAGGAAAGGAGCTAGGATTAATCTCTAGGGCTTCCACTTAAAAAAATTTATTTATTTATTTGAAAGGCAGAGTGACAGACACACAGAGAATAATAATCCACCTGCTTGCTTCACTCCCCAAATGGCCATAACAGCCGGGCCCGGGCCAGGCGAAAGCCAGGAGCTAGGAACTCCATCTGGGTCTCCCTCATGTGTGCTCAAGCCATCATCCAGTGCCTTCCCAGGCGCGTTAGCGGGGAGCTGGATTGGAAATGGAGCAGCTGAGACTCAAACCAGTGTTCTGATACGGGGTGACAGCATTGCAACTCGCTGCACCACAACACTGGCCCCTAGAGGCTCCAGGTTTCTAAGGAGTAGAATATCCTGGCAGAGACTGTGAAAGGGTTGTCAGGAGGAGCACGTGCTGTGCAAGAGCGTTCTCCGACGGGAGAGCTCGGTGAGTCGGGTGCTGGGGACATGAAATAGCAGGACTAAGATGTCTGCATTTGGCCTTGTGACAAAGAGGCTACTGAGACCCTCCCGAGAGCTTGTGCAATGGCATTGTGCAGGCAGAGTGGGTTGAGGAGTCTGTGGTACGAGGCAAAGAAATTGAGGTAGAAAGTTCCAGTAACTCTTTCCTCAAATTTGTCCCTAAAGAAGGGGGGGAGGTTTTTAGCCTTGAACTTGGGAATGCAGATGGGAATGCAGATGGGAAGTGGTCAGGGCATAAAGGCAGATAGAAGGGATAAAGGTGGGCAGTCTGGCTCCCAAGGGCTCACGGGAGAAATGACCTTAGCCAGAGGGGTGACGGCCTCTCCCGGGAGAGGAGGGGAAGAGGAATGGGCCCTGTGTAGGTGACCGGGAGGTCTGCGGCTCTCTGGTTTTCTGCCGCAGCTTCTGCTCTCCCTAGAGAATTGGAGAGGCCACCTGCAGAGAGTCAAGGCAGTGGCCACACAGCGGTTAGGGGAATGAGAGCGAATGTGATGAATGGCTGTGGAAATGGGAGAGTAACTTGGTTTCCAGACTGCCTGTCGCACTGAGGAGGTCTGAGTGCAGACACAGAAACATAGATTCTCCATAGAATTCACGCAAGGTTGAATTACAGAGGGGAAAGGGAGTTTAGGTACTCTGAAGACCACATGGCCAGCGCCGTGGCTCACTAGACTAATCCTCTGCCTGCAGCGCTGGCACCCCCAGTTCTAGTCCCAGTTGGGACACTGGATTCTGTCCCGGTTGCTCCTCTTCCAGGCCAGCTCTCTGCTGTGGCCCGGGAGTGCAGTGGAGGATGGCCCAGGTGCTTGGGCCCTGCACCCCATGGGAGACCAGGAGGAAGCACCTGGCTCCTAGCTTCGGACTGGCGCTGAGCACCAGCCGTAGCGGCCATTTTGGGGGTGAACCAACAGAAGGAAGACCTTTCTCTCTGTCTCTCTCTCTCTAACTCTGCCTGTCCAAAAAAAAAAAAAAGGACCACATGAATGACCTTGGTGGGTGAGAGCCCAGTGGAAAGAAGGGGCCATCAGAGAAGGAGGTACTTCTCTCTGAAGGGAGGAGAGAACTTCCACTTTGCTTACGGTGTTATCTTTTTATTTTTTATTTTTTTTTTTAATTTTTTGACAGGCAGAGTGGACAGTGAGAGAGAGAGACAGAGAGAAAGGTCTTCCTTTGCCGTTGGTTCACCCTCCAATGGCCGCCACGGCCGGCACACTGCGGCCGGCGCACCGCGCTGATCCGATGGCAGGAGCCAGGAGCCAGGTGCTTTTCCTGGTCTCCCATGGGGTGCAGGGCCCAAGCACCTGGGCCATCCTCCACTGCACTCCCTGGCCACAGCAGAGAGCTGGCCTGGAAGAGGGGCAACCGGGACAGAATCCGGTGCCCCGACCGGGACTAGAACCTGGTGTGCCGGCGCCGCAGGGCGGAGGATTAGCCTAGTGAGCCGCGGCGCCGGCCCACGGTGTTATCTAAATACTGATGGAGTTTGTGGATTCAAAAGGCCTCGGTAGCCTAGGCAGCTCCTGTCGAGAGCCTCAGGTGCTCTCTGACGTCATATGTGAGACTTGTTAAATCAACAACAGGAGTCACTGCGCACTGACTCCCCATGTAGAACCTGTGTCCTCCGTGAGTTGTATTATGAGAGTGAACTGTGAAACTTCTCAAAGATTTACTTCGTTTTAGTGTATTAAGTAGAGGATATTCTTATGCCTCATAAGTTTTAGTTATGCCTAAGTGTCCAACTCCATGCCTCGTTTTCTTAGGTGCTTCGTTAATTAATGCTAAAACTTGTTCTCAAGGATTTACTTTATTTTAATGTATTAAGTGGAAGATATTCTTATGTCTCATAAGTTATAGTTATGTCTAAGTGTTTGCAAAAGGTGTATCATTCTTCGGTACTTCTTTAAAGTTAATTGAGTTTCTAAAAAAAAAAAAAACAGTGAAATTAACTTTGAGATGCAATGATTTTGAACAGCTCTTGTCTCGACCGTTGAGGAACAGTGTTTTTTTGTTTGTTTGCAAATTGTTGAACTCTTAGTATAGAGTCGGTCGTCTGGGTATAAAGTTGATTGAAAATGGATCACAGTCGGCGCTGCGGCTCACTAGGCTAATCCTCCACCTGCGGCGCCGGCACACCGGGTTCTAGTCCCGGTCGGGGCGCCGGATTCTGTCCCGGTTGCTCCTCTTCCAGTCCAGCTCTCTGCTGTGGCCCGGGAGTGCAGTGGAGGATGGCCCAAGTGCTTGGGCCCTGCACCCCATGGGAGACCAGGAGGAAGTACCTGGCTCCTGGCTTCAGATTGGCGCAACGCGCTGGCTGTAGCAGCCATTTGGGAGTGAACCAATGGAAGGAAGACTTTTCTGTGTCTCTGTCTCTCACTGTCTAACTCTGTCTGGCCAAAAAAAAAAAAAAAAATGGATCTTAGTGGAGAATGGGACTGGGAATGGGAGAGGGAAGAGGCAGAGGGATGGCAGTGTGGGTGGGAAGAATCACTGTGTTCCTAAAGTTGTACTCATGAAGTGCATGAAACTTGTATTCCTTAAATAAAAGGTTTCTTTGGGAAAAAATGATAGTCAAGAAATGGTTGAAACAGCAGGTGTTAGAAGTGTCAAAGGAAGTAAAATATCAAAGGAAACAAATTCAAGCCAGGGTTGACGGACTGGGGCAACAGGAGGGGGCGGTGTGCTGACTGTCCAAAGACAGAGAAGAAAAAAGTAATCATGAAAAAATGAACTAAGCTGGAAGGAGAAGCAGCTATGCCGGCTCCCAGGACCTCTAAACGGAGAGGCTGACCATGAACAACTTTAGCACAAGGACGCAAGAGGCAGAGAAGGGACCGAGAACCGTTCCCGGAGATTGAGCCACAGGGCCCAGGCATCGTCCTTGGTGGGGTGGCAGGAACACGTGCAGAGGGAGGCTGAGAAGCAGGGCCAAGTATGTGAATGCAGTGTGGAGGGGACAGAGGAGGAGGGCCAGGCCGTAGAGCTGACCGCCTACAGGCGGGAGAGCAGGGGTCGTGGCAGCTTCTGCACAGACGTGCTGAGGTGCAGGGGCTGGTACCGTGGTCCACGTTAAAAGGTGCTGCTGAGTTAACTTCAGGTGAATTCAGTGCCCAAGGGAGGTCCCCAACCTCGGGAACAGCGATACAGGTCTCCTAAAGATTGGCCGAGTGCACCCCTCGCGCTCGCTGGCTCGCTCTCCGCTGTTTAAGCTGTCATGTGGACGTTAATGTGGAAGTGTGTGTTACTATATTTTAACACTGTGACTCAGATCCTTTCTGAAGTGAAGTAGGGGTGCAAATCAAGAGTCCATAAGGACGGTGTTTGGCATAGGGGTAAGTTGTGGATTGGACACGTGCGTCCCTCCTCAGTGTGCCTGGATTCCAGTCCCATGTCCACTCCAGACTCTGCCTTCTTGTTCCTGCACACATTGGGAGGTGACGGCTCAGATACCTGGATCCCTGCCACCCATTAGGAAGAACGGAATTGAGTTCCTGCCTTCAGCCAGGCCCAGCCCCAACCATGCAGTGACTAGCAGATGGGAGCTCTGTGTGTCTGTCTTCAGTCAATCAACTCACAGAGGAGTGGGCACAATATACTAGGACAATATTATAATGGCAGAAATTTACCCAAAAGGCAAATTCTCTTATAGTTGTTTAGTTCTTCCTAACATAATACCACACAGAAGTGAATAGTTAGGAAACATTTTTGAAACATTAAAAAAATGGAGCTTAAATATCATCATTTTGTTAATTTGTTTCTCAGCATTGGCATTAAGTGTGGAGCCAGGTCACTCCTTGTTGTGGGGCGGTCCTGTCGCTGCAGGCTCCTTAGCAGCGCCCCTGGCATTTACTCTCTGGATGCTGGTAGAACCCCTGGATGGGACAACCAGAACCGTCTCTGGATAGTGTCACCCGGGGACACTGCACCACCTGCTGAGGGGCACCGTGTTTATTTAGCTTTAACTTTGTCCACTTCTCAGTTCTTAAGATCCTGACAGCCAATGCCAGGTTCAAAATAAATATTGAGTGAAAGCTTGCATCCAATGATAGACCTAACCCTGAACACGTGAGCCCGCTCCACTCACCACTGGGACTGGCACATTGCAGACGCACCGAGAAAGCCCCTGGGTCGCCAGGCGTGACCCTGTCTTCAGATTTGTCGTCCTGGGACTTCCTAAGCAGGGCACATGGAGAGTGTGCATCTATTTTTGACTCTAGTGTTAGTTTTATGTAACGGAAGAAGAGAACGGGGCTGAATTTGGATTATCTCTGCTGGGTACTAGGTTGCTGAGGAAGCGAGAGCAGGAGCGGGTAGCGTGAAGACCTGCTTTCGTGGGGTTTCCGATGCTTTCGTTGCGATGCGAGACGGGTGGCTCAGGGAAATCGGCGGTCATCCTAAATGGATACCTTCACACATAGACATGGTAGTTATCCTTGAATTCATTTTCTTGAACCGTGTGTCTTTCTTCTTTAAGGTGTAAAACCCACCGTGGCCCTGTGTCAGCAGAAGTGCAAGCGGTCGGGGACTCTGGAGAGCAATTATTGCTCAAGTAACTTTGGTAAGAGATAAAAACCAGCCTCTTCTCCTCAGCCAGAAACTCGAGGCCGTGTGCTTCCTCTCCAGGGAGTGCCTGGGAGTTTAGTGGGGAGGGTCAGCACTGCGCTCATGTCCCCAGGAAAACGGTTTCTTTTCCACCAGAGTGTGCTGACCTGTACTGGTTGAACTATGAAATTTCATAAGTGAGAAAAACAGGTACAATTCATAAAAACATGCGTTTTCACTTAAATTGACTGATTTGGCTCTTCAGTGAATGTTACTGTTATCCCCTGTATTCCGGCCGACTCTTTCTGAAAAAACCTGCATGGTTTTTTCATGCACTGAATAGGTTTTTCACACATCTTAAATTCAGCTCAAGTCCATGCAAAACCCGCCCAGGCTTCCAATAAGAAGCTGGTCTCTTGCAGAAGTTCAGGTACGCCCACTGTAATGCCCTTCCAAGGAGCTGAAGTGAGGCTTGGACATCCCAAGTTCACTTGGAAACTCATGAACCTGAGATGCTGTTGAGCGACTTGGAACTTCAAAGTCTTCCCAAGTACAAAATTGTGCCATCTGGGGAAACTACTTAAGAGCAAATTATTCTAAAGTTCATTATGTTGGTAATTTTTTTAAAGCACCTTAAAAGGAGCACTTAAAGAAAAGTCTCATCAGGAACAGGAAGTTGGTAGAATCTGAGTAGGTTACCCCAAACAAGGGGGCTCCCCAGAGAGCCCTCGCTTGCTTTCTCAGTGTCTCCACGTGCTAACCGTCTGCAGCCAAGTGCAGGTGTGAAGATGCTGACCGATCTGGGGCCCTAAACCTTACCGGAGTTTGCATGCGGAAATTGAGATACCCGATAAAAAGGAAGTGCAGGAGTGTCGGTGGCAAGTCATTGCTGTCACATCCAGTGTCGTCTTCCGTAGGAGACTCCCCTCCCCCTCCCTGATGACTGACAGAGGACAGCCATCACCTCGAATCACAGTGAGGCGTGGGAAGAGCTCCTAATTTCAGCTTCCTGCCAGTGCGGATCCTGGGAGGCGGCAGTGGGAGACCTGGACTGCTCTCCCAGCCCTGGGCTCTAGCCCTGGGCCAGTCCCAGCCATGTGGACATTTGGGGAGTGAAATAGTGGAAAGGAACTCTATCTATCTATAAGCTTCTCAAATAAATAAAAGGTTTAAAAAAATTTTTTTTAATTGAGATCATAGTGATTCCCCCATCATGGGGGGAATACTTTTAGCAAAGTATTGCTGCTAAAGATTCAAAGTGTTACGGAGTGTGCATAGGTAGAGGCTTATCAGCCTCTTATTTAGTGATTGATCTGCTTGTTGGATACAATATTTTAAACAGTCCTCAGTGACAGATGCAAAGTGGGAGGTATTTGTTTCTCTCCTAGTTAGCAACACCAAACAGAGTATTATAACTTTATGACCCTTTATTCCAACCTGAGATTTGGTAACAAATGTACAGAATCAAGTTCCAGGGCTCTATTTGGTTTTGCTTTTGTTTTTTACCATGTTTCAGTGGCAGGCATTGGGACTAGCAGTTAAGACCCCAGGTAGGATGCCCACAGCCGTATCCGAGTGCCTGGGTTCGTCTCCCGGCTCCTGCTCCTGACTCCTACTTCTTGCTGCAGACGCTGAGAGGCACGGGTGATGGCTCAAGTGGTCGGATCCCTTCCAGCACGTGGGAGACCTGGACTGAGTTCCCAGCCCCTGGCTTTGGCCTGGCCCAGGCCTGGCTGTTGCAGGCATCAGGGGATTGAACCAGCAGCTGGGAACTCAGTTTTGTTCTCTCTTTCCCTCTCTGCCTCGCCAATAAATAAAAATAACAGAGCTTCATATAGGAGACCCTCTAGACTGTCACATGACTTCGTTTGCTTGCGTTTACCTTGACGGTCACGTTATTTCCACAATGTTGTCTTCTGCAGTATTAGCTGGCACGGTCATCACAACCGTCACTCGAGGCGGGAGCCTGCACGCCACGATCTCGATCATCAACATCTACAAAGAGGGCAGCCTGGCCATTCAGCAGGCCGGCAAGAACATGAGCGCCAGGGTCACTGCAGTCTGCAAGCAGTGCCCGCTCCTCCGCAGGGGTGAGTGGGGAGAAGAGCTTTAGTCTGTCTTCTGGGGCAAAGAGCAGAGGAGGGATGGAGAGGGCCTCTCTAGCGAGACCGATCTGGGCTAGAGAAGTGAAATCGGGGCCGACCTACTGAGCACTGCTTGTGGAGAAGGAATGCCTTTGGAATAAGGCGGAAGTGGGCGCTAACCCCACATTTTGTAGCCACAGAAGAGGTAGAGGAAATGAAGACGGGTCCACGGCGGTGAGTCAGGAGAGAACAGAGCCAACTGAGCCGTTCAGGGCATAGGGATTCTGGAGAAAAATACCCAGCACACGACAGGCGGTGCAGAGCTGAAGCTCCGAGGAGAGAGGTCTACCGGGCTGGAGTGAAAGACTTGCACGGGGCCGGCGCCGCGGCTCACTAGGCTAATCCTCCGCCTTGTGGCGCTGGCACACCGGGTTCTAGTCCCGGTCGGGGCGCCGGATTCTGTCCCGGTTGCCCCTCTTCCAGGCCAGCTCTCTGCTGTGGCCGGGGAAGGCAGTGGAGGATGACCCAAGTCCTTGGGCCCTGCACCCCATGGGAGACCAGGAGAAGCACCTGGCTCCTGGCTTCAGATCAGCGCGGTGCGCCAGCCGCAGCACGCCGGCCGTGGCGGCCATTGGAGGGTGAACCAACGGCAAAGGAAGACCTTTCTCTCTCTCTCTCTCTCTCACTGTCCACTCTGCCTGTCAAAAAAGAAAAAAAAAAAAAAAAAGAAAGACTTGCACGGGCCATTGAATTCCTAGGTAGAAATGAGTTTACTGAGAGGAGTTATAAAAGAGGAAAGTTACAGCAGAGCCAGAGGCACGTGACTGAACAATAAAACAGAGAGGTTTAGAACTTGCTGTCAGCGTGGGGTCACACTTAGATGGATGGGCGTATTACCCATGCTCCACTGCCGCCTTCCCTGCGTGAGGCACACGTGGACATCTCTCCACAACTGCAGCCACACAGAGTTCTCTCTGGAATGGTAATGACCCTTGGCATTCCACTGTGTGATATACCATGATTTCTTGGCCCCATCTCCGCTCATTCCTTCTTACATCTGTACCAAACCAACCACACCCAGAGAGAAATACAGGAATCTCCACCCCAAGAGAGCTTTACTGTGAATTCAGATCTTCCTGAGAAGTCGGGAGGCCAGCAGCCTGACGTCAGCCCTCTGACGGGCTCTGGAGAAGCGACACGTTCTTCCCAGAAGGGCTAGGAAGAGCAGAGGGCACACGGGGAGACTGCGAGGTCATGCTGCTCAGTCTGCCACGTCCCCGCGGCCTCCCAGTGCACCCTCGCAGGAAGGGTTGTACGAGAGAAAGTGTCCTGTGGCACCAGGCTGAGCACAGTAAAGGTGGCAGTAGTATGTGCCAGTGTCACGGCATTTTTCTGAAGCTATGCAAATCTTCAGAGTTGAACCCAAGACGCCTCAGCGCAGGCTGCAGGCCAGGCCTGACTTAGCCAGACACAGCAGTGTGTACCTATCAGAAAAGTAGCGCCACCAGTATCAGCAGATTTTTAGTAGCGATGGCAGTGCAGTGCTCTGCAAGGAACGCCATGAGTATAAGATGTGCAGAGGTGTCCATGCCCCCAGGAAACTCACACTGTAAATGTTTGATGTTGATAAAAGTTCCAGACAACAACAGCAGAAGAGAGTGGATGGTTAGTCGCCAAATACCAGGGAAATGGGGACACGTGTGGGGCTGGGAGAAGCCGGCTGAGGTTGGCCGCCCTGGCGCCCTGGAGGCCCGGGAAGGAGGAGAGCCTTTCACTCCAACAGTGCTGCCTCCACGGTGCACCCGGTAGCCCCGCCAGCCCTGTGCCACTGCGCTGGGAGATGTGCCTGATCGGACCCCGCGGGTCAGTTTCCTGCTGTTAGCGAAGCCAGAAGATATGAGTCAAAATTAGTTTTTTGCTGAAGAGAGATTTAAACCAGATTTTATCCTGGATAGAATACATACATAATCATCTACAGAAGAGAAAGTGTATCCAGAGGTAAGTTATAGCCTAAGCGGTTCAAACATCACACAGAGATACAGGTTGATTTTTCTATCCTCTTTCTTTAGGTATGAATTACATTATCATGGGCCAAGTGGGTGAAGATGGGCGAGGCAAACTCATGCCAGACAGCTTCATCATGATGTTCAAGACCAAGAATCAGAAGCTCCTGAATGCCTTAAAGAACAAGCAATGCTAACGGCGAAGCGCGTCGGTGTAATCCGCATCCTGTCACTGCTTCTGGAAGATCTGTCTTCCTTCAGTAGAACAAACAGCTGCACACATCGCACTCCGAGCACTCTGGGACTGATTCACTCTTCACCTGCAGGGGGTCCAAGACTTCCAGTACCGCAGATGGAAGCTGTGCGCCTGCCCCGAGAGGACCAGACGCCTGCCACCTCCGCGTGCTCACGGGATCTGAAGGTTGCAAGCAGGGGCAGCCCGGGAGCAGTGTGTTTATGTTTTTGTTGGAGGATATTTTAGGACTGAGGTGTGTGAAGATACGGAAAAGAGATTTTATAAGTGCAATATTTATATCGTGATACTTGGGTTTCTTTCAAGCATCTGCTCCAAGGTGTTACATTCTTCTCTTGCATTTTTTAAATCAATGCTTAATAAAATATTTTAAGTGATTATATAGCAGCCATTAAACTTAGTTCTGTATAAAGAGGCACACTGTAAAAAGAATAAACCCTTTTAATAAGACTACTGTCATTACACAGAAAGTTGTACGTGTAGCCATTTGCACTTTGCTAGAGTTGGCGTTGCGAGAACTTCAGGGACCGGATGAAGCTTGTCGAGTTAGTAGACCACAGTTCTCGCTGCGTCAGCGTAGAATCTAGTCCCAAGGCCTTCATTCTGTAATTGACAGTGAAGCTCGGGTGGCTTTAGTTACTTGCCCGCAGTGCGTGTCTCCTCACAGCCCTAAGTCCAAACCCAGTGCCTTCGCCGTCACGGGAAGCAGCACCTGACTTGAGCTCAGTACTGTCTCCTAGTTCTGAGGGTAGGACTGGCCAGCCTGATACCTGGCCATCTCAGGACTTGAGAAGTGAGCCTGCCATTCCTACCCTGTTAATCCCATCGCCCGGATCAGGCTACAGCAGACGCATCCTGCCATTGCCACTGCCTTTTACAAATCTATTTTCACCCGCGAAAGGACTCCCGTCGTTCACACAGAGCTGCTTAACATGCAGTTAGGCGTGTGGGGGATGACCAGGAGGCGGCCAGCGAGGGCCAGCAAGGGGCTGGGAGGAGGGGCCCACCATCCCCGTCTAGAGATGGTAGGAGGAACCCTATGGATGAGCAGACTTTGGTCTTCCCTGCTACAGCAAAGTTTAGAAACGGGGAAAAGGTTCTTTTGGGTGAAAACAGTTCTCAGCTGAGATGACTAGATATTTAAAGTTGTTCCAAAGGGGAAGGACCGACCCTCTGTTTTGGCAGCTGAGTGAGCAAAAGGAAGCAGTGAACAAAGGCGGATGGGGAGGGCCAGATCCCTCCCCCCGCCCAGCAGCTGAAGACATGGATGAACCCGAGCGCTAGCTGGCGGCAGGCTGCTGGTTTTCCCTGGCCAGGGCCAGAGAGACCCCCTCAGTCACACAACTTGGCAGAGCAGCTGCACCCCGCCAGGATGCAGCTATGGAGCCCTAATCCGTTCCAGCCTTCTCAAAGCAAGTGGGCTCCTTTCGGGAATACGTGGGACTCCGGTGGTTACGCCCTTAAAAGAATCTTCTTGTTAATGCATTATAAGCAGCATGCTTGCAGGAATCCACTTCCTGCAGTACCAGAGGAAAGACTTCCATAGCTTTCTGAGTTGGGGCTTGGCTCACAGTGGGGTTAAAAACAGAAAAGTAATCCAAACTATTGGGGCCGGCGCTGTGGCGCAGCGGGTTAACGCTCTGGCCTGAAGCACTGGCATCCCATATCCAAGGTGCTGGTTCAGGTCTCTGCTGCTCCTCTTCCGATCGGGCTCTCTGCTATGGCCTGGGAAAGCAGTGGAAGATGGCCCAAGTCCTTGGGACCCTGAACCGCATGGGAGACTGGAAGAGGCTCCTGGCTTCAGATCAGTCCAGCTGCAGCTGTTACGGCCAATTGGGGAGTGAACCAGCAGATGGAAGACTCTCTCTCTCTCTCTCTCTCTCTCTCTCTGCCCCTCCTCTCTCTGACTTTCAAATAAAAATAAATCTTTAAAAAAAATCCAAACTGTTCATATCGTTGACATTTCTGACACAAAACTTAGAACTGTTGAGGGGATTCCCAGTTAATCATGTATGGTGCTGGTCCGTCTTAATTCAGTTGTTTACACCAGATTATCAAGCTCTAGGTAAGTCGCTCTTTCTGATCCTACACTCATTCTGTAACTTTTTACCTGTTTATCGAATCATTCATTTCAGGGGCCGGCGTTGTGGCAGAGTGGGTAAAGCTGCCACTTGTCATGCTGCCATTCCATACAGGTACCAGTTCATGTCCCGGCTGCTCCACTTCCAAACCAGCTCCCTGCTGATGGCCTGGGAAAAAGCAGAAGACGACCCAAATGCTTGGGCCATTGCCACCGTGTGGGAGACCCGGAAGAAGCTCCTGGTTTCATTCAGCCATCTGGGGAGGGAACTGGTGGATGGAAGATCTTTCAAATAAATAAATCTTTAAAAAAATCATTCATTTTGACTGAACTTCAGTTTCCTTAGTAACTCAAGACGAGGGAGCTCAGATTAAATGACTTCTGGGATTCTGTACTATTTTAGGAAATGTTTCTTTTAAACTTTATTTTTCAAGAATAGTTGCTAATGTTTTGCTTCTAAGTATTATAGAATCAAGCTCATACATATATATGAAAGAGGAATTGGCAATTATACTAACATATCACAAAACCATTTCAAAATTAGAAACAAGACTTCCTAATATATTTTGGAGGGTCTTGCTAGCTTGATTTTCATCTTCTGAATTCCATTCCAGTTCCTATAACAAAAATATAAGAATCTTCAAAGTATCCAAGTGTTAAATTTTATTACTTATTCAATAGCCTTGGTTGAAAGAAATTTACCTTTTTTTTTTTTTTTCCTCCATGTAGGATACCACTGCCAGATGCCCCTTAAATCTTCTGGACAACTGAAATGATGTAAACCAATGACAAACTTTTTTTTTTTTTTTTTGACAGAGTGGACAGAGAGAGAAAGGTCTTCGTTTCTCTGTTGGTTCACCCCCCAAATGGCTGCTATGAATTTTTTGGAAGCCAGATGCTTCTCCTGGTCTCCCATGCGGGTGCAGGGCCCAAGCACTTGGGCCATCCTCCACTGCCTTCCCGGGCCACAGCAGAGAGCTGGACTGGAAGAGGAGCAACTGGGACAGAACCCGGGGTGCCAGTGCTGCAGGCTGATTAGCTAAGCAAAAATACAAATCTATCAATAATTTCAATAAACATAATTAGACTAAACCCAGAAGTTAAAAATAAAACATGATCACTGGTTGGAAAACAACTCTCTCCATTTCAGAGAGACATCTAAAACATAAAGAGATGGAAAAATTGGGAAGAAAAGGATAAAAAAAGATCAACTTTGTCTCTCTCTCACTGTCCACTTTGCCTGTCAAAAATAAAAAAAGATCAACTTAGTAGGCAAACATCAACCAAAACAAAACTGGTTTGGCTTTGTTAGTACAAGAACAAAAAACAAACCTTCAGTTATTACTCAGGATGAAGAGGGCTACAGAGAGAACAATTGTAATTCTGCAGGTAGCTAATAACATCCTTTTAAAATTGGTAAATCTAGTATTATATAAATGGAAATTGACAAGTTTATCATAGTGGGTGATTTTTTAACATTCTTTCTCTCAGTAATTGACGCATTTAAAAGAGAAAACAGTAACATTTTCAGCCAAAAAATTAACTAGATTTGCCTGCACACATTATACGGGACAAAACCAACGGCATGTTGTTTTTTTTAACTCAAATGGAACATTTTCAAAACTTGCCCACTTACTGTCCCATGAAGCAATCTCAACAAATTTCAAAGACTATACAGATACCTTCCTCCTCCAATGACAGTGAAGAATTAGAAATTAACAAAAAAGGTAACAAGAAAACCTTCTACTAAAAATTTTTTAAAAAGTGCTTTTAAATAACTCTTGATCGAAAAGATACCATAGTAGAAAACAGAAAATATCAAAAACAGAACAACTATAGAAATATTGCATTTCAAAATGAGTGGAATGAAGGTAGCTTAAGCATCACTTTAAAATTCACAAGAGTACTTCAAAAAGTTAGTGGAAAATTGAATTAAAAGTTTATTTTTTGCACAAATTTTGCTTATCTGAAAGGCAGAGAAAAGGGGAAACAGATCTCCCACCCTCTGTCTCATTCCCCAAACTCCCACAGCAGCAGGGGCAGGGCCAGGCAGAAGTCAGAGCCAGGAGCCCCGAGTCTCATGCCTTGGGGTCAGGGACCCAGATACTTGAGCTACCTGTTGCCTCCCAGGTCAGCACAGGAAGCTGGACTCAAAACTCAGGCCCTCTGATAGGAGATGTACGTGTCAAGATTTTACTTATTTGAGAGGTAGAGTTACAGAGAGAAAGGACTTCATCTGCTAGTTCACTCCCCAAATGGCTGCAACAGTCGGAGCTAAGCCAATCCGAAGCCAGGAGCTTCTTCCGGGTCTCCCACACGGGTGCAAGGGGCCCAAGGACTTGGGCCATCTTCCACTGCTTTCCCAGGCCACAGCAGAGAGCTGGATCGGAAGAGGAGCAGCTGGGACACGAACCAGCACCAATAGGGGATGATGGCACTGCAGGTGGAGGCTTAGCCCACTATACTACAGCACTAGCCCCGTGGGATGCAAGTGTTTAAACACTATGCCAAACGCCTGCTCCGGATGTAAACATTCTGAAATTCAGGCATAATGTTTTAATAATACCTGTTTTTCATGAACTTTTTGAAGGTCCCTTGTATAGCCTTACAAATAATACAAATTAGGAAGTTAGTAAAAGAACAGAATAAAAAAGTGGGAAGAAGTAAGCATAGAGCAGAAATTGAGTAAAGTAGTAATCACCAATAATTAAAGTTGGTTCTTTAAAATGACGACTATAATTGACAAAACTCTGTTAAACAAGAAGTAAAAAGGGACAAGTAAACCAATTTAGGAATAAAAAGGGGACCTTACTGTTGCCATTGATTTCTCAACAATGTTACAGTGGATTCATTTCTGAGAGGAGCAGCGTGGTGGGGGCAAGAGGTGCAGAGTCACCACACAGACCCTGGAGTCAGGTGAAAGCAGGCCTGAGGCGAGCAGCCCACAGACTTGTTTATTACAGTTGGAACAACATCTTATATAGCCAAGACCAGCCAATCTGGTCAAGGGGAGGTCTATGCCCCAACCAATCACAGCCTGTTGCCAGGCAGGCTCCGTTGCCAGGTGGGTTTCAAAGCCATTCCTGAGTAACTGACACTTGCTTGCCAGTGGCCACCTTGCCATGGCCTTCTCATTCCACCACACCTTACGACAGATTTTGCAAAATCTTGAAATAAAACAATGTCATGAACCAAAATATGCCCATAGATTTCTAAACTCAGATGGAAATGTCAAATTCCTGGGGTGAGCAGGGGTCCCGGTAAATGAGGAATAGAAGCAGAATACTGACACCACCACACATCCGTCAGGAAATTCAATCAGTAGTTTAACATTTCCCTCAAAGAAAACTCCAGACCCAGTCTTACTTGGAAGGTCTACCAAACAATGAAGAGGCAAATACTGCCAACCCAACAGACACTATTCCAGAGTATAAACAAGGAACATTTAGCAGTTATTTTTTTTAATTTTCAAGATTTTTTTAACAGAAAACTTTTATTTAATAAATACAAATTTTGAAAGTACAACTCTTGGATTATAGCGGTTCTCCCCCCACCCCATAACCACCCTCCCACCTGCAAACCATCCCATCTCCTAATTCCTTCTCTCATCTCATTCTTAAGATTCATTTTTAATTATCTTTACATACAGAAGATCAACTCTATACTAAGTAAAGATTTCAACAGTTGGCACCCACACAGGCACACAAAGTATGAAGTACTATTTGAAGATTAGTTTTACTGTTAATTCTCTTAATACAACACATTAAGGACACAGGTCCTTTTAAATGAATCTTATTTATTTTTATTTATTTGATAGGTAGAGTTTAGACAGTGAGAGAGAGATCTTCCTTCCGTTGGTTCACCCCCCAAAATGGCTGTCACGGCCGGCACTGTGCCAATCCAAAGCCAGGAGCTTCTTCCTGGTCTCCCATGCGGGTGCAGGGGCCAAGCACTTGGGCCATCCTCCACTAGCCTCCCAGGCCACAGCAGAGAGCTGGACTGTAAGAGGAGCAACCGGGACAGAACCCGGTGCCCATATGGGATGCCGGCGCCACAGGTGGAGGATTAACCAAGTGAGCCGCAGCGGCACCTCCGCACAGTGACTCCTGTTGTTGATTTAACAATTGACACTGTTATTTATGACGGCAGTAATCACCCAAGGCTTTTTTTTTTTTTTTTTACAGGCAGTTTGGACAGTGAGAGAGAGAAAGGTCTTCCTTTGCCATTGGTTCACCCTCCAATGGCTGCTGCAGCCGGCACACCGCACTGATCCGAAGCCAGGAGCCAGGTGCTTCTCCTGGTCTCCCATGCGGGTGCAGGGCCCAAGCACTTGGGCCATCCTCCACTGCACTCCCAGGCCACAGCAGAGAGCTGGCCTGGAAGAGGGGCAACCGGGACAGAATCCGGTGCCCCAACCAGGACTAGAACCTGGTGTGCCAGTGCCACAGGCGGAGGATTAGCCTATCGAGCCGCGACACTGGCCCCCAAGGCTCTTGTCATGAGCTGCCAAGGCTATGGAAGCCTCTTGAGTTCACAAACTCCGACCTTGTTTAGACAAGGCCATAATCAAAGTGGAAGTTCTCTCCCCCTTCAGAGAAAGGTACCTCTTTCTTTGATGGCCCCTTCTTTCCACTGGGATCTCACTCACAGAGATCTTTCATTTAGGTCATTTTTTAGCAGTTAATTTAATGAGATTAATTTATTTAGCAGACAATAGGGGAAATCTCCATTTTGATTTCATGTATCAATGTAGGTGCTAAAGCTGTCAACAAAATATTATCAAGTTGGATTTAGACCAGAAAAGCATATTTAACATTTAAAAAAACCAAGTGTAGGGGGCCAATGTAGCAGGTAAAGCCTGAGGTGCCAGCATTTGGGCACCAGTTCAAGTCCTGGCTGCTCCACTTCTGATCCAGCTCCCTGCTATGGCCTGGGAAAGCAGTAGAAGATGGCCCAAGTCCTCAGGCCCCTGCACCCACATGGGAGACCCAGGGGAGCTCCTGGCTTCAGCCTGGCCCAGCCTCGACTGCCATTGCCACTTGGGGAGTGAACCAGCAGATGGAGGATCTCTCTAACTCTGCCATTCAAATAAATAAATAAATCTTTAAAAAAAAATGCAGGTGTAGGTGTTGGGCCTAGTGATTAGGACCCCTGTTGGGATACCCGCATCCCTCACCCCCATCGCAGCACTTGGGTTGGAGTCCCAGCTCCATTTCCAATCCTAACTCACTGCTAATAACCAACTGCTCAAGTAGTTGGTTCCTTGCCACTCATATGGAGACCTGGATTGAGTGCCTGGCTCCCAGCTTCTGTGAGCATTTGAGAAGCGAACCAGCAGTTGGTGAGTGCCGTATCTCTCTGACTCAAATAAATTTAAAATAGGTATTATACTTTTTAAAAAATCAATGAATACCCATTGCAAGAATAATAGCAATTTGTTATTTAGGATTCCATTAAATTTATGTGGTGAAGGATTATCTTTTTTTAGGTTAACTAAGCAAGTTTTTAAAAAGATTTTATTATTTTGAGAGGTAGAATTACAAACTGTGAGAGGGGAAAAACAGAGAGAAAGGTCTTCCAATCACTGGAAGGGCCGGAGCTGCACCAATTTGAAGCCAGGAGCCAGGTGCCTCTTCTGGGTCTCCCACTCAGGTGCAAGGGCCCGAGCACTTGGGCCATCATCTACTGCTTTCCCAGGCCATAACTGAGAGCTGTATCAGAAAAGGAGCAGCCAGGACTAGAATCAGTGCCCATATGGGATGCCGGTGCCACAGGCAGATGATTAACCTGTGCCACAGCACTGGCCCCAGCAACAATTAAAAAAAAATTTAAAAGATGCAATGCCTGGATTCCATATGGGTGCCAGTTCGAGTCCTGGCCGCTCCACTTCTGATCAGCTCTGTACTTATGGCCTGGGAAAGTAGAAGATGGTCCAAGTCCTTGGCTCCTGGACCCACATGGGGGACCTGGAGGAAGCTTCAGGCTTTGATCGGTGCAGCTCTGGCCATTGTGGCCATCTGCGGAGTGAAGGAGTGCATTTAAGATCTCTCTCTTGCTCTCTCTGCGTTTGTGTAACTGCCTTTCAAATACATAAATAAATCTAAAAAAATTTAAAAAAGATTTTATTTATTATTTGAAAGAGCCACAGAGAGAGGGCAAGAAAGAGAGATTCTCCATCTTTCAGTTCCTCCCCAAATGGCTGCAACGGTTAAGGCTGGGCCAGGCTGAAGCCAGGAGCCAGGAACCAGCTCCGTCCAGGTCTCCCGCATGGGTGGCAGGGGCCCAAACACTTGGGGCATCCTCTGCTAAGCAACAGAGCCTTGCTGAAAATTATCCATAGTCAAAAATTTTGACCAAAGGCACAACAGTGAAATTTTTCGTTCTTTATTTAGTCATTGTTATTGGCAGTCATTCGTATTATTAGTCATTGCTCAACAACTGAACTCTCAGATCAAATAAATGTTGTAATTAGCAATGAACTGTAAACCTACACTAACTTTCTAGTGGTTATCTCCTCTTTTCATTCACTGTTGACACATTTTAAAGTTAAATATTTCAGCAACAAGAGCAACAAAGCAGTGAGCACACTTCACAGCAGTAATAGATCGGCAATGCTAACCAGGAAATCTTAGGTGCAATTAACCATTCAGATCTAAGTGTATCACAGGCCTGTCCTGGCACCAACACACTGAGTATCTAACACAAGGGAAAGTGTTAGACTCTCTTCTGGGGGATTCTTTGTCGCAGTCTCGAAGACGTCTATGCAGCCATCTTGGGCCTCCCTAGATGACGTCTCAGGTACAAGGAGACAGACTTAGGTCAGGGGCTGTATACCCTACCTGAACGGTTAGCCAGTGTCTCTTGTAACAACTCCAGCTGCATAGCTTCCAGCCTTGTCACGGATGACTTGCTAGTTCTAAGAATTATGCACTCAGGAAAGCTCAAAGCCATAGCTCCCATAATGGGTATTCCAAGTTCAACCACAGTTCCTCCCAATCCAGGTGCAGTTTACCACTCACCCTCACTTGCAGCGTGAAGCAACATTGTTAACATACTGTGTTAGGAGATTGGTAGGTAATGTCAACTCAACAAAGGTCAAATTGTTAATAGAATGAGAGTTCTCTGAAGCCCTGTTCACAGTTAAGGAAAAATAATTTCATCATAATAATGCAGATAAAGCATTTGTTCTGACTCAATATTGATTCATGACATTTAAAAAATAAACAGAGCAAACTATGAATAGAAGAGAATTTGCTTCAGCTGACAAGAATGCAGCAAACCTCCTGTGGGAAAGAGTGAAATCTTTTATCATCAGTGGTGTGACAAAAAAACATCATTTCTATTAAAAAGTGTGTGAGAGACAAAATAAAAAAATACAATCGTAAAGGAAGAAATAAGACTATTATAATTCAAAAATAATATATTATCCAAATAGAAAATCCAGGGTAACCTGTAGGTAAATCACTAAACCTTGAAATGTTTCACACACAATTGTTCCATAAATATATAAGCTTTAGGCCGGCGCCGCGGCTCACTAGGCTAATCCTCTGCCTTGTGGCGCCGGCACACCGGGTTCTAGTCCCGGTTGGGGACCCGGATTCTGTCCCGGTTGTCCCTCTTCCAGGCCAGCTCTCTGCTGTGGCCAGGGAGTGCAGTGGAGGATGGCCCAAGTACTTGGGCCCTGCACCCCATGGGAGACCAGGAGAAGTACCTGGCTCCTGCCATCGGATCAGTGCGGTGCGCCGGCCGCCCTGTGCCGGCCGCGGCGGCCATTGGAGGGTGAACCAACGGCAAAAGGAAGACCTTTCTGTCTCTCTCTCTCACTGTCCACTCTGCCTGTCAAAAAATAAAAAAATATATATATAAGCTTTAAGTTCTAAATGTCGAATAGTATTTTGTTTTCTAAGTGAGTCTTTGGAAGCACCTCACACACACTCTTACACAGGGTTGATGGGTGGTCAGGTGTGGGGGTGTTCATGGCTGTATGGAATTGAGTATGCAGACTCAGTAGCCCTGGGCCACAGAAATTTGTTCTGAGAGATTTTAGTTATTCTTAAAAAATCCCAATTTTTCAACTTTTTTTTTTGTCATATGCTTCTTCCTCTTAAAAATATTCAACAACTGGGTTTAAAATGGCTAAAATTTGATTAGCTAAAAATTTGAAACATTATCTTCTGCTTTAAGAATGTTCCAGTTCTGATACTATGGGCTAAATTTAAACAGTGAGATGGAACTTTTAAGTATAGAAATCTATTAAGAAATTTATAAGTTTATAATAAGACTTTCAATGCTCAATCTCAACAAAAAATTGCTATCAACAGCAACATAATGCAATTAAAAGATTCCTGGACAAGGAGGAAGAAGATTGGGATTCTCACTCATGGTGGAGCATTGGGAAAACTTCGGTTTCTTTATTTGTAAAATGAGAGTGTTGATTTGGGTCATTTCTGAGTTACTGTCTGACCTTAAATTGTTTCCAGACCTTTGAATATCCAAATTGATCAGGATAAAAAGTGATACAGGAAGTGAATTAACCAGTCTCTCCATTCCAGCCACTCTGGCCCCTCCTCGTCCTGGGGTACTTTCTGAGGCTCACTCTTGCTTTCTTATTTCTGTTTAGCGCCTCAGTGTCTTTCGTCTCCCTCTAACTCTCACTCATCTTGCTGGTGTCTGCTTGACTCTGGCCATGACATTAAAAATCTTTAAGATAATGCGCCATTTAAAAAGCAAAGACTAGACATCTTATAAGCTTTGTCCACTCACCAAGATGGACCTCCAGTGAGAAATTAATTCAAAAAAGCAAAGCTTTCAGACATATCCTACCTGAAACCAAAAATTCAGTTCAGGGTCTCAAGTTCATAATTATGCAACACTGCAGCAGTTACTTAAAGTGTGTTTCCCACCTATTAAATGAGACTTGAAGTAGGTGATTAAGCTTTCTTCCAATCCAATGTGAGGAAACAGATCTACAGCAGGCAACTAACAGGCGAGTTAGCTGACTGGATGCCATCCCTAGAATATTTACACAAATAGATAATACCCAAACCTCCATTCAACAAATTAGTGCCATTCACCATTAACTCCATTTTTAAGCTCAGAATACAGAAAGAAGAGAACTATTCCCTTCTGTGCTTAATCTATGTGTCAACTTCAAAAAGAAAACATCTGCTCTGAAACAATTATACAAATTGCAGTGATTGTTTGCTGTTTCCATTGAAACATAAAATGGGGAAAATGTATTTTAAAATATAAAGCTGAATTAACCCATTAAATTAATTCAATTTCTGAATGAGTTACTGATGAGGCTTATATATTTCTTCCATAAACTTTTGTAACAGCACCTGACAATTTTAGTGTCATTCAATAATAGTAATGTCCAAAATTAGAGGATAATTAACTGAAGGAAAAAAGGAAGGGAGGAGCAGGGAGAGAAAGAGAGCACATGAGCTTTTCAATGCTTCAGTTCCCAAATGCCTGAAACTAAGAACTCAGTCCAGGTCTCCCATGTGGGTGGCAGGAACCCAAATAATTGAGCCAAAAGATTATTTTTAAAGCATGTAACTAGCACATGAAAGTTTCCTAAGTTTTCTGTTGCATATCTAAAGTATTTATTTCAAATTGGGAGTAGAGGGAGCAGAATATAGAACAATGTGAAATTACCAAATGAAGAAAAACATTGTAATGGGAAATTCTTCCAAGTATATCACCAGAAATGCAACATGTTTATGAATGAGACAGCAGTGCCTGAAAGCTAACAAATTAACTTACAAGTTGAGAAATTTGGAGCAGCTGCTATCCTTGATATTGTTAGTATTTTTTAGTGTAAATCTGAATAACCTGATTCAGTTAGTTTACTACCCAGGTACTATTAACATATTTGGTATTTTATAAAATTATTTTCTAAGGAAAACAAAAATTTTAAAGTCTAAGGAATCAAGACAATTGTCTTTATCATGGAGAGATAATCGGTATTTGTAAGTAATGAGATGCAGAACAACTCTCATCCTATTTTTAAGAAAGTGTGGGGCGGGTTCTTAGCATAGTGGTTTTGAAACCTGGGTTCTGTTCCCAGTTCCGGCACTTGACACCAGCTTCCTGCTAGCACAGATCCTGGGAGGCAGTGTGACGGCTCAGGTGAGTGGGTTATGCCATCCAATGTGGTAGAACTGGGTTGAGTTCCCAGGTCCCAGCTTCAGCTTGACCCACTCCACAAAACATTGCTGAGAAATTAAAGATCTAAATAAATGGAGAGACACAACTTGTTGAGGGACTGGAAGACAATATTAAGAAGTCAATTCTTCCCAAATTGGTCTCTATATTCAATGTACTTACAATCAGAATCCCAGCAGGTTTTGTGGTAGAAAATAAGCAGATGCTAAATTTTTTTTTTCTTTTTATTTTATTTTTTTTTTTTGACAGGCAGAGTGGACAGTGAGAGAGAGAGACAGAGAGAAAGGTCTTCCTTTTGCCGTTGGTTCACCCTCCAATGGCCGCCGCGGCCGGCGCGCTGCGGCCGGCGCACCGCGCTGATCCGATGGCAGGAGCCAGGAGCCAGGTGCTTTTCCTGGTCTCCCATGGGGTGCAGGGCCCAAGCACCTGGGCCATCCTCCACTGCACTCCCTGGCCACAGCAGAGGGCTGGCCTGGAAGAGGGGCAACCGGGACAGAATCCGGCGCCCCGACCGGGACTAGAACCCGGTGTGCCGGCGCCGCTAGGCGGAGGATTAGCCTAGTGAGCCGCGGCGCCGGCCAGATGCTAAATTTTTATTAAAGAGAAAATAACCTAGATTAGCAAATATAATTTTGAAAAAGTAATGCAAAGTTCTTTACATTGGCACAAATTCCTGCACCTACTGCCACTCTGTTGTGTAAGTGATGGGCTACCAACTGTTATATTCAAGCAGTTTTGAAGAATTGTAAGATTTCAGTGTTATTTGATTATTTTGCAATGTTACATTTTATATTTTTCTACCAGGTTTATTGGAAAATAATTCCCGTACATTAAAACTCTTTTTAAGAGTACAGTTTGAGTTTTATAATCTCCCATCAAACCTGAGTAACCAGATTTTATTTGGTTCCTATAATTTTCCCCTTCTAGAATGTCATACTAGTGGGATCCTACAGTGGCTTCTGTGACTATATAGACCCCTCCCAGCACATCTGAAACCATGAAACTACTAGGGGAAAACATAAGATGAGAAATTAAGACATTAGTGTAGGCAAATTTTTTTTTTGAAAAGACCACAAAAGCACAGGCAACAAAAGCAAAACCAGACAAATGGGATTATATCAAAGCAGCTTCTACACATCAAGGAAACAACCAGCGGGGTGCAGAAACAACTGAAGAAAACATGAGACAAGGAGTAATAACCAGCATATACAGGGAACTCAGAAAAGTCTAATAGCAGAAACAAAACAAAAACATTTAAAAATATGCAATAAATCTAAATAGACATTTTCCAAAGGAAGACATACAAAATGAGCAACAGGTACATGAAAAACTGTTCAACATCACTAATGATCTGAGAAATGTAAATCAAAACCACAATGACATAACACTTCACTCCAATTAGAGTGGCATCATACGCCGCATACAGAGATCCAGTTTCCCCAGCACCATTTGTTGAAGACTGTCCTTGCTCCAGGGATTGATTTTAGCTCCTTTGTCAAAGATAAGTTGGTTGTAGATGCATGGATTGATTTCTGGTGTTTCTGTTCTGTTCCACTGGTCTATCCATATGTTTTTGTGCCAGTTACCAGGCTCTTTTGATTATAACTGCTCTGTAGTATGTCTTGAAATCTGGTATTGTGATGCCTCCAGCTTTGTTTTTGTTGTGTAAGATTGCTTTAGCTATTTGGGATCTCCTGTGCTTCCAAAAGAATTTGAGGAGCATTTTCTCTATATCTGAGAAGAATGTCCTTGGTATTTTGATTGGTATTGCCTTGAACCTATAAATTGCTTTTGGTAGTATGGACATTTTGATATTGATTCTTCCAATCCACGAACATGGAAGATTTTTCCATTTTCTTTGGTGTCATCTTCTATTTCTTTCTTTAATGTTTTATAATTCTCATTGTAGAGATATTTGACATCCTTAAATTTATTCCAAGGTATTTTTTTTGTGAATGGGATTGACCTTCGAAGTTCTTTCTCATCCGTGGCATTGTCTGTGTATACAAAGGCTATTGACTTTTTTGTGTTGATTTTATATCCTGCCACTTTACCAAACTCTCCTATGAAATCCAGTAATGGCTTCATGGAGTCTTTTGGAACCTCTATATATAGAATCATGTCATCTGCAAATAGGGATAGTATGAATTCCTCCTTCCCAATCTGTACCCTTTTTGATTTCTTTTTCTTGCCTAATGTATCTGGCTAAAACTTCCAGGACTATATTGAATAGCAATGGTGAGAGTGGTCATCCTTGTCTGGTTCCAGATTTCCAGTGCGAATGCTTCCAACTTTTCTCCATTCATTAGGATGCTGGCCGTGGGTTTGTCATAAATTGCCTTGATTGTGTTGAGAATGTTCCTTCTATACCCAATTTGCTTACGGTTTTCATCATGAAAGGGTGTTGTATTTTATTAAATGCTTTCTCTGCATCTGTTGAGATAATCATGGCTTTTATTCTTCAGTGTAGAGTGGCTATCATAAAAAGATAAAGGATACTGCTGGTGAGGACATGCAGAAAAGGGAACCCTTAACACTGCTGGTGGAATATAAATTAGAGCAGCCACTGCTAGAAAACAGAATGGAAGATCCTCAAAAAAAATTAAAAATAGAACAGCAGAAATCTCACTATTGAGAATATATCCAAAGGAAATGAAATCAGTTGAAGAGACATTTGCACTCCCGTGTTTACTGAAGCACTATTCCCAACAGCCAAGATTTGAAATCCAAGTCCAAATGACCATCAACTGGTGAACAGATAAAGAAAATGTGTCATATACTTACATATATACACAATGCAATGCTATTCAGCTAGAAAGATGATAGAATCCTGTCATTTAGGACAACATGGATGAAACTACAGGAATTGTTATGTGAAATTGTCCAGGCACAGAAAAACAAATAATGCATAATTTCACTTATATGTAAAACCTAAAAAAGTTGATCTCATAGAAGTTAAAGAGCAGAATGGTAGTAACCAGAGGCTGAGGAGAATAAGAGGGAAATAAGGATGGGAAAAAGTTGATTAACAGATACTAGTAGGGTGACTATAGATAATAATGGACCATCTTGTGTTTTTCAATAACTAGAAGAAAGCATTTTGAATATTTCATCAAGGTAAGTGATAGATGAGGAGATAGATTTGAGCATTACATGATACATATGTTATCAAAACGGTTTATGTATCAGTTAAAAAATTTAAAAGAAGAGCAAAAGTTTAATACAATGGACTGTCAATTTATAATCTAATGTCAAGTTTTATTCACCTTTTTTCTTACAATACACTGTCATTCAAAATATACCTCATAAGTAACTCATGCATACAGTAGGCACTCTATAAATAGTTTTATTTAATAATTATTTTTGAGAATGACTAAAAATCCTGATGTAAAATCCCAATTGGGAAGTGCATAATCCCATTGTAGACAAAATATATAGCTTTACAATAAACATTTTTATAAGAATTTACCCAAAAAAGGGAACACTTAAAATTTGGAAATTAAAAAATAAAAAGTAAAAAGCAAGATGAAACATAGTACTATATTTAGACAATGATCCCTGGATCAGTGGTGATTATAGACCAAGGGCTACCTGCACCCTGTGGCTTTAAGACTATCTGACATTCAGTTAAGAAGATAATACATACCTAATACCCTCTTAACTGGATATGCTGTAAGAATATATAAGCAATAGCCTGTGAAAAAATTTTAGCTACATCTCTTATGTGAACACAGAAAAAAATAAATACATACTTTATTCTCTAATTTCCAAAATCAAGCTTTTCATTTTAAGCAGCAAAAATGACCCACAAACATGAAATCACTTTAGAAGCCATGTTAAATTCTAAGGAAAATACTTTGGGAGACAAGCTTAAGAACCTTAGTTCAAATATAAAACAAATCTTGAGTCTTCTGAAGTTTTACCATACCAAAACAAGTGCATCTATACATGATACAGAAGTATCTTCTATTTCATAACTATAAATATTCACTCCAGCTTGAAAAAGAATTATAGCACTATTATGGCAAGGAAAAGTTAGAAGCAACAAAATGCCTAGAGGAGTAGCTATGCAGACTTAAAAACAAATATCCTAAAGCTAAAAAATAAATGTTATTTCTGATCTAAAGTTTTTCAAAAACTATATAATTATATAAAAATTTAGATACATAGACTATGTCAATACATGGAAATGTATATATAAAATACTATTTAAGTGAAGAAAAAAATATAAAATGATTATACCATGTAAAAGTAAATATATTACAGTAACAAAAACTGAAGTGAATTTAAATTGATAAACATAAATAGATTCAAATATTCATTAGAATTTTGTTGCTTAAGATTATAATAAAAGAAAAAAGAAAAAATAAACTATTATTTTAGGTAAAACTATATTCCTAAACAATAAATACTAAACTATATGTGAACTCCTAAAACAGAGATGTTAAAAACCATGACTTCTGGATTTCAAGTGATAGCATCCTCAGTATGAAGATCAGCCACATTTGCTGATCTTCACTTTACAAAACATTCTGAGCAATGGGAACAATTATAAATGCCCTTTACAACATAAAAAATTTGAAAGCACTGTCCAAATAAGAAAACCAAGCAGCATGCGAACAAAATCTATCTACTTTATGCATTTTGCTCCTGCAAAAAGCCACTAACAAAGTTTTAAAAAACTAATTCTCAATATATATTTTACATAACATATTTATGCTATAAATATTTTAAAGAATGGCTTTTACATAATTCTTTTTCAATATATATCTTACTTAATTGCAAGTTGTGCAAATACAGTCTATTAGAATTGTTACTGAAAATTACCCTCCACAAGATTTAGAAAATGGTTAATTTCTTGGATAAAACATAGCATATTTAGAAGTCCGAAAGCCAAGTAAATCCCTTATTTCATTCCGGAATTTTGAGAGATCTTGGCGCAGTTCATTTAGATTTTCCACAGTTGCCTGATCTGTACTCTGCATCTTCTGTCTCATGGAAGTCAAGTAACGGTGCACTAAACAGCACATCACTTTCTGGTAGTTCTCATCTCTCTTTTGTTTCAAGTTTCTCCACTCCTTCAAAACAAAGATACGATACTAGTGACATGCTCAACATGTTAGTGAGGTGAGGTGTTTTTTAAAAAAATATTAACAAATACAGACACATCTTTTAATATTTTCTTAGACTAGAATTTTGTCACTATATGGTATATTTAATACTTGTTTAAAATGAATATAGCTTGCATTATTTGTTTTATTCATTTGCCTTTATGTTACCTTGATTAAAAAGAAGTTAGTCTTAGAATCCTCAATATATGGCAAACTGTGTGCCAAAAGTGGCACACTTCAATTTGTTTACAGATTATTTTATTGGAAAGGCAGAGAGACAGAGATGGATCTTCCAACAGCTGTTTCACTCTCCAACAACAGTGGCTGGTCCAGGCGCTCCATCCTAGTCTCCCAGTAGGTGGGAGGGACCTAAGTACTTTGGCCATCTCCCCACTGCTTTCCCATGCACATTAGCAAGGGAGCTGGATTGGAAGCAGGGCAGCTGGGACTCGAATTGGTGATCTGATACAGGATGCTGGCATTGCAGGCGTCAGCTTAGTTCACTGCACCACAATGCCAGCCCCTGGCTTTTTTACAGCCTATGAGCTATGAATGATTTTCACAGATGAATATGTGTAATACATCTGATAGGAAACTAATTTTGAACCCTATTTAAGGGAAATTTTATCTTCATCAAAAGGTACTCTATTCTTTTCACTAAGAAATATCACCAAAATTACTCAATCATAGTTATAGTTTTAATATCATCAATAAATTTTTGGTAATTTGTTTCCTCTATTATATAATTGCTTATATAATATCTTATTCTTTTCAGGCTAAAACAAAGTCAAAAATATTTACTTTTACAAGAAAAAAGTCCCCAACTGCTGGTTTACGGTAACATTTGTGTTGAATTACTGTTGTAAAAATCTGAATGAACTTTATAGACATTCTTTATCTACAGTGAAAGAACAGGTATTCTGAACATTGCCCATGTTGTAAAACTATGAGATGAGATTTTCTAAGATGGGGAAACTTAAGACTGAGTTTTTTTTTTTAAGCTTTTATCTCTCACTTTCAATAAATATTTATTGAATTCTTACTTTGTTATATATTATGCCATGCATTAGGGATCTGGCACTGGACAGAGTTAGAGCCCTTTAAGGAGCTTGTATATTTAAGAAACATCTGTGTTCAGAAATTGTTAAAACTTAGATTGCAATTCAAACTTGTAATTTCTTACCTTTAGACTGTTTTGCCGTTTGACCTTGCCTTTTGAAGTGTGAGAGCAAATCCACTTACTGAGGCTACTAATCATATAGCAGATAGTCTTTGGTGAAGGAATGATGTTGAAAGGTGGGGGTAATGTACACTTGTCATCAAAGTAGCTAAGCCACAACTTAGCTCGAGCAAACTTCCATTCTTTGTCTTCATGATTCTTTAAAGGCAAATGAAAAGGCAACAGAGAATATGAATACACATGCATACAAGGGTAGGCAGAAGAGAGCTATTCAAATATTTGCACATGTTGCAGATAAATATTTGGCCCAAGATTTGTGATTATTGTATATTGTTTATAGTTTTAAAATCTCTATTTAAGGGGGCCAGTGCTGTGGCAAAGTAGGTTAAGCTTCTGCCTGCGGCACCAGCATCCCATATGGGTGCTGGTTTGTGTCCTGAGTGCTCCTCTTCTGATCTAGCTCTGCTTATGTCCTGGGAAAGCACAGTTGCTTGGGCCCTTACACCAGCATAGGAGAACCAGGAGAAGCTCCTGGCTTCAGATCTGTTACACAACTGGCTGTTGTGGCCATTTGGTGAGTGAACCAGCGGACAGAAGACCTTTCACCTTACCTCGCAAAGAAATAAAATCTTTTTAAAAAATCTCTAATTTTTAAATGATACTATCGTAATCTTTTGTTATCCTATCTACAGCTCTCTGAAGAGAAACATAGCACTTTAAAGGGGACAAACACTGAGGCCAGCATTGTGGCACAGTGGGTTAAGCTGCCACCTGAAATGGCAGCATCCCATATGAGCGATGGTTGAAGTCTCTGCTAATGTGCCTGGGAAAGCAGAGGAAGATGGCCCAAGTACTGGGGCACCCGCAAGCACATGGAAGACGCTCCTGACTTCAGCCTGGCCATTGCAGCAATTTGGGGAGTGAACCAGTGGATAGATTTAACTCTGCTTCTCAAATAAGTAAGTAAACCTTTAAAAAGTAGCTTCACATAAGAGTCTATTAAAAATAGATAAAAGGACAAACACTTACTGCTATCAACTGAAAGCTTTTATGAAGCATGGCCACCAGCAGCTTGGTAAGCACAATCACTACCACAACATTGTATGTGCCAACAATAACAGCTCCAACAAAGGACTGCAATTCTTCTCCATAACTAAACCTTGTGACAAAGATTGCCACATGTGCTAAGGAGAAAATATACCAGAACAAAGCAAAGCAAGTGCCGATGAATCTGTAATGACAATCACATTTCTGTTAAAGAAGTTTGATAAATTAATTAGCAAAGTTGAATTCATATCAAAATTATATAAGACATAATCCTCAAATATTTGATAAAATAAATGAGGCCGATCTCCACAGCACAGGTATGTCTTACTTTAAATGAGGACATAGACTCAGAAGAAGATAAATTATTCCTGTTTAACCTTTTGCTGTTTTTTTTTTTTGCATATTCTCAATCTAACCGCCTATATGATGGAGTTTGGGTGTTTGTCCTTCCTCCACCCAAATTCTTCCGATGACTCTCAATCTCCACGGCCCAACACCCAGACGAGGCTTACCAAAGTCCTACGTGATCCCATTACCTACCACTCTCCCTCTGATTCACCACAGTCCAAACACACCGTCCACCTGGCTTTCCCTGGATCTTGCCAGTTGTTCCTCCTCTTCTGGGCCTTTGCTTTGCTATGCCAGCTGTGACTGCTGTTCCCCCAGATACCTTCTTCCTAGCTTGCTCCGTCACCAGCATTAGGCCTTTATTTGAATGTCATCTCTTCTGGGCACGCCTTGGTCCTCTATCTAAAACTGTACCCTCTCTTATATATACCCCCTAGACCAAGCTTTATTTGTCTTGTTAGCCCATATCACTAATAGATGTATTTCATGTATTTTTTTATTAGCTGTATTATCTCACTGGAATGTAAGTTCCATCAAGGAATGTGGTTCCTTAATTCATTCAGTATTTAAAATAACATCTGGCATATGGCATATGTTAAATGAACACTTATTTATTTCATCTTATTTTAAAAATAAGATGACACACAAAGTATCTCAAGAATATGGCACAAACATAAGAAGAAAGTTTCACACCTTTTCTCTATTGTTTTATTTAAAAATAAAAATTTTATTTAAAAATAAAAAATTGAACTGGTTGTTCAATTCTTTGATACATTAGAGAAAAAATATTCACGAAGTTCTAATTATTCTCAATTCTAATGCCCTCCTAAGCAAAACTGAAAATGTGAGAGAGTTTTCAGTTTTATCAACTGAGTGTTACTGACGTTCAATGTCCGAATGGCAGAGATACTGAACATCTTGCAATATACAGGCCTGACAAAGAACTGTCCTGCCCCAAGTGGCAGGAGTGTACAAAATGCCAGGAGTTCCTCTGTTAAGACTGTAGTGAAGACAGTGCGACAGTTTGCACTTACTATTTAAGATTCTGCATGTACAGATGTCACAGATTCATGAAAAGTAAACTTAAAAATATTAAAGTTTATAAATATTAGAAAGGTATTTCTTAAAGAAATCTGAAAGCTCCATTTCTGGCAGTACTAATTCATATAGAACATGAAATTGAAGAAGAAATTTTAAAAGACACTCACGAGTGGAAGGTGTCATTGCTTTGCTGTTCACAGAAGATGCCTACACAGTCCTTCTGTTCTTTTGGAGTGTAGCCTTTATCATACAGTTGTGTCAGTCCAATTGTGAAAGAAAACAAAACAAGGAGGAACATCCCAAGAAATTTTCCAAAATCTTGTAACATCTGTCCCATTGAAATCTGTGAAATATATTACATGGGTGTTCATTAAAATAACAGAAAGTCAAAGTCTTAAATTACCTTGTAACCAAAGGAAGACAAACATGAACACCAGCTACACCTTTCATTCCCTTTGAGGTATTTCAGCACTTTGAACACATCAAAGTTACAGTTGTCTAACAACAAAAAAAAAAAAATCACTGCAGTTGTGTCAATACTTCAGTGTTGGATAGTCCATTCTTTAAACCTGGATCAGATCCACAGAGGACTGTGTTGCTATGGCGTAGAGGCAGAGGCATGGAGATATAAGGAAAGGCCTAATTTGCAAGAGATAAAAGGAAAATGCCCTGATCAAATGTAAAGGAAAATAAATGCTTAAAATTATACAGCTGCTTAAAGTTTAAAATCTAACACAAAACATTTTTATATTTGTACATATTTTGAAATATAAAATCACGTTACACAAAATTTCTGCAACCAATTCTAAACCAATTCCTACAGGACAAGTTTCTTCTTCAGGACTACCCTAATCTCTTTTGCCAAGGGGACCTATTTTGTTTCCTTTTGGGTCCATCATAAGAAAATATGCATGGCAAACCAAATTAGTGTGTCCCGTGTTGAGTGTCTTTTATAATTTAGACATGTCTAAGTGCTTCTGAAAGCTTTATTTAAGTCCAATTTCAAATTCTTGGTGGTTAAAGGCATACATGACCTGTGTCATGGTGTAGCAGGTTAGGCTGCCATCTGCAACACCAGCATCCTATATGCGTGCCAGTTAGAGTCACAGCTGTCCCATGTCCAATCCAGTTCTCTGCTAATGCACCTGGAAAAGCAGTGGAAGATGGCGCAAGTGTTCGGGCCCCTACCACCCATGTGGGGGACCTGGAAGAAGCTTCTGGCTTCTGCCTGGTCCAGCCCTGGCTATTGTAGCCATCGGGGGAATGAACCAGTAGATGGAAGATGTCTCTCTCTGTCCCTCTCTCTATGTAACTCTTTTAAATAAAAATTCTTTAAACTGGAATATAAATTTGTAGGATAATTTCATATAATTTTTTTTGACCCAGCAGTTCTATCCCAGGGAGTTTAGCCAATAGATAAGTACACAAAGACACATGTAAGGTTGGCTCTCCATTTCCACTGGTTCTGCCAGTGGATCAAAAATACTGGGGGAAAAATGTAATCTTTCTGCTGAACTGTTCTAGTAGTTAGACTGACAGCTGTGTTTGTGCTGAACAGGTACAGACTTTCTCCCTTTTTATTCTCTGAACAGTACAAGTGTAACTATTTATACATTATTTACCTTATATTAAGTATTATAAATAACCCAGAGATGATATAAAGTACACGGAAGGATACACATCTTACATATAGGGACTGCAACATGTACAGATGGTTGTAGCTATTGGGTCTTGGACCCAATCCTCCCCTGGATGCCGAGGGAAACCTGTATATATAAGGATGCTCATCACAGAATTGTTACATATAGCAAAAATTTTAGAAATCCTAAATACTATTTTTAAAGAATGAATTATATATATGCTGGCATGGAAATATGAGCTTACAGGGTAAACAGGGTTTTCTAAGACAATTTTAGTTTTTTTGCTTTCTTATTTTTGAATATTTATTTATTTGAAAGGCAGAGTTACAGATAGAGGTCCTCAATCCACTGGTTTACCCTCCAAATGGCCACAATGGCCGAAGCTGGCCAGTTTGAGCCAGGAACTTCCTCCAGGTCTCCCATGCGGGTGCCGGGTCCAAGCACTTGGGCCATCCTCTGTTGCTTTCCCAGGCACATCAGCAGGGAGCTGAATTTGAAGTGGAGCAGCTGGGACTCAAACTATGGCCCATATAGGATGCTGGCACCACATATGGTGGCTTTACCTGCTAGGCCACAGCATTAGCCTCATAATTTTAGTTTTAAAATTTTAGTCAAAAACAAAATTTTCAATTATTTTCCTTTAAAAGTAGAATACTCATCTTCAGAACTTTAAGTGAAAAATAATCACTCTTTGTTGACTTCTAACACATTCTCTACAATGATGACTTAAATATTTAAATGGAGGGGCCATCACTGTAGTATAGTGGGTAAAACCGCCATCTGCGGAGCTGGCATCTCATATGGGTGCCTGTTCATGTATCGGCTGTTTCACTTCCAATCTAACTCCCTGCTAATGGCCTGGGAAAAGCGGAGCAAGATGGTGCAAGTGTTTGGGTCCCTGCCATCCATGCAGGAGACCTGGGTAAATTCGTGGCTCCTGGCTCTGTTGTGGCCATCTGGGTAAATCAGCAGATGGAAGATCTCTTTCTCTGTCTCTCCCTCTTGCTATAACTCTGAAATAAATAAATAAATCTTTTTTTAAAAAGTATAAATTAAGTGTCACAGATTTTGTGTAACACATAAATAGCTAGGCAAACACAACTGACATTTATGCCCCAGTATTACAGTTTAATTGGAAGCATTTATAAGTTACAATAAAGCCCAGTTTGTACTTACAGGATAATCTAGAAAATGTTATGTCAAAGAAGTATATTCACTAAAATAAATCATTTAGTTTGACAAGGCTTGTACATCTTTATGTAAGTACAAATCAGTTTTGAATTCATGGAAAGCTTGTAGTATTTTAATTTTTTATTGACATAAAATATTTGTTTAATCTTTAGAACTTAAGTTGCTTGAGGAGAATTTTAAATGTTTCCTGTAGACATCATACAGATATTACATTTTATGTACCAGCACCTTATAAATTCCCTGTGAAAATGTTGCTCTATTATGACAGTTATTTTTTTTTTTAAGACAGAGTTACAGAGAGAAGTAGAGACAAAGAGAGAGGTCTTCCATCTGTTGGTTCACTCCCCAGATGGCTGCAACACTGGAGCTGTGCCGATCTGAAGCCAAGAGCCAGGAGCTTCCTCCAGGTCTCTCACATGGGTGCAGGAGCCCAAGGACTTGGGTCATCCTCCACTGCTATCTCAGGCCATAGCAGAGAGCCAGATGGGAAGAGGAGCAGCCGGGACTAGAACTGGTGCCCACATAGGATGCTGGCACTTCAGGCCAGGGCCTTAACCCACTGCACCACAGCACCGGCCCCTCACATTTCATCTTTTGATACAAAGAGAGGTTAGTTCATGTCCGTATTGGGAAACTTTAAAGACTAATTGGAAAATCCAGAAATTCTGGTTTTAAGTAAAATGATAAAATACTTATTATGTATTTCAGATGCCAATTGTCTAAATAATAATAACTATCTACATTAAAGCAAAACAATACCTAATTGTTGGCTTATAACTATTTTGGTTTCTAGAGCCAGGCTAAGGAGCCTTCGTGACTCTCCAAGTACTTTTGTTATTTCTAAAGTAGTATTTTATAACTTTTCCTATTGTTTGTCTCCTGTAGCAGTCTTTAAGGTAAGAACCTATCTTAGTAAGATCCATAGCCTAGGCACATTAAAATGTTGATTACCCAACTACCTTTTTTGTCTTTTACCTAATTCTTTACCCCATTTCCAAGAACTAGAGTGTGGCTGCACATGTGTACATATGCACACACGCAAACACAAATGCATTCCCGCTGTCAGGTGAGGAAGGCTAGTATTACTCCATCTCTCCAAGTGACACAACTGAATCTCAGATTTATTGATTTGCTCAGGTAACAGACTAATAGATGGCAGAGGTGGGAATTGAATTCTTGCTTCTAATTCCTTGCTAGCTTTTCTAAAACATCACTTTGTGGTTTTATCTTTGCTCTCTCATTACATATTTGGAGCTGAGTACAGGACAGATTTAGTTCTCACATAACAGCTCCCACATACCAGATATTGCTGAAATAATATACAAATAGCCAAAAAAGACACAATTGTTAATAAGCTTCATTCACATGAAGTCTTGGTCAAACACTGTATGAGCTGGGTCTTAGTTTCCTGTTCTGTAAAAGGCATAATGAGAACAGCCAAATGCTGCATTAGATTTGTTTACATGCTATTCACCAGGATTTAACCCAATCTGTTTAATCCGAAACTCAGAGGGCAGGATTTGAGAATGTAGGCTTACCACGCTCCAGAGGGCATTCTTGGCTCCCACTACTTTAGGAATCTTTGGACTAAATGACCACTTGCCCTGAGCACTTTGTGCTGCTTTAAAAGAAAACTATCTATCCCTAAGTATACCTCAAAATGCAAAGCACCTGGACCTGCTCTACTCATTAGTAATAGCACCTATGGGCTACTAAATTCAATCTCATAATTATCCTGCAAAATCAAATAACTGACTAGACATAAAGTATTCACTCATGTCTCAAGAACTACACTAATTTTCAAGTTTTCTTGATTCATTTTTCAGGTGTTCCATAGTTAATGAACTCAAAAGGGATGGAGGAATGAATGTAAAGATTTATGTAAAGCCCACCATGTGGCAGGTCCTCTGCTACACATTTTATAATATATTGACCCATTTAATCTTCACAACAGACATAAAAATGAAAGTTCAGAAAGAGAGATTAATAGTCAGTGACAGAGCAAGATTTTGAACCAAGCTACCAGAATCCAAAGAAATGGAACATCAGTAATTCTAATAATTACACCAAACACAAAAGCAAGATATTTAGATAAAAATATGTTGGTTTTTCATAAATGTTAAGGCCTAAGAAGGCATGCAGACTCTCAGGGGCCCCCTTCCTTTAGTCTGATTTGCTCTTCACTACCATCCCAAACCAATCCTTTCCTGAAATTTCTGCTTTAGGGATCCTCCTCAGAGCACCCTAATCAACTAACACGGGGCCTGCGGCTGAACTATCTGGAACCACATGATATGGCAGCTATCCCTAGCAAAGAAACATGTCTAGCGCCAGAAAGAAACATGCCTGCCATCCTGAATGATGTAGGGAGGGAAGGCACTTTGCAGAAGAGTAACGGATAGTACTTAAGACAATTCCCTTTTCCCTTCCTTCAGAGATGAAATGGCCTCTTTTCCACTTCAGTTTCTCTAAATGCGAGGCCTGAAGGGCGAGATCAACACAGCCCCGGAAAGACACTGGAGGGGGAGACTTGTTCTTTCCACAACAGGTTAAACAGGTTATCACAGAACCAAAGAAGTGATGGCGATATTTTATAAGGGGAAAGGGAAAAAAAAAAGAGAGGAAAAGAAAACAGGCCCATCTGGCATGATAGCTCCTGCTTCATCACCCAGTTGTACAGAGTATGACAATAATGACTGAAAGTTGTAGGTTTCTCTTTGGATAAACCTGGACTTGAGAGTTCCTTGAACAACAAGAGCAGAACTCCTGAGAGACTGCTTTCTCTCAAAGTCTTGCTTCTCTCCTCTGTCTTCCTAGACCTGTTCTACCCTCCACACGTTAACTGCCAGGGTAAGAACCATCTCATTACTTATAACAGCATGTGCCTTCAAAATAATTACATACTGAGGAATTAAGGCATGTCAGCATTTCCATCTTTCTGAGACTACATACTTCTATTTCCAACTGGAGTTAATTTTTTTTTTTTTTTGACAGGCAGAGTTAGACAGTGAGAGAGAGAGACAGAGAGAGAAAGGTCTTCCTTCCTTTGGTCCACCCCCCAAATGGCCACTAAGGCCAGCGTGCTGCGCCAATCTGAAGCCAGGAGCCAGGTGCTTCCTCCTGGTCTCCCATGTGGGTGCAGGGCCCAAGCACTTGTGCCATCCTCCATTGCCCTCCCAGGCCACAGCAGAGAGCTGGACTGGAAGAGGAGCAACCAGGACAGAACCGGCACCCCAACCGGGACTAGAACCCGGTGTACCAGCGCAGCAGGTGGAAGATTAGTCTAGTGGGCTGCAGCACCGGCCCCAACTGGAGTTAAATTTATTTGCAAAGAAAATCCTGGCTTACTATTGGATTAAACTTCAGAGTATTTAAAAAACAATACTACAGGAGCTGCTAAAGTCAATGTAGCTACTGCTTCTTAGGATTTACAACAATAATAAAATTAACATTTATAGAGCATTTGGTATAGGCCAAGCATTGTTTGTACAGATGGTGTTTTTCCTTTTAAAAAGAGAAAGCGAGAATGAAAAAAGAGACAAAGAATCATTGTCACTATAATGTTGAAAACTTAGATTACGAACATGTTCACGAATCAAAAGAAATCTTTGTGCTAGCAAGAAGATTTTGCAAATAGAACACTCTAGTTTATTATATTTGTCTTCCTAAATGAAATACTTTCACTGATGTCATTAGGTTCTGCTCTGCTTAGGTCTTAGAAGACAACGCCAATGGAAGATAAAACATGCCTGTCTCTTTTTGGGTTACAGTTTTAAAAACTTTGTTATTCTCTTTAACTGGTGAACAAGGGTGAGAATGATCATAAAATTCTAAACCATGGGCACCGCCTAACCTTTGTTCTTGGCTAGCACTATGCCCAGTGTCTGGTACCTTTCAAGCACTCAATAAATGTCTTAAGGAACAAGTAGGCTGTAATTGGCAGACCAGTGGGATCATACCTGGATTCCAAGTCTTCCTCTTACAAATGGGAAGGAATCAAAGATATATACAACAGGATCTTGCAGCATGAGGAACCATTAATAGCAAATCTTCTGTTATAAGCTATAAGCACTAACAGAGGACGCATTTGGGACCAGGTGGGAAAAAAGGGAGAGTTATGTGTTCATGTCTTCTTTTTCCTGACTAATCACACAGCTACCAGTGTTAAAGGTTGTTTAATTCATTTCAAACCTGTTAAATTCTTAAAGTCTGCTAACAGAAGTGACTGTACAATAAAAATTAATAAGGGAATCCTATTACTCTGTGTAAAGAAAACACTGAGAAGCAACTTAGTCCAGTGGTTAAGACCACTAACTCTAGAGCCAAATCACGTGAGCTGGAAATCCAGTTCTGCTACTTACCAAGATACATGACTTTGTGCAAGTTACTTAATGTCTCTATGCCTCAGTTTCTTCCTTTGTAAAATGGAAATAAGAGTCTGCTTCTTAGAATAGATGTATGGATTAAATGAGGTAATAAATGTAAACAGAGATCTTAAAACAGTACTTGGCACATAACAAGAGCTCAATAAATGTTCTCTGTTACCATTGCTATTACCATGACTAGATTTTCTCTTCATGCCTTTTTTCTTTAAAATATGAAACATTTTGATTTATGCCCAACCATGATTCTGATGTCTGAGGAAATGGATTAGCTGACATCCCTCACAAAAGCAACAGAATGAACTCCAGGTTGGTCTCTGGAGGTAGGCAGACTCTGCTCGAAACCTTGACTCTCCCACTTGCTAGTTATATGAACTACTCAACCTTTCAAAACCTTAGATTCTCCATATGTAAAATGTAAATAATAAAACAATGAATATTAAATAAGTAGAAAACACTTAGCACAGTGCCTGGTCCACACAAAATGCTAAATGTTAGTTGCTGTTATTATTTTGAATAAGCAGCTATAACAACTAGAATATAGCCCTATTTCTCACACACTCAGCAGTTATCTTGACTCTGCCCCATTCAAGCCAGTTTTTCAATTCAACTGACAAACATTAGGTGATTACTATGGCAAAGCAATGACTAAAGTAAAGATGAGAAAATTAAGATATACTCCCCATCCTTAGGAAATTTTTAATTTAGTAGAAACAACATAACCTTACAGTTTAAGACAAATTTAAATGGTAAAGGAAGTGCTCATTAGAGGTTCAACGTATTAATTCCTATGATGTATTCATTTGAGAGTGGAGTGTAGGCACAGACTTTTTAGCAGAGGGGACTCTGCAGCTGGCACATGGTCTCTCTCCCTGAAACATACTACATTCACCTCCTTTCCATTCATCCTTCACGGCTACATTCTGATGTCACTTCTTTCCTAACAACGCTCCATCTCCCTACTAATTCAGACCCTGGGAGGCAACAAGGGATGGCACAAGTAGTTGGGTCCCTGCCACCTCGTATGAGATCTGGATTGAGCTCTGACTCCCAGCACGACCATTACAGGCATTTGGAAGTGGAACAGCAGATGGGAACTCTGTCTGCTTCTGTCTGTCTCTCAAATAAAACAAAAAACCATGTGTTTGAAATTTCAAGAAGATATGGCAAGGACATTCCAAACTCGGTAATAACATAAAAAATGACATGGAACTGGGAAACCACAGGATATGTGTGTGATATTAGTGACTGAGATTGGCCTCCCAAAAAGAAGTTATTTTGGGAAGGAACAAGAGATGCGTACAGTGAGAGACGGCTAGAAAGTAAATAGGGTCACATGGTAGAATGTCACCTTCCAAAAGCTGTTCTGAGCTTCAAGTCTGCCTACAAAATAAATTACAAATGTAATGAATGTAATAATAAAATGCCATGTACTAGTGAAAAAAAAAAAATCTACCCCCTGCTGAATATAGGATGGCTTTATATATTTTGCTGTAATATAATCCTAAGACCTTAATTTGCCTGGAAGGGTACCAATTTACATGTTTTCCCAACTTAATACTTAAAGCATCTTTTCTATTCTCCAACATGTCTCCATTTGGATGATGAACTATGGTCCTTCAAACTAGGAGAAATCTGTATCCCCATTGCAGGTTATAAAATTAGTTAAAATAAAAGTCCATCCATTTCTAAATCTGTAAAGATTTGGAAGGAAACCTGTTAGTAACTAGAGATAAATTAAACAATCAGCAGCAGTAACCATATGAACATATCTGACATAGTCTGTTTTGTACTTGAAAAGGAAAAAAGTTGCATTTTTGTTAAAGCAGTTAACAATTTATCATAGTGTTCTTTTGTACTTCATTTACTTTTATTTCCATAACTAGATTGCTTTGAGTTCCTTACTAAGAACAAAACTGAAAAATTTTAAAAGAAAGTTTCTATATAATTACTTCAGAATAATATAGCACAACTATGTAATACAAATCTATCATGTTAATAAGACTACATTGGGAAGCAGATTTTTTTATTCTAAAGTTTCTTTCTGAAGTGAAATCAACAAGATGGGAGATTAGGGAGTCCTAGACTGCCCTTCCCTCGCAGACACACCAACATAATAGCAACACATCAATCAATTCCCTTTGTGAGAAACCCAGAAATTAGCTAAAAGCTCCTGTATCCTGAGTGAAAAACCAGAGGCATTAAAACCAGTAGGAAAAGTGGAGGTACTCTCTTGCCAAATCCCCAACCCTGGCATAGTGCCAAATGATCAGAAGGACCTGCGCCCCCACCTCCGCCCCAGCTCTCAGCTTCTACAAAGAAAGGAGTTGGGCTGCATATTTAGTGCTAACTTCTCTACGTGCTACATACACAAAGGACTGGCCCCTAACTCACCTTTCTGAGAGCTGAAAGAACCTGGCATATGCTAGTCTCTCAAGAGTGACAGGGAAAAAGCAGCTGTTAGAACCAGCATTCAAGCAGTCTCCAAAATCCCATTTTCCAGCTCCCAAAGGAAGCATTCCTCATTCCAGTTCTTCACCCAGGAGTGATGGAATTGGACTACCTGGTGATGGAATTGGACTACACATCTAATACCTCAATTTTTTTTAGGTGCTCCCCATGAGACTGGTTTGTATCTTGTGTGTGTCAGAAAACTGACAGAACCCACTATACGCTGGTCTTCTGGTAGCTAGAGAGAGCCAAAAGGAGGTTTGAAATTCTGGGCAAGAACTTTTAACAGTTCTTCTCCTCAGCTCAGCAAAGTCTGAATAGGTGGAAAACCCTACTTTCCAGCTTTCCCCTAAAAAGGCAAAGAGCTGGACTATGTCCCCAGAGTACCAACTGCTCTGGGAGTTCCCTGAGGGACTGACTCCTGCCATCCCTGTCTTGGGCCACTGATGGAACTTGACAGTTTCTAATTGCCTGGAGGCTGCTAAGAACAAAGTGATGTCTTGAGCTAGCATGAAGGTTTGATCTCAGGGCAAGTTGACTGAAGAGGGTGTTATCCTGCATGTGGCCAATCTAGAAAGACTGAGGCAGGGGAAGGAGGCAGTAGTGCTTATTTCTACTGTATAGATACCAACACAAAGAGGCAAGAAAAAGGAAGAAACAGGAAAACACAATTTAAGCAAAGGAACAGGCAGAACTCCATGAACCAATTCTGAGACACAAATAAATGAAATATCTGACAGAGTATACAAAATAACCATCATAAAGTAGCTTAGTGAGCTGAGGACAATGAATGAGCAAAGGGAGAATTTTGATAAAGGAATAGAAAAACTTAAGCAGCAGCAAACAGAAATCCAGAATTTGAAAAATACAATAAGTGAACTAAAAAAATTCAACAGAGAAGTTCAATAGGACTGTAAATCAAGAAGAAATCAGAAAGTTAAAACACAAGTCATTTGAAATTATCCAATCAAAGGAGCAAAGAGAAAAATAGAGTGAAAAGGATGAAGACAGTTAAGAGATTTATGGACACCATCAAAAAGACTGACATAGGCTTTATGGGAATCCTAGGAGGAGGGAGAGAGAAAGGTCCAGAAAAATCATTGAAAGAAATGGTTGAAAAAGAAGTTATTTTGGGAAGGAACAAGGGATGAGCACAGCTCTCTAGCTATGGGGGATTCTATGTGGTACACAGAAAGCTCCCCGTCCCCAACATTGCCACAGAGCAGCAGCGCTAACAACAGTATTCCACAATCCTCACTGACTTTAAATTCAGTCACACAGAAAGCAGACTCGGGTGGGAGCAATTGCTGTTTCCAAAAAAGGAACCCACATTGCTTCTCTCTGCTCAAAGCACCAGACCCAAGCTGCTGCTGTACAGCCACAGTTAAACTCCATTCTGTCTTAGGGACAAAAAGCAGCCCCACTGCTACCAGAAGCCCCAGAGCGGAGCTAGGGTGCTTCCCAAGGAAGAGACCATGGCCTTCTCAACCTGCGAGATTGCTGGGCACAAGCAAGCTCCAGAGCCACTCTTACTCTGTGTTCTGGGGATGTCCCCCTCTGCTCCTTGGGGCAGCTCTGAGGACCAGACCTATGGAAATCCTTTTTGTATCTCTTAGCAAAGGGTGCTGGGTGGCCAGGGTACAAGCCCTAGTATCGGCCCTGCATGCCCTGTGGGAACTGGGAGCAATCCATTCTGTTGTCTGCAGCTCTGGCACTGTGGCTATTGGTGCTACAATCCCTGGGGTAACCAGCACTCACTGTGGGACCTGCAGGGCCGCAGAGCCCTGTATGCATTCCTCTACTTCAAGCTGGTGGCTGTCAGTATATGATTCTTGGCATAAACTGCACTTACCCTGTGAGACCTGGGTAAGGACCCCACTGCACTTGCTGCCATAGAACTGTGTCTGTTGGTTCTATAAGTCCTAGGGATACCTGTTTCTCCCCACCCCCCTGCCCCACGCGAGAGCCTGGGGAGGCCCCACCTGTGTTTCACTGCTCCAGGCCTGCAACTGCACAATCCCTAGTACAACCTACAGTGGCCATTTGGGATCTGGGTAAGATACCCACCAAGTCCTACAGCTCTGGGACTGTGACTGATGGAGCTATATTCCACAGAGTTATCTGAGTCCACCTCAAGGGACCTGGGTAAGGACCCCACTGCATACTGCAGTTCTGGGTTTGTTCTGTAAGTCCCAGGGACACCCATGTTCATCCATGGGGCCTGAGGAAGGCCCTATCTGCATCCCATGATCCAGCCTTGCACTTGCCAGTGGGGAATCCCCAGCATAACCTATAATCAATCTGTGGGATGTGTATAAAGCACCCTCCAGGTCCTGCAGCTCTGGGACTGAGACTGCTGGAGCTATAGTCTACAGTCACCTGAGTTCACCCTGTGAGAAGTGGGGAAGACTCTATCAGCATTCACTTACAAACCAAATACCTAGAAGAGATGGATAAATTCCTAGAAATAGAAAATCCGCCCAGACTGAATCATGTTCAGAAAGTCTGAACAGACCCAGAGCTAATATTTAAATCAGTAATTGAAAATGTCCAAGAAAGAAAAGTCCAGAAGCAGACAACTTCATTGGGGGATCCTACCCATTCTTTCCAAATGCTTCCAAAACTCGAAGGGGAGGAGACACTTCCGAAATCATTTTACTATGCCAACATTACCTTTATATAAACAGCTAACAAAGACACTGCCCGAAAACCACAGGGCAATCTCCCTAATGGGCAAAGATACAAAACACTCACCAAAATACCAGCAAACCACTCAACACCTGAAAAAGCTCATACAGCTAACTATCCCAGGTTGTAAGGAAAAATCAATCTGATACACACTGACAGAATGAATGACAAAAATCAGATGATCATCTCAACAATTAGAAAAAACTTAATAGCCTTTGAGTCCTACCTGTTACACTTCTGATTCAGATCCCTGCTAATGGCCTGGGAAAGCAGTGGAAGTTGGCCCAAGTGTTTGGGCCCCTGTACCCACATGGGAGACGCAGAAGAAACTTCTAGCTCCTGGTTTTGGATTAGCCCACCCTGGGCTGTTGCAGCCATTTGGGGAGTGATACAGTGGGTGGAACACCTCTCCCTTTGTCTCTCCCTGTCTGTAACTATGCCTCTAAAACAAACAAATTTTTTAAAAATTTTTTGGTTGATCAATTTAATCTATTTACATTCAAGGTTAGTATTGCTAGATAAGAACTAAGACCTGTCATTTTGTTGATTCGATAATAATTCTACCTGCTCTGTTAGTAAATTTGGTGGTATCATGTGTTTTCACGATGTTTACTTCTAATGCAGGACACCCTTCAGAATTTCTTATAAGGCTGGTCTGCTAGTGATGAATTCTGTTTTTGCTTAATCTGAGAAATACTTTATTTATGAAACCCTCCACAAATTAGGTATAGAAGGAACATTCCTCAAAATTATGAAGGCTATATATCATAAGCCAACTGAAACTGAAACCATTTCCCCTCAGATCTGGAATGAGACAAGGATGCCCACTTTCACCATGCTTATTCAATATAGTACTGGAAGTTTTAGCAAGAGCAATTAGAGAGGAGAAAGAAAGGGCATCAAAACTGGAAAAGAGGAAGTCAAATTAACCACATCTACAGATGACATGATGTTGTACACGGAAAAACCTAAACACTCCACCAAAAAGCTATTAGAATTGATAAAACAATTCAGTAAATTTGTAGGTTACAGTAGTTTTGTATGCTACTCTTTTTTGTATGCAAACAATGAACTCAGAGAAAGAAATCCCATTCACAATAGCCACAAGAAAAATCAACTTTTTAGAATAAATTAAACCAAAGAAGTGAAAGATCTCTACAATGAAAACTATCAACTATTGATGAAAGAAATCAGACACAAAAAAGTAGAAGGATATTCCTTGCTCATCAATCGGAAGATTCAACATCATTAAAATGTCTGCACTACCTGAATCATTTTACAAATTCAATGCAATTCCTATCAAAATACCAATGGCATTCTTTACAGAGTCAGAAAAAAAATCCTAAAATTCATACGGAATCACAAAAGACCCATAACAGCTAAAGAAATCCTGAGCAAGAAAAACTAAACTGGAGGCATCACAATACCTGATTTCAAAGCATAATACAAAGCTATAGTAATTAAAACAGCATGGTGCTGACATAAAAACCAATACATAGACAAATAGAACAGAATAGAGAGCCCAAAATTAATCCACACATATACATCCAACTGATTTTTGATAAAAGTGCTCAGACCATACAGTGGAGTAATGATAAACTCTTCAACAAATGATGCTGGTAAAACTGGGTGTATACATGTGGAAGAATGAAATTGGATCCATACCTTTCACCATATATAAAAATCAATCAAAATGGATCAAAGACCTAAATTTAAAACCTGAGGCTATGCAGCTGCTGAAAGAAAATGTAGGGGAAACACTCCAAGACACTGGTGTAGGGGATGATTTCTTGGATAGAACCCCCAAAGCACAGGCAACAAAAGTGAAACTAAACACATGGGACTACATCAAACTCAGAAGCTTCTGTACAGCAAAGGAAATGCTCAATAGCATGAAAAGACATCCAACAGAATGGGAGAAAATATTTGCAAACAACCTATCTAACAAAGTATTAAATCCCAATTATAGCAGCAACTGAAAAGTGAAGGGGGCCGGCACTGTGGCGTGTTATGTAAAGACACCACCTGCAGTGCAGGCATCCAATATGGACACCCTGCTCAAGACCCAGCTGCTCCACTTCCCATCCAGCTCTCTGCTATGGCCTGGGAAAGCAGTGGAAGATGGCCCAAGTGCTTGGGCCCCTACACCCATGTGGGAGACCCAGAAAAAGCTCCTGGCTCCTGGCTTTTGATAGGATCAGCTCCAGCCTTTGCAGCCATTTGGGGGGGGTGAACCAGCAGATGGAAGGTCTATCTCTCTTTCAGTGTGTCTCCCTGTCTGTAATGCTGCCTTTCAAATAAATAAATAAATCTTTTTTTTAAAAAAATAGTGAAGACCTGACTCTGACTCAACAGTTTTAAGAAATAGATAATTAACTAAGAAATTGAAGCAATTTTCTCCTATAAGTTCAGTCAACAATATGGTTACTACAGCTCAGTCAACAAATATTTGGTATTTTACTTCATTCTTTTTGAAGTATGCGCTGTGTTATTTTATAAACATTGCTGACTCATTATTTACTATGTTTTTATTTAAAAGTGACATGTTAGGCCGGCGCTGTGGCTCAATAGGCTAATCCTCCGCCTTGCGGCACCAGCACACCGGGTTCTAGACCCGGTCGGGGCTCCGGATTCTGTCCCGGTTGCCCCTCTTCCAGGACAGCTCTCTGCTGTGACCAGGGAGTGCAGTGGAGGATGGCCCAGGTGCTTGGGCCCTGCACCCCATGGGAGACCAGGATAAGCACCTGGCTCCTGCCATCGGATCAGCGCGGTACGGCCATTGGAGGGTGAACCAACGGCAAAGGAAGACCTTTCTCTCTGTCTCTCTCTCACTGTCCACTCTGCCTGTCCAAAAAAAAAAAAAAAAAAAAAAAGTGACATGTACATAGTATAGTACATTAATTAAATCAGAAATTGACTCTTATTTTCCTCTTCCTTAAAAAAATTACAGCTCTATGGAGGTAAACTATAATAAACCACACATATTTAAAGTATCTAATTTGGGGGGCCAGTGCTGTTGTACAGTGGGTAAAGCCACCACCTGCAGTGCCAGCATCCCACATGGGCGCTGGTTCAGGACCCGGCTGCTCCACTTCTGATCCAGCTCTCTGCTATGGACTAGGAAAGTAGTGGAAGATGGCCCAAGCCCTTGGGCCCCTGCACCCACCTGGGAGACCCACAAGAAGCTTCTGGCTCCTAGCTTTGGACTGGCACAGCTCCTGCCATGGCAGCCATCTGGGGAGTGAGCCAGCAGATGGAAGACCTCTCTCTCTCTGCTTCTCCTTCTCTCTCTGTGTAACTATTTCAAGTAAATAAATCTTTTAAAAAAATTTAAAAAGTATATAATTTGGTGTTGACACACGCATATATTAATGAAATCATCACCATAATCTATGTATTAAACATACCCATCACATTTCTCTTTTTAGTTATTTTATCTTATCTAAATCCTTCACATTCCACATGAATTTTAAAATAAACCTGTTATTTTTATGAAGATGTTTCTTATTTATTTATCTGAAATCTGAGTTACAGAGATAGGGAGAGAGATCTTCTATCCGCTGGTTCATCCCCCAAATGGCTGCAACAGCCAGGACTGGACCAGGATGAAGCCAGGAGCTGGGAATTTCATCCAAGTCTCCCACATAAGTGGCAGAAGCCCAAACACTTGAGAGTAATCTGCTGTTGCTTTTCCCAGGCCATGAGCAGAGAGCTGGATTGGAAGTGGAGCAGCTGGGATACGAATGGGCGCTTATCGGATGCTGGTGTTTCAGGCTGTGGCTTTACCTGCTACACCACAATGCTGGCCCAAACTTCATTAATTTATGTCTGCTAAAATTTTGATTGAAATTGTGTTACATTACAGATTAATTTAAAGAGAAGCGATAGCTTAATTACATTGAGTATTCCAACAGCAGCACTTTGTGATTTTATGCAAACAGGTCTTTCATGTTCTTCTATCAGATATATCCCAAAGTATTCTATCTTCTTTGATGCGATTATAAACAGCATATTTTAATTTCAATTTCTATTGTTGTTAGTATATAGTATATACAACTGCTATTTGTATAATGATCTTGTATCCAACAATCTTATTAAAATCATGTATTACTTTTTTTTTAAAGATTTATTATTTATTTGAAAGGCAGAGTTACAAAGAGAAGGAGAGGCAGAGGTCTTCCATCCAGTGGTTCACTCCCCAAATGGCCGCAATGGCCGGAGCTGTGCTGATCCGAAGCCAGGAGCCAGGACCTTCTTCCAGGTCTCCCACGCAGGTGCAGGGGCCCAGGGACTCGGGCCATCTTCTACTGCTTTCCCAGGCTATAGCAGAGAGCAGGATCAGAAGTGGAGAAGCCGGGTCTCGAACTGGCACCCATATGGGATGCTGGCACTGCAGGCAGAAGCTTTAGCTGCTATGCCAAAGTGCTGGCTAGAATCATGTATTACTAATTTTTAAAAAGATTTCATCAGATTTTCTATATGAGTGATCACACTGCCTACAAATGAAGACATATTAGCTTCTTCCTTTTTGATCTGGAGCTTTTCAATTTTTTTTTAGCTTATTATATGGGCTATAATCTCTAGTACAATGTCAAACAGAAGCAGTGAGAGCAAATGTCCTTGTCTTCTTGACATTCAGAGAAAAAACAGCTACTCAAGTTACCTCTTTCTTCCTGTGTCTGTTCATTGATGTGGTCAGATCTGACACAAAATTAATCACAATATTTCCCTTACAATTTTCTTATATCTGTAGAATCTGGAGAATTATCACTTCTCCCATTCCTGATACTGTGTCTTTTTTCCTAAGTTTGTGTGGAAAAGTCTTATTTTACCCATGTTTTTAAATATTCCACTAGATATGGAACTTTTTTTCTCGTTCAGTGTTTTAAAGATGTTGCTCTTGCCTTTTCCGACAAGAAATCTGCTGGTGTCCTCACCTTTCATGAATTATTATGTCTTCTCATTTTCTCTTTATTATTTGGAGTAATTTGAATATTTTGTGCATTGGTGTGATTTTCTTCATGATTCTTTTATTTATTTCTTTAAAGATTTTTATTTATTTATTTGAGAGCTAGAGTTACAAACAGTGGGAGGGAGAGACAGAGAGAGAGGTCTTCCATCAGGTGGTTCACTCCTCACGTGGCTGCAATGGCCACAGCTGCACTGATCCAAAGCCAGGAGCCAGGTGCTTCTTCCTGGTCTCTCATGTTGGTGCAGGGGCCCAAGGATTTGAGCCATCTTCTACTGCTTTCCCAAGCCACAGCAAAGAACTGGATTGGAAGAGGAGCAACTGGGACTAGAACTGGCGCCCATATGGGATGCCGGCACCACAGACAGAGGATTAACCCACTGCGCCATGGCACTGGAGCCCTTTTATTTAAAAAAAAAAACATTTATTTGAAAGTCAGAGTTACAGATAGGCAGAGGCACAGGCAGAGAGAGAGGGAGCAGTAAACCAGCTGCTGCTTTACTCTGCAAATGGCTGCAATGGCTGGAGCTAGGCCAATCTGAAGCCAGGAGCCAGGCTCTTCCAGGTCTCCCACATGGGTGCAGAGGCCCAAGCACTCCAGGCCATAGCATAGAGCTGGCTAGGAAGTGGAGCAGCTAGGACTAGAACCAACATCCATATGGGATGCCAGCACTGCAGGCGGCAGCCTTACCCGCCATACCACAGCGCTGACCCCTCTTCATAATTCTTGTGTTTAGGATTCTGATTTCTTGGATCTGGAGATTCATAGTTTTCCTCAGAGTTGGAAATTTTCACTTACTATTTCTTCAAAATTTTTGGTTCTTCCTTTCCTTCAAGTAGTGCAATAACATGTGCATTAAACCATCTGAAGTTATGCCAAAGTTAACTGACATTGTTTTCATTCTTAAAATTCTTTTCCCCCTCTTTTATTTTGGATAGTTTCTGCTGTTATCTTTTCAAGCTCACTCATGTACTCTTCTACAATGTCTATTCTGTCATTATTGCATCCAATGCATGCTTCATGTCACACATTTAAATTTTCATCCCTTAAAGCTTGTCTTTTTTCTTTAACATCTTGTATGTCTGCTTAACTTTCTGAACATATCTAAACCAATTATAATAGTTGTCTTAGTGTCCTTATCTGATAATTCTATATCTGTGTCATTTTGGATAGGTTTTGGTGAACACATTTAAGTTACTTGGAAACAATTTTATCCTTTCAGATCTTGGTTTTGAGATTTGTTTGGTAGAACAAGGGTAGTGTTATAGTCTAGAAGTAATTCTCTTCTCAGTATTCTACCCAATGAGCAGTGTTTTGCAGGGTTTTCCAGTTTATTATAGGATGTTCCTGGTATGAATAGATACCAACCTGGTCCTGTGGTACTATTTGCATTAATCCTGCCAAATGGCTCTTTCCCTGCTCCTGGTAGCACCCTTGAATGCATATGATGATTGGTACTCTACTGAATAACCAAGGAAAACTCAAAATGTTCTCTTTATGTTGCTCTCCTCTCTTTAGTATTCTTTTGTGCAAACTAGCATTTTTGGTCTCATTGAACTCTAAGATCTATCTCCTAAACCTAGAATTTTGTCAGGTTCTGACTGTACTTACCCATCCTGCACAATATCCTAAAAAATTCTCACAAGGCAGTAATCTAGAGCAATCTTTTTTTTCTCCTTCCTTAGAGATCCACTGTTCTTTATTATCTGATTCCAGTTTCTTTTGAACTGTTGTTTCATATATGAAGGTACAACAAAAAGTTTGTGGAAAAATTAAATGAAAAGATAAGTTTATTTTGGTGTAAATAACGTTTGAAATCTATTCATAGTATTTTTCATAATACTAGTTTTCCACGAACTTTTTGAAGACCTCTTACATGCATGGATGTCAAAGACACAAAAATAAATGTGTCTTTTAATTCCATTTCCCACAAACATTTTACGTCCTCTCATATTTTTCTGTCCCCTTTTCCTTTTTGGTTGCTTCAGGCAAGAGAGCATATTTGGCTAGAAACAGAAGTTAGAAACTGACTTATCATTGCCAAACAAGTTAGAAATCTATGAAAAAAATTCCAGTATATAAACCTAGTGGTTGTCCATTTTCAGCTTTAAAAATATCAATGTAAAACACTGTCATGAATATAACACTGTTGGCTCTGATTAAAATATTCCTGAATAATACTAATGGCAAATGTTAACCAAAATAAAAATAGTTTAAAACAGTGTTTCACAAACTATGTTCTGGAGAAATGCATAGACCTGACCATATTTCAAGAACAGTGCAAGATTAGATGAATTTAGACAATGATGTTTTCAATAACGCTATACAAGTTTAGTTTTTCCTCAGAAGCTTTAATGTGATAATGTACACTGTGAATTCCTATGTGTGTGCCAAACTTACTTAATCCATATACTTGTTTGGAGAAGGTAATTTCGCCTTTTCTTTAAAATATCTCTACTTTAAAGATATAAGAGAAATCTAAATTGCTAGTAAAGTGACTTATCAAGAAAAATTCTGTGCAAATTTTCAAAACTTAGAGGTAGCACACCTGATTCTACCTTCTAAAAACAGTCAATCAGTAAACTCTGTGGGGATAAATTTAACTAATTGCTGAGTCCATTTTTTGGTGAAAAGAGACTAGCATCTGGTCTTAGTCCCTCACACCTAATCATACCACTTTGTATGAATCACACAGCATCTCAAAATTTCAATTTATTTAATTATAAAGTACAAATCTGGACTATATAATCTCTATGAATGCTTTTGCTCTAAATATGCTAATTTGCAAGTTACTGAACCTAATGTTTATTTTTAAAAATGAAAAAACATTTTAAAAATATAGTTTATATATTTGCAAAATCATTAAGTATGATGATTTCTGTTTGCACAGGACCTCCCTTATACTTACAACCTAAAACACTCAAAATTTTAAATGTGAAAATCATTTTGGTAAAAAGCAGATTTTTAAAATACTCTATTCTGTCTGAGGTATAATTATATTTTAAATACATCCATGTTTGTGGACTGATGGAAGAAAGCCCATGGTCCATAGCTTAATAAACATGAACATCTGAAACAAAGGATTATCACTGAGCCCCAAACAAAACAGAACATGCTGGGTCCTTCTAATTGTTACCTATTTTCAAAAGCAAAGTCTAAAATAACGAGAATAATGTTGCAGTGGACAAATATAAAGTTGTAATATTAACAGCATCTAAAAAATATTCCCTTAAGAAATCTTAATTATTTACCTGTAATGGACCCAAGATAGAGCTGGTCGTGTACATAAAAAAGAGACGAAGATAACTCAGAACATTTGCAAATGCAAAAAGCCCTTCTGCCACCAGCGTAGGATGGAATGCATCCCAGTCCTTTCGATCAGCAAAATCGTGAAACTAAGGCAAGGAAGAAGAAGCCACAGGTGAACAGCTTTCTTAATTTGGGAAAATATAAACAAATAATCTGACCATTGAAATAAAGCTATTTTAGTTATGTCTCCTTTAGTTATGTCTCTATTTATGCTTTATGGAGTTCTTTTTTAAATAGAATTTTTAAAAATTTTTAATGTTTTAACTAAGTAAAACATTTATATGTATGTGAGGCAATTTTGCCTATTGTTTCCCCAGAAATTTTTTAGATTTTTAAGATTTTTTTCCCAAAAATTCTTAGATTTTAAAAATTAAGCAATGTTTTGAATTGTCATTAACTTTTTCATGAATGAAGTATTGGCTAGTTTTCTTAAATACCACAACAAAAACCATTAAATATGTGTGCTGCCAATTGATTAACTATTAACATAGTCTTTGGACTTAGGATTTGATAATGCAACACAGAAATTCATGTTTTTCCTTCTAAAAACCAAAAAAAGTATGCATTATTGTACCTATCTATACATGGAGTGGTCACATGTCCAAATGCCCAACATAATCCACAATTATAGATATAATTATCAAAATAGTGCTGCCTTTCAGTCTCAAAATGTCCTTGTTTGGATAATAAATTGTACAAGCACTTGAAGTCCAGAACTAAAGAGATCAGTCTGAAGAAACAATATATCTCAATCACTTTATCAAATCATCTCTATCTATGCATTACTAATTTTTATATCAGTAATTTTATACTCTGGTTATTGAACATACTGAATACACATGTTCCATACTACTGATCAATTCATTTTTTAATAAAGTGATAAGATAGTTTGCACTTTTTATAATCCACATATTAGTTTCAAAAATCCAGAGAATATTATCTATTTCAGTTCCTTAAATATGGCATCTCAGATTTCTAAACTAAAAGTTTAAGCAAAGATAGTTAACATAAAGCCTATTAGCCTTTTTGGGCTAGGGGAGCTTATATTTTAATAAAAGTAAAATTATAAAATACCTACAAAGCTAGGTTTTAGTCAAATTCTTAATAGAAAAAAATATTGTCATTAGAAAATCAATTACAATTATATGACTTGCAAGTTGTGAAAATAATCATGATTTGTAATGTTAAAAAAACTAATTCCATTCAGATGAACTTTTTCTGGATGATACAAAGATAACTAACACTGGGCCGGCGCCGCGGCTCACTAGGCTAATCCTCCGCCTAGCGGCGCCGGCACACCGGGTTCTAGTCCCGGTCGGGGCTCCGGATTCTGTCCCGGTTGCCCCTCTTCCAGGCCAGCCCTCTGCTGTGGCCAGGGAGTGCAGTGGAGGACGGCCCAGGTGCTTGGGTCCTGCACCCCATGGGAGACCAGGAAAAGCACCTGGCTCCTGGCTCCTGCCATCAGATCAGCGCGGTGCGCCGGCCGCAGCGCGCCGGCCGCGGCAACCATTGGAGGGTGAACCAACGGCAAAAAGGAAGACCTTTCTCTCTGTCTCTCTCTCTCTCACTGTCCACTCTGCCTGTCAAAAAATAAAAAAAAAAAAAAAAAAAAAAAAAGATAACTAACACTAATAAAGTCACAGTGTGTGTTTTCATTTTAAGTATGTATAGTTAAAAGAGCTAAATGAATCTAGTTTTCATAATAGAAACCAGCATTTGGTAGAGAGAAAATGCCTACATATACCTGGACTAAAATCCAGCCTTGATCTCTCACTGTGTGATCCTGGACAAATTATTTATTATTTCTTAGCTTAATTTTTCATATTTGCAAAATGAGGATAAGGACCTGCATGTTATAGAATCCTCATGAGGATAAAATGAGATTAACCTATACCCAAGAACCAGGCAATAGGTAATATCATAACCTACCACCTAATAGGTAACAATCATTTCAAGGAACATCCTTTAAACTATTGGAAAGATGGGAAACCATGCACATAGTTTAAAATGAAAATGTAATAGACAAATATTTGCTCAATTAATTCTGAGCTATATAGCTAAGTATCCTAAGTCTTTTCAAATTAAATTTCATTTATGACATCAATTGACATAGCAAATAGTCACCTTGTTGTGAGCAACCACTTTGAGGGCAAAAGTTGCTAAATAAAGGGAATTCATGACAAAACTGAGTTGATTACGGGATTCTTCTAAGAAGTCTTCCAACCCTTCATACCAGAGTCTTTTAATGTCTGACCAAATCATCCCTAGAAAAGGAAGAAAGAAAATCAGATAATATTTTTTAAATTTAATACACTGAATAATAATTTAATAAAGTATTGAATAATTAACACGTGTACCAGCTCTAGCCTTATTTGAAATTAAGAACACTTTAGTATAAAAGCTTCTAAAGATTGAAAGAAAATAAGCTTGTATTACATATGACTTGACGAAAATAACACATTTTTTCTTTGCCAGAGAGAGAACTTAAATGATGTGAAATAAGCAAACCGATGCTAAATACACACTCTCCCACTTCCCCCACCCTCCCTCCACTTCAGATCCTCAAGGCTTAGTATCTAATCCTTTTCTTTATCTGCACTCAACACTTTTCAGTGTTATCATCTAGTCTAAAGGCTTTAAATACCATCTATATGTAAGACTCCCAAACTTATATATTTGTACCCCTAAGCCTCTCCTGAACTTAAATAGGCACTTTGCAGAGCTGGTGCTGTGGCACAGTGGGTAAAGCCGCTGCCTGCAGTGCTGGCATCCCATATGGGCACTGGTTCGAGAACCGGCTGCTCCACTTCTGATCCAGCTCTCTGCTATGGCCTGGGAAAGCAGTGAAGGTGGCCCAAGTGCTTAGGCCGCTGCACCCACATGGGAGACCCGGAGGAAGCTTCTGGCTGTGGATCAGCTCAGCTCCGAATGTTGTGGCCAAATGGGGGAGTGACCAGCGGACGGAAGACCTTTCTCTCTGCCTCTCCTTCTGTGTAACTCTTTCAAATAAATAAATATTTAAAATAAAATAGGCATTTTGCTACCTTACATCTCCAATTAGACGCCATGACCTGTCCAAATTGAACTCCTAATCTCTCCCCCAAATTCACTGCACCTGTAGACTTCCCCATGTCAGTTGATGGCAACCCCATCCTTCTAGTTACTCAGTCTAAATGTCCTTGAATCATCCTTGACTCCTACATTTCTTTCTTTTAAACTCCATATTCAATGCAAAAGCAAATTCCTTTGGCTCTACTTAAAAAAATATATTTAGGGGCCAGTGTTGTAGCATAAAGGTAAAGCCTCTGCCCGTGATGCCAGCATCCCGTAAGGGCAATGGTTGGAGATCAGGCTGCTCCACTTCTGAACATGCTCCCTGTTAATGGCCTGAGAAAGCAGTGGAAGATGGCCCAAGTGCTTGGACCCCTGCACCCACATGGGAAACCAGGAAGAAGCTCCTGGCTTCAGAGTGAATTAGTCGATGGAAGATCTGTCTCTCTGTAACTCTGCCTTTAAAGTAAATAAATAAATCCTCTTTAAATATATATAACCCTTCTTACATTCATTTCAGTTTCAAGTCACTATCTTGTTTTGCATGGATTACTGAAATAACTTTCTGGTCTCTTAGATTGTAGCCTAACTTCCCTAAAATACATTCAGTACAGAAACCAGAGTGATCTTTTTAAAACCCAAGTGTTCCTCCACTTCTCAAAACCTTTTAGTAGCTCCCAGAGGAGAAAAAGATTAGTGGCAGGTCCAAGCTCTTTTCATGGGAGCAGTACACCTCAGGTTACCTTCTACGAAAGTGGTTTTTGTGCAGATATACTGTTAAGAGAAATATGAAAGGTCAGCTCTGTCCAACATTGTTAAAAACAACAACACAGCCACTAGTAGGGAAACTGCATGTGGACTAGAAGGACTAAAGTGGACCAGAAATTCTGAAGCTATGCATAGCCAAGACTGTATAAAATGCTTGGAGAAACACAGCCTCAGCTTCTCTGTGTGATGGCTCCCTCAAATCAAGAGTGTGTTTGTAATGACAGCCACACTGTTGGGCTTAAGATACAGTTCCTGCTGTATTTGAGGCTTTTCTGGCTGGGGTAACACACCCAACCATGACTTGATCCCATACAACTAAGTATACCCATGAGGGGTCTGAGAAGAGCCAGAGGCTTTTTAAGGTCTCCCTCGTGAAGATGCAACTGAAGCTACCATGCTGACATGCTGTTTCCTGTTTGGTATCCCACTATAAAGTCAAGAAAACCTGGTGTCAGGCTTCAGCCTATTGTGTGAATGCAAATGACAGAGAGTCCAAGAGGTGTGCTGCTCCCTGTGCATAGTGGGTATATTGCATTTTCCCATAAACCCATCTTCACAATGGCCTCTGAGCTCTCTTCTCCAATTTCATCTCCTGCTTCGCTTTCCTTCTCCTACTCTAGTCGCACTGGCCTCCTTGTTTCCTTGCTGTTTTTTGGACACACATGGTTCCTGCCTCAGAGCCTTTACACTGGCTCTTCCTTCCGGATGAAAGCTCTTAAAACAGATATTCATTCAACTAACTCCCGCTCTCCTTCATGTCTTGCTATCTTTGTCTCTGTCTCTCTTCCTGCCTCTCCAATAAACAAGTAAAATAAAGTTTCTTGTTATTTTTATTATCTTTTTTTTTTTTGTCTTTCTGATATTCAATTACAAAAAAGAAGGCTATCCTACCACTTGTAGCAACATGAATGGAACTACAGAGTATCAAGTTAAGTGGTCTAAGTCAATTTTAGAAAGACAAATACCACATGCTCTGTCATCTACAGAAGCTTTAAAAAGTCAATATGAATGTAAAATAGTATTACTTCAGGGAGGAAGAGTTGAGGAGGAAGATAGAGAAGAGTTGGATAACTGGTACAAAAACATAGTAAGTTCCAGTGTTCTATAGCACAGTGGATAATTAGAGTTCACAATAGCCTATTATGTATTTTATGATAGAGGAGAGGAGCTCAAAGGCACCAAGCAGGGATAGGGAAGTTTTCATTACTTTGATCAGTACACATTGTATACATTTTCTGAAATGTCACACTTCACACCACAGAAATGTGCAATTGTTGAATTTTAATCAAACATTAAAAAAAATTTAAGGATAGAAATATTAACTAATCTGATTTGACTGCCACTCAATGAATTCATGTATCAAATTATCACACTGTGTCCCATAAATATGTACAATGAAAACAATTTTTCAGAAGTATTAACTTAGGAAGGACTATTGTGACACAGTAGGTTAAACTGCAGCTTGGGATGCCTGCACCCCATATAGGAATGCCAGTTCACATACTGTCTCCTCTGCTTCTAATCCAGCTTCCTGATAATGGATCTGGGAAGGCGGTAGGTGATAGCCCAAGTATTTGGGCCCCTGCAATCCACTTGAGACACCTAAACGGAGTTGCTGGCTCCTGGCTTTGGCTTAGCCCACACAAGGCTGCTGGCAGGTAGTTGGAGAGAGTGAACCAGTAGATGGAAGATGTCTCTGGCTCTCCTTCTCTCTCTTTTAAATAAACAAATAAATCTTTTAAAAATAATAATTTAAAACAATTTCATGGAACTGGAATTAAAAGATAAATTTATTTTTGATGCAAAAAATTTTCCATGAACAATTTTTTCATAACTCTTTGAAGGCCACTCACATACATACTTATACTCACATACATTCCATGTCCCAGTGGCCTTACCTTGTAAATATCTTTCATTTCTGTGATAACAAGGGAAGGGAATGATCATCCTCAATCCAGCATACCATCAGCTCTTCTGTGTTCACACGTAACATTACTGAATAGAGGGCCATCATTCTTAAAAGCAAATAGCCAGGAACTGTGGCATAGTAGGCTAAGCTTCTGCCTGTGGCGCCAGAATCCCAGATGGGCACTGGTTCGTGTCCCAGCTGCCCCTATTAAATTCAGCTCTTTAATTATGGCCTGGGAAAACAGTAGAAGATGGCCCAAGTACTTGGGCCTCTGCACTCGCACGGGTGACCCAGAAGAAGCTCCTGGCTCCTGACTCCTGAATGGCTCAGCTCTGACAATTGCAGCCATTTGGGAAGTGAACTAGCAGATGGAAGATCTCTGTCTCTCCTCTGCAACTCTCTCAAATAAATAAATCTTTAAAAAAAAAAGGGGGGGGGACTAGCCAAAGTTTACCATTATTATGAAAGTCAGTGACTGCAGCAGTATTTATTATATATAAAATGTGATATCGGGTGTGGGGAGCAACTCGGACTAGACTAAGTTACTGGAATTAAGACTTATTCTATGCATCTGCTCTCCCACAATATGGCGCTGGGAGAGGAGTAAACAGCTTCTACCCAGCTGCCTCCAGTTCAACCAATAAACAGCAGGACCTGCTCCTGATTGGAGGAGAGCAGTGTACTCGGTGTGTGGGTAGCAGAGTTGGGATTGATGGAAGAGGACTATAAAGGAGGAGAGAGACAACAGGCACCAGGAACACCTGAGGAACATCTGAGCAGCCCCCGAGAGAGCCGGCCGGCGGTGTGCCGCTCCCCCGCGGAAGTGGGGAAAGTGGCAGGGGGAACCGCACTTCCACGGAGTTGGAAGGGACGGTAGCCAACCCGGGAAGAACCAGCAGCAAACCAGGGGAGGGCTGAGCAGACAAAAGAACAGCGCAGGGTCCTGTGTCGTTCCTCCACGAAGACGGGGAGCGACAATCGGGGACGGGGCCCAGCAGGTAAAACCACTTCCTGCAGTGTTGGCATCCAATACAGGTGCTGCTTCGAGTCCCAGCTGCTCCACTTCCAATCCAGCTCTCTGCTATGGCCTAGGAAAGTAGTGGAAGATGGCCCAAGTCCTTGGACCCCTGCACCCACGTGGAAGACCTGGAAGAAGCTCCTGGCTCCTGGCTTTGGAGCATAACCAGATGATGGAGATCTCGCTTGCTCTCTCTCTCTCTCTCTGCCTCTGCTTCTCTGTAACTCTGCCTTTCAAATAAACAAACAAATCTTAAAAAAAAAAAAGTGGTATAGCTCTTTGATTTTAGTGAGTTTTTACTCAGGGCTAAGACATATAAATTTTAATTTGATGCTTATATGACTTGGGTAAACTTTGGGTAAACTGAATCTTACAGGACAGAAAAAAATATTCTTTCTTACTACTAAACAATAGGTTACGTATAAATAATATAAAGTTCACATCTTTAAGGTATTTATAACAATCTTTCAGAAATAGCTTAAATGAATAGAAATAAGAAAAGTGCTTCTTAGAGATTCCTTTAAATCTATTTGTTTACCTACTCAAGTAACAATATAAACAAATTTCACACTGAAAATATCTACACAATGCAATATGGAGTTTATATGGTAAAGGTAAGTTACTTCCGAAATCGAAGTACTAAATTTTATGGAGAGACATTTGGTCTGCCAGTTAAGACATCAATGAAGATATCTGGTTTTGCTTCTGACTCCAGCTTCTTGCTCATGCAGACTCTGGGAGACAGCAGCGATAGCTTAAGCAATTGGGTTCCCATCACTTGACATGGAGGATCTGGACTGAGTTCTTGGCTTTGGCCTGGTCTAGCCTGGGGCACTGCAGGCATTAATTTGAGAGTGAACCAGCGAACCAGCAGATTCTCTCTTAAATATAAAAATTTTAAAAATTAAAATTTAGACAAGATAGCTAAAACGCAAGAAAAAAAAGAAAATATCCAAAAGAATAATTTAATTCTTAGAGTTTAGATGCTCATACTTTCTACTTTATCTACATAACTTTAAACATGCTAATGCATAATGAATTAAATACTACTAAAAGTGAAACTCTAGTTGAAATCAAGTTACTTGAAATTAACTGATTATCAAGAAAAATTCTGAAATGAGGTTTTAAGATGAAGAACTAAAAGGTAACATTGTAAAATAAATTGACTTATTTAATAATTGAAGCAATCAATAATGTATTAATCAAATAGAAACAGTACTTTATACCATAGAAAATAATGAATATTAATGTTCTCTTACTCTATAGCAAATAGTAGATAGACAGGTGGGAAATACTGAAGTTTAAAAAATGCTGAAAATATGAAGGGAAATAAAGAATATGTCCATAAGTAGATAATGTGACTTCACCTCAATTCCTCACCTTTTAAAAAAAGTTTTTTAAAGCAAATGAGTTAAAAACTACAGAAGATCATTATTTATTATATAGAAGTTATAAGAAATAATTTCCAGGGGCAGGAGTTGTGGCATAATGGGTTAAGCCGCTGCCTGCAATGCTGCCATCCCATGTGAGCATTAGTTCAAGTCCCAGTTGCCTCACTTCCAACCCAGCTCCTGCTAATGTGCCTGGGAAAGCAGCAGCTTTCATTGGACCTCTGTCACTCACATGGAAGATACAGATGAAGCTCCTGGCTCCTGGCTTTGGCATGGTCCAGCCCTGGCCATTTGGGGAGTGAACCAGCAAATGGAAGATCTCTCCCTCTCTATCTCTTCCTCTTGCTCTCTCTGTAACTCTGCCTTTCAAACAAGTAAAACAAATCTAAAAAATATAGTAATTCCAGAAAATAAATATCTTATACTTTAAAAAAAGTCTGTCATTTCTAAAGAAATTTGACTATCATTACAAAGAATTGATTTATGGAATGAGTAATTAGAGCTCCTTTAATTCTAAGTTTAAATACTATGTCTACAATAGAAATGTAAGATAGAACTGATTTTGTAAATTCTTTAACAAAAACAAATCTATTTATTTGAAAAGCGGAATGATAGAGGGCAAAACGGAGATCTTCCATCTGCTGGTTCACTCCCTAAATGCCTGTTAACAGCTAGCCCTGGGTCAGGGCTAGGATCTGTTTCCCTCGTGAGTGGCAAGGACCCAAGTATTTGCTGTCATCCACATCTTTCGAGGGCCATTGGCAGGGAGCTGTATTAGAAGCAGAGAAGTCAGGACTCTTTAATAGGCACTCTAATATGGGGCTTACCCTACTTCACCACAACACTGGCCCCCATAATATCTTAAAAGGAAAACTAAAGATAAAATGAAACAGGATTATTAACTTTTAGAATGCAGAGGAGTATAAAATCTATTAAACTACAAAATACCTAAGAAAAGCTCAAATTGTTATAGAAATAAAAAAAAACCTTGGTGCTGGCACTGTGGCACAATGTGTTAAAGTCCTGGCCTAAAGTGCTAGCACCCCATGTGGGCACCAGTTTTAGTCCCGGCTGCTCCTCTTCTGATCCAGCTCTCTGCTATGGCCTGGGATAGCAAAAGGTGGCTCAAATCCTTGGGCCCTGCACCCACGTGGGAGACCTGGATGAAGCTCCTGGCTCCTGGCTTCAGATTGGCACAGCTCCAGCCATTGCCGCCAAATGGAGAATGAACCAGCAGATGGAAGACCTCTTTCTCTGTCTCTACCTCTCTCTGTAACTCTGTCTTTCAAATAAATAAAATAAATCTTTAAAAAAAGAAATAAAAAGCCTACTCCACAGTGAAAGTTGTTTTTTCTAACAATCATGAATGAACAAATACCTTCAGGATCTGAGAACAAAATATTTTAACTTCTATGTATTGAAGGAATATTGAGTAAGAGAAATGCTTCCTCATCATGTTCAGGAACATTTATCTTTACAGAAGCTAGTTAAGTCTTCAACAATGATGGAAATGTTTACATTCTTGTGTGAACTATGTTAAATTTCAAATTGAACCCAATGTTCATAACACTATCAAGCAAGGAAGAATTAATGGGCTACATAAAGGCAAAACCTTTGGAACTAACTTGATACTTACCAATAATCCACAGTATAAGAAGATAGTCTATTCTTTCAAGGGCAGGACCCATTGTGTTTTTCTTATCCTCATTGTAGACAAGAGAGTACAGATTTAGTAACAGCAGGAATGTGAAATATGATGCTCCATGAATAATAAATTTCATAAACGGTGTGTGAATGATTCTGCCAAATTGAGATTTGGGAGCTATCAAATAACAAAGTGACAAAACTGGCCAAAAGATGCCAACTGTTAAAACAGTCATTATCTTCTTACAGGTGGGCTTACGTCGGTAACCTGACATCTGTCCAAACCAAACAGTGTTCAGGAACTGCTGGCAGTTAGATTGGGAGACAAACTGAAAAGGACATACACACACATGGAAAAAAAAGTAAAATAAAGTATTTAAATACTAACTGATTAATCCATAGTCAATGCTTTCATAATTTAAAAACCACTTCTATACATTGAACATAGTTGCTTTTTTTCCTCTCATTTTCTTTACAGATAGTAAATATACAGGTTAAGAGCACAGACTCTGGAGCCAGATCACCTGGATTGAAACTCGGGCCCTGCCACTTAGAACTTTTGAACCTCTTGAAGTCTCAGGTTCCCCAGCTGAAAAATGGGGATAACAGTACTTAACCACAGAGTTGACGTGAAGATTAACATAAAGCTCTTCAAACAGTGCCTGGTTCATAGCACGGACCATATAAGTACTAAGGATTATTATTAGCCTACTGAGTTATTTTGTCACATTTAATTTAAAAAGACTCTTAAAATAACATTTATGAAATTTCAAAGTTAACATGCATAATCCACAGAAAGAGATACCACTAATGTTTGGATATCTTTGGTCTAAAGAAACTGCTGATTTTAGTGACAAGAAATCAAGATAGCAAAACAACCAAAATCTGAAAATTAGGTATGTTCATGCTTCAGGCAAACATGGATAATTTCCTAAAATGTATTAATGATATTATTAAACATGCTCAAATTTCATTTGAGCAAAAAAGGAAAAATATTCATAAGTAACCGGAAAAAATTCTAGGTCAAGTATCAAAGTTTCCAAAGTTTCTTAGTTTAAAATGTTCATAGACCATATTTTTGTGAGTATGACATTCATGTTGTGAAGTTTAACTTAAGGGTCTGATAATTCTGAATATAATAATGTGATCATGTATGAAATTACACATAGACTTATAATATTATTAGGCAATCTAAAATAATATTTCTTCCATCTGAGGAAGATGTATCATGAGGCAGAATATAATTTTAGATTATACAATATTATACATTATTGTAATACTGTAGCAATAAGAATAATTGGACAGAATTTTATTCTTCATTGTGCTTATCAAGAAATTTTCTAAAATACTATATTTTTCTCAATCTTCACTCATTATTCTTCTGGTCAGATTCTAGTGTTCGTGGGGTATCTTAATTTATTCCTCAAGGTGAAATGTCTGGGAAATAGCCAGAAATAGCTTTTCTTCCCAATAACTACCCAGTTTAATTTTAAAATTTTTTAAAATATTTATTTTATTCATTTATTTGAAAGAGAGAGGCAGAGGCAGAGAGAGAGAGAGAGAGAGAGAGAGAGAGAGAGAGGTCTTCCATCTGCTGGTTCACCCTCAATGTGGCTGCAACAGCTGAAGCTGGGCCAATCCGAAGCCAGGAGCCAGGAGTTTCTTCTGGGTCTACCACGCGGGTGTAGGGGCCCAATGATTTGAGCCATCTTCCACTACTTTCCCAGGCCATAGCAGAGACCTGGATCGGAAGTGAAGCAGCTGAGACTCAAATTGGCACCCATATAGAATGCTGGCACTGCAAGCGGTGGCTTTACCTGCTATGCCACAGCACCAGCTCCAGCATTTCAAATTTAATAGTTTTGTCCTTCCCCAAACTATCACAGAAATCTCAGAATGAAGTACTGTCCTTATCTTCCCTCTATATAACATTGATTTCACTAACAGAATTGTTACATATGTATTTGGAAGAAAAAAATTTCAATTAGAAGTGTCCTAAGTTTGAAACATGGTCACAAATCCGTTGATATTCCTGTCATCAAAGAGTTAGAGGGTACAGAGGCAATGACCCTTTACCCATCAGTTTAAGAGGTTTGACTGCCTTAACCAGAAGATTCGAACAGGAAGGTCTCAAAAGGCTATGTAATTTCCAGCTTGCTTACTGTAACACTTTTTATAGGCGTCATGAACCACCATATGAAACATACTACTACTCTGAAATATCTACACTGTGTGGAAATCCAGGCTACACAGAGAAGACACAATGAAGGCATTCCAGCCAGCCCTCACAGACACAGGGCAGGAAAGACAAACCACTGTTGTCATACCTTTCCCTAATTCTTGACCTACAGAATCCAAGAGCATAATAAAATGAATATGAAGTTCTTCCAAAATAATTATGAAATATTATTTTTACCACTAGTTTCAGGGTATTTACCTATTGAGCAATGATAATCTATAAAGTTTTCAATTATTTGGGAAAATACTATCTTCCCCTTTGATTATATTTAGAACTTTAGTTCTAAAAATCAATTTATGGGGCCAGTGTGGTGGCATAGAGGGTAAAGCCACTGCCAGCATCCCACATGGGCACTGGTTCAAGTCCCAGATGCTCTATTTCCAATCCAGATCCCTGCTAATGTGCCTGGGAAAGCAGCGGAAAATGGACCAGGTGGTTGGGCCCCTATACCCACATGGGAGACGCAGAAGCAGCTCTGGGATCCTGGCTTCAGCCAGGTCCAGCAAGTATTTGGAGATTTGTAGGTATTTGGAGAGAAAATTGGTGGATGGAAGATATCTCTTCCTCTGTGTAACCCTGTCTTTCAAATAAATAAATAAATAAATGTTTTTTAAAATTCTATATAATCATCCTTAAAATTATGAAGTATCATCCTTTCTTCATTCATTTTCTTTAAAATGCATCATTTCATTATCCTCTGTGAGTTCTTCAGGGATATGTATATTAATAAGAAACTGCCACTGAGATTTTCTTTCCAGGACCAAGACAATCTTTTTTTTTCCTACCTTCAAGATTCTTTTTCTGATCATATTGGTTGTTTGTATCTTTTTCTCCCTTTATTCTGCAGTTTTCTAGTATACTATTCTAGTATGTCTATTTTAGGTTGTTGAACACAGAAGTAAATATATTAATCTAATATCTAGTCAGTGAGATCTAGTCACAATATATAAGAGAGGCAATTACATCAGGTTTCTTATATTTTCTGTCTCTACCTAAACATGTTAGCAGCATACTTCCTTTTTAAACTATAAAGGTATATTGTTCATTTATAATTGTCAATCTTCCTTGATCCAAATTCTTACCCTTAAGTTTTTTCCTATAAATGTTCCACCTTAAGAAATTTCTACCAAGTAGAAGAAAAAGTATAGGATTTGAAGTCAAAGATCTGAATAAGCAATATAATATCTAAGTAATCTTAAATATTTTTTAAATTTCTACATAAATTTCCTCAGTCACAAAGGTACTGAGAAGCTCAACATTTCAACCAAGATAATAAAAAATTCCATTCTTAGCATCAAAGGTCCTGTATCTTGCCTTCTACCATTATCTATTTCACGCTCCATTTTTGTAATAACCTAAATATGAGAAGTTTTATCCCAACATCTATTGATAATATTAATGATGAAAGTGAGTCACAGTAACAGTATCCTAAAGGTATCATTTATCAACATCCCATTTTATCAGCTAGATATCATTATCCACATAAAAATGCTATTGTTTAGGGGCCACACTGTGGCATAGCAGGTAAAGCCACCACCTGCAGTGCCGGCATCCCATATGGATGCCAGTTCAAGTCCCCACTGTTCCATTTCTGATCCAGCTCTCGCTATGGCCTGGGAAAGCAGTGGAAGACCACTTGGGAAGACCCAGAGGAAGCTCCTGGCTCCTGGCTTTGGATCAGCACAGCTCTGGCTGTTGCAGCCAATGGGGGATGAACCAGCTGATGGATGGAAGACCTCTCTCTCTTTCTGCCTCTCCTTCTCTCTCTGTGTAACTCTGACTTTCAAATAAATAAAATTAATTTTTTAAAAAATGCTAATGTTTAGTGAATTATCTCAAAAAGTCAAATTTAAAATGCATACCTTCCTTCAAGTTCCTGAATCATGTGTGTGTGTCTGTGTGTGTGCATGCACTCAGGGAGTATAAGAGTGCATTTCCTTTGATAGGAAGAAATGAGCTCACAAAAGTCAGAGTCAATTTAGTTATATCATGCACCTCTCTAAATTTTGACTTCACAATGAACTATAAATAAAAAGAATCAAGAAATATAATCTCTGATACTTTAAAATAGAAATCAGCATTACTATAGAAAGGGCTATTTATAAGCATATCAACATAATAAATCTATGACAAACTAAACAAAACATGGGAACTGCATTATAAGGTACTCCCCACACAGGATCTCACTTGTGTAGCTACTATTTAGCAAAAACACTAAATCAACATTCTCATTACCATAATTAATGTTATTAAAAATAACTACTATTTATTGAATATTGGTTCAATTTTAGGACTCATCACACTAAACTCTCTAAGTATATATTACTACTTAATTCTTAAAACCAAAGCTCATGGAGATTCAACAATTTTCCCAGACATACAATTTTTGAGTCAGAACTAGGATTTCAACCCAGTATGTTGCTCCAAAGCCTTTGCTCTGAGTTGCTAGACTATAATAGAAAAACAATTTAATTATGTCACAGAAAGCCTCATACCTCTTTTTGGTTATATTTGATAGCAAGTTTTAGACGACTTAAATTCATTCTTTCTTCTAGTAACCCCCGTTTGTCAAGAGGCTCATCGCTAGATGTGTGGTTTAGGATAACTTCCAATTCACGTGAATTCCGAGCTTGTGCAAGCAAATCTTTAGCAAACATTTTACACTGCCGGGCTAGTTCCTCATAATCATTCCTACAAAATGCAGCAATCTATTATTAAAATTATCACTTCCATCTTCTAATTAAGTTATTAGAAAACTTTTACTATGCATTAATTATGGTGCTACACAAAATCTGAAGTCATTTTCCATTGACAAAGGAATGTTCTGGTGTATAAATTCTCCATAGCTTTGGGGAAAACTATGACACTATTAGGTTTTCTGAGTTCAGACTGATACCCCTAGATGAATACAATATTTTATCATATATACTGATACTGCTAAAAATTCTTCTAATACTTCCAACCAGTTCTTCAGTTAATTCATTTGCTCTTATTCTCTGTAAACACATCTAACACTTTATTTACTTATCTGAATAAAAAAAATCACTATCCAATCAATATTATTGTATACTTTTTAACTATGGTTTTTTTGGTAACAGTCTACCATAGGTTTATGCTAACTGTGAAATTAAAATAGTATTTTGATTCAAATTTAAAGTGCTTATTGAGTTAAATTCAAGCTAGGAAGAAAGACACTAAAAGATACCCAGTAAAGAATTCCCTTTCAAAATCACCACTGCTCCATTCTTAGGTTTGAACAGCTTTATTTAAAGGCAGGCCTAATTTAATTTATGACAAATTAAGTTTTAGCACATAATCCTTTTTAAAAATATCAATTAAACTAATTGATAGTCTGAGTTTAACAAGAATGAAGTCAGAAATAAATAACTGTGCATCATGAACTTAGGGTCAGACTTCAGAAAATAATTTTTTTCATTCAATTTTTTTTTCCTCCAAGGGGAAAAGAAAAGGAAACAGGAAGAATTTTCATTGGTTAGTCTTTCTATACAATGGGGTTTTCTGTGAAGTGGCTACACAAATTGTAAGTAAAAAAACTTCTTTTCCTTAGAGACTAACATTTTTCACATTCATTCTATGCGTTTACCACATAACCAAAACTACCAGATAATAAGTAGTTGAATTTCTTTAACAAATGAAGTATCACCTGCTTCTTTGTTTAGGGCTCTAATTACAGACAGGAACATCAAAAGTGTATATTATTACAAAGATATCTTTACATAAACATTTGACAGACCACTAGATTCAAAGGTAAAATTAATACATCTTACTAACCTAACATGCTTACTCTCTAATGGATTACTGCAAGGTGAGTAAGTAGTTGCACAGTTTAGAAGGAAATACAGACTGGAAGCCAGGAATCCGAGGTCTAGTTGTAACTTTGATCCTACTTTCAGTTTTAATGCTGTTTCTAATTAGATTCTTATATTAGTAAAATATCTAGCTTTTATATCTATTTTTCAGGGGTCTATGATCACATCCAAATTTAACTTTTTCATACTACTTTATGATAAAAATATAGCAATTGCTTCAAATTCTTTTTTGGAAGGAGTTGAATGAATTCTATTTCATGTGGTATCTCAGAACTTATAAAATTATAATATTACAATAGGAAGTTCTTCATATTTAAACAGAATAATGAATTAACAAGCCTGACCAGCCAATAAAGATAAAATTAACAACAAGTTACACTTTAACCACATCTTACATATTGATTAAAGTACATACTTTATGTCATATTAAATTTAAATAAAATTTAAGGTATCCAAATTAAGATACAATAATTCCAAATTTGAAAACTTATAAATAATTTTTTTGAAAGTTTCTAGAACTTAGAACTAACAAGACCTCAGATCTAACAAGAATACTTTGTATACTACTGCTTTAAGGCTAAAGAAAATTGCAACTTTCTGAGGAGGTTTCCAATGGAGGTTTGAACTTTGACAATCTTGTGAAGTCATTGGACAGGTGCCACACAAGACATGGGTCTCAAAGCAGCTGGATACGAAAGAAAAGGTAGGGCTAGGTGCAGATCCCTACAGAAACTATGCAGCAGGACCTGGTAATAAATGTTGATCATTCTACCAGGGATAGTCTGCTACAAGGGAACATTTTCAAAGCTTTCCCTCAATTCCACTAAATATAGCTCTCTAAGGATTTTTTTTTTTTTTTTACAGTTTCAATGAACAGTTTGATAGGTTGCTTTGCCAAAGTCTCTTTTTATTTTCCAACTTTCCCTTTAAAGGAAAATATTAAGAGTGACTCTTTGGTATACAAAGTGCCAGAACTATATTTGATCTTCATTTCAGAAGAAAACTCAGGCTGGATTTTTATCCCACTTAATCTATGATATTTTATGTCTACTTTTAAGTTTCTTCTGCCAGTAAATTTCAGCAAACAGGGATGAGGTCTATGTCAAATGTCCGTGGCATAAAGAAAGCACTCGAAAGCACTCGAGGTGCTTTTGGAAGATCTGAAGGATCAAGTCCCAAGGGTGATGATTACAGAATCTGAGAATGAGGGGAGGTGTGACAGAGAGCCATTACATTGTTTGCTCTTATTTTAGGTAACAACTCCTATTGCCCTAGAATGTCCCTGGCCAGGTTGAAAATGGAGCAGGAGAATAAGGGTAGTTAAACAGTGGCAGAGGGCAGACAGGGAAGGAGTGATCAGGATGTCTTCCCTTGGGGGTAGAGAAGGAAAATCCCAACTAAGTAGCAACAAAATGGATAATCTTGGATCAAGTATAAATAAGTACAAAGTAGCCTACAAAGATACTCAGGTAGAAGATCTTGAAAGAAAAGATATTATATAATGTATAATTTCCATTCATTCCCACCTGAATTCCACCTCCACAAGGCTTAGTTCTTTCAAATCAGCACTAAGTTCAAATGCTCTCAGAATTGGATCCTCCTCTGTTAACATTATTAGAGCTGGACTGGCCAAACATCGATATATATCAAGACGAAACCTGTGACAAAATTTGATTTCATAATGTAAAATAAACTTTAGTTACTTATGATTAGAATTTTAACTTACAATTTTCATAAATTAATACTTAAGGTATTATAAAATTAAAGAAAATAAAAAATATAATATACTTATAAATCTATAAACATGAAAATTAAATATTTTGAGATACAAATATTGAAAAACTTTGTATCTACTACTTTTTTAATTATTTATTTATATGAAAGAGTTACAGAGAAAGAGGGAGAAACAGGAGAGAGAGAGAGAGAGAGAGAGAGAGAGAGAAGGCTCTTTCATTAACTGGTTCACTCACCAGATGGCTGCAACAGCCAGGCCAAAGCTAGGAGCCAGGAGCTTCTTCCAGGTCTCCCAATACGGTAGCAGGAGCCTAAGCACTTGGGCCATCCTCTGCTATCCTTCTCAGGCCATTAGCAGGAAGCTAGATGTGAAGTGGAGCAGCAGGGCCACTAACCAGCGCCCATATGGGTTGCCAGCATCGCAAGCAGCAGCTTTACTCACTACACTACAACACCATGTACTACTTTTAAGAAATTGTTTTACTGTCTTTTCATACTACTTCATAATGTTCAATCCAACTTAAAATAAATTTCTGGGGTCACTGTTGTGGCACAGAAGATTAAGCCACCGACTTTAACTCTGGCCTCCCTGATAAGCACCAGTTCAAGTCCCAGCTGCTCCACTGCCAATCCAACTCCCTGCTAACATGCCTGGGAAAGCAGCAGAAGATGGTCCAAGTGCTTTGTCTTCTGTTACCCACGTGGGCAACCTGGATGGAGTTCCATGCTCCTGGCTTCAGCCTGGCTGAACCCTGGATGTTCCAGCCATTTGGGGAATGAACGAGAAAATGGAATCTGTCTGTGTAATTCTGCCTTTCAAATAAATAAATAAATCTTTAAAAAAATTTTCTATTCTAGAACCCAATACAATTTTACATGAAATGTTAAATAACTAATATATTTTTATATTATATAGATTGTTTATTAAATCTTTCCCTAGAGATAAAATTTTTAATACACTAGATATAAAATAAATGAATTATTCAGCCAGGTTGTGATTTTGAAAGATATTTCAAATCTTAAGAATAAAATCATTTGTTTATGCATAATCTCCAACTAAGAGAAAGCAGTCCTTTTACTTTGTAAATTAATCAGTCTTCATGTTTCAGTACCTAACCAGGAAACAAACTAGAAAAATTTCACTATAATTCTTCACTTGCAAATATATACATGTAATTCTAAATTTATAAATTTAGTAGATACTATATAATGTATATTTTTCTTTAAAATATAAATTTAATACAAACTTGCTATTAAGAAGTAAACAATTTAGAAACATGACACCCTAACACTCTCCCTTCTACCAACTCTTTACCTCAAGGATATCAATTTTAAAATAATTGAGCATCAAGGCCAGCGCTGTGGCACAGCGGGTTAACGCCCTGACCTGAAGCACTGGCAACCCATATGGAATATGCTGGCTGTTCTTCTTCCAATCCAGCTCTCTGCTGTGGCCTGGGAAAGCACGCGGCACCCGCGTGGGAGACCCGGAGGAGGCTCCTGGCTTCAGATCGGCGCAGCTCTGACCGTTGCGGCCATCTGGGGAGTGAACCATCATATGAAAGACCTCTCTCTCTCTGCCTCTCCTCTCTCTGTGTAACTCTTTCAAATAAATAAATAAATCTTTAAAAAACATTGTGCTTAGCCTTGCTGATATTTTCTGTGCACACACAGCATAACCAGATAAAATATACAAAGGAACAGCTTGCTTTTTTAAAAAATGTAGTATATTTTGAAACACTTTCTACATCATTACATATAAATTCATCTCATGCTTTCCTACAAACTGGGTGGTCTTTCATTTGATGGAGGTTCACTGGATCTCCATTAATGAAAATTATGGTTCTTTTAAAAATATTTCAGCTATAAAAAGTAGCAATGAATGAATATTCCTTAGGGTATATATTCTTCACATATTTCAAATTGTTGAGCAAAATGCTAAATGTATTTTAAATTCTGACAGATGTTTCCAAAGGAATAACAAGAGGAAGAGTTCATCTCCCCCATCTTCACTAATATTGGGTACTATAAACGTCTGGAAATCTTTATCTACCTAATGGAAAAGCAGTTTTGCAGTCAATTTCACCTGAATGTCTTTAAAAGTCTGAGCGTTTATTCTTAACAATATCCAATATATACATTTCTGTAGACTGCCTATTCTTGTTTTTTGAACTGGTCTTCTGATTACTGTGTAACTGGTTTTAATCAATTTGTAAAACCCATTTACACATTAAACAAATTAGCTCTCTGTCTACTCAAGGGTGATTCAAACACTTTGTCCTAGGTTGTTGCTTATCTTTTTACTTTGTAATGGAATTTTTCTATATAGAAATTCTAAGCCTTTATATGAGCAATTATTAATATATTCCTTATTCAGCTTATAAGTTTTATGTCTTACTTAGAACAAAAGGTGATCCTGGGGAGAGGCATTTGACCTTATGCTTAAGCTACTGGTTAGGATGTCCACAATCTGTACTGGAGTCCTAGGTTGTATCCCAGCTTCACTCCCAGTTCCAGCTTCTTGCTAGCGAACATCCTGGGAGGCAGCAAACTGGTGGCTCAAATAGTGGATCCCTGCCACCCACAAGGAAACATGGAACATGTTCTTAGTTCTAGACTTTGGCCTGGTGGTCCAGTCCTGGTCATTGTGGACATTTGGGGAATAGACCAGCAGATAGGAGCTCTATCTGTCTGTCTCCCCATCTCTGGAAAAAAAATGTTATCCTGTATAATGTGTTTTAAGAAAATGCTTATGAAATCCAGTTATGATCTAGCTATTCAATTAACAAGTACAATTATCTCTAAGAAAGGATTTCTAAGAGATATTTGCCTACACCATAACTGCCAAAAGGCTAAAAAAAAAGTGTAATTAGGCATTTTATCCTTTTTTATAAAGCATTTTATGTATGTGAAAGGCAGAGAGATCTTCCCAAATGCCTGAAATAGTTACAGCTGGGCCAGGCCAAAGTCAGGAGTCTGGAACTCAGTCTGAGTCTTCAACATCAGTGGCAGGGACCCAAGTAATAGAACCATCACTTGCTAGCTTTCGGAGTGTGATTTAGTAGGAAGCTGGAATTACAAGCCGAGGTGGAAATGAAACCCTGGAACTTGGATATGGGAAGCAGGGATCCCCAACACTGGCTTAACCATTGCATCAGATTCCTACCCTGCCAACTTATCTATTTCCATCAACATATCTCAATTAATTAAGTTTATCATACTGTTTCTAAAATAGACTTTTGTATTAACCTACTTTATCATGTATTACGGTATACTAAAGATTAATAACAAAATGCATAGCAGAAAAACTCCCAATAATAGGAGAATGAAGAAGTTGGCTGACTGTGATAATTAAGTGCCACTGTGTGGAAAGCATTTAGATATAATCTGACAAATAATTAAGCTGCATTACTTTCTAAAAAATATCATTTTTGGTATTAAAAGCACCATGAAAAAGTAATGGCAGGATGAAGAGTTCAGTGATTTCCCTTCCAGAAAAACAATAAACATGCACAATGCTGGACAAAGTTATCCCCTACACACACAATGTCAGGCCTCTGGAAATTATCCCTTGAGAATTATAAATGTTTTACAAAACTGCCAGAGCTTCAGGCAGGAATGGCTGGAATCTGCAGTCTTGCCTAGAGATGCCTCCATTACCCTACTCCTGCTTCAGTCAAAGAAATCTATAGTTTTGGCAGGTTGTGATCCAAGGGGGCAAAAATCAACTCACTGAGAGGCAGCCTATAGCTTGCCTGGCTTAAAGCAGTGGACTTGGACAGGGAAAACCTGCAGCATTGCAAGATAGGGGTTATCAAAGTGGGGGCAAGTAGTAGACCAACCAGAAATTTAAAAGGGAGATTTTGGAAATAAGAGGTCATATATGGATTCATATAAGGTCTCCATGAATCTCTTACTGAAAAATTATACAGGTGTGGAAAATAGAGTTGATGAAAAGGCAAAAAACAAGAAAGAATTGAAAAATATCCATAACTTGACCGCATACCCCAATTAACCCAACAGCTCACAGATTGATGAGCAGACATTAGAAACTTTATTGGCTCAAAGAGTACTGGCACAACCTTTGCCCAAATCATTGACTGGCTGACCTATTCATTTCAAAAGCTGAAAAACAAGAATAAAAACGCAGCCTAAGCACAGACATCAATGACTATATACCACAAGGAGACAGATTCTTTAGGTTGGGCAAATAAAAATACAATCCTTAGAAAAAAATAGTATCAAGAATTGCTGTACTATATCCTAAATGGTCCAGTTTCCAAATACTAGATGTGCAAGAAAAGGATTAGTTGTGCCTCCTCCCTGAAGAGCAACATGAGAAGGGCGAGTGTCACAGCATAGTAGGTTAAAACTGCCACTTGCAATGCAGGTATCCTATACTGGAGTGCCTATTTGAGTCTCAGTTGCTTTGCTTCTGATCCAGCTTCTTGCTAACATACCAGGGAAGGCAGCAAATAACAGTGACAGCCAAAGTATTTGGGCCCTACCACCCACGTTGGAAACATGGATAGAGTTCTTGGCTCATGACTTTGGCCCGACCCAGCCCGGGCTTTTGCAGCCATTTGGGGGAGCGAGCCAATGGATGGAAGATCTCTTTCTCGCTCTTGCTCTGATGCTCTGCTTTTTAAATAAATAAATAAATGCTTTTTTTTAAAAATTTTTTGACAGGCAGAGTGGACAGTGAGAAGAGAGACAGAGAGAAAGGTCTTCCTTTGCCGTTGGTTCACCCCCTCAATGGCCGCTGCAGCTGGTGCACTGCAGCAGGCGCACCGCGCTGATCCGAAGCCAGGAGCCAGGTACTTCTCCTGGTCTCCCATGGGGTGCAGGGCCCAAGCACTTGGGCCATCCTCCACTGCACACCTGGGCCACAGCAGAGAGCTGGCCTGGAAGAGGGGCAACCGGGACAGAATCCAGCACCCAGACCGGGACTAGAACCCAGTGTGCCGGCGCCGCAAAGCGGAGGATTAGCCTAAAGAGCCACGGTGCCAGCCAAATGCATTTTTTAAAAAGAGCAACATAAGAGGCTTAATGGTGTATGGGGAGGATAGATTTCCTCAAAATATCCAATTAGCCATTTACAAAAAAATAAGTAAGCAAATACAAGACCCTAGGATAGGGGTAAGGACAAGCACACAGAGTTGCTATACTATATTATCTAAAATGTCTAGTTTCCAGTAAAAACTTGACATATGTGAAAAACAGGAAAATACAGCTTATATCCCAAGAAAAAAGGAGGCAACACAACTGCCTAAGAGCAACCACACATCAGATTACTCATAGATATGTTCACAGTACAAAAGGAAAGCATAATTACAGAGGTAAAGGAGAGTATGGTGACAATGTCAAATCAAAGACCACAAATAGAAATTATGAAAAGAATGAAATGGAAATTATGGAATTAAAATTTCACTTTTTGTGAAATTAGAAATTCATTAGAGAGGCTTGTTATGGGTTGAATCGTATCCCTCCAAATTTCATTTGCTGAAGTCCTAAAGATCAGTACTTCAAAATGTGACTTTATTTGTACATGGGGTCTTTAAAGAATGAATTAAGGTAAAATGAGGACCTTGGAGTGGGCTGAAATCTAAAATTACTGGCATCTTTATAAAAGAGAAATTTGGGGATAGTACACAAATAGGGAGAATATCACATGAACAAGAGGACATCTAAAAGCCATCTTCTAAGGACCATCTTTAAGCCCTCTTAAAGGACCAATGTTATCAAATAAGTTTGATGTCTCAGCTCCAGAACTATGATAAACAAATTTCTGTGCTTTAAGCCACTTTTTGGTACCCTGTTATGGCAGCTCTAGAAAACCAACACAGGGCTCAACGGTAGTCATGAACTAGCAAGCCTGAAGATATAGCAATACAGATTATACAACTGAAGAACCAAGAGAAGAAAGAATACAGATGAACATAATGTATAAGTATGTACAATTACCATGTGTGAAATAAATATATTTAAAAATAAAATTTGAAAGTTATATTTAAAAAAAAGAAAAATTCACAAGGATTTAGAGATATATGGGAAACCATTAGGTAATCAACATATTCATAATGGAAATACCCAAAAGGAAAAATGTATGTATAATAGCTAAAAATAATACAAAGTATGTTCTCCAATCACAGTGGGATAAAATTAGAAATCAGTAACAAAAAAAGTTAGGAGAAACTCACAAATAATTAAGTAATTTAACAAATAGTTAAATAATTAATAGGTTAAAAAAGAAATCAATAGGGAAATCAGAAAATACTTTAAGGTAAATTAAAATGAAGAAATATTTCAAAAGACATGAAGTTAGCTACAGCAGGAAATGTATACAAAGGCCTATATTAAAAAAGAAGAAAGATTTCATATCACTGACATACCTTCTACTTAAGGCACTAGAACAAGTACAGCAAGGGTATGAAGGCTCATTGTGAGATGATAAAAATGTTCTAAACGTGACTGGTAATGATTGCATGTATCTTTATTCCAAAATCCACCAAATTATATATTTTAAATAAGTGAACTGTATCTCATCAATGCTCAAAAAGCAAAGATGAGATACAGACTTTCAAGATAAACAAATACTAAGAGAATTTCCAGGCAGCAGACCTGCCCCTCAAGAAATGTTAAAGCTGAAAGGATATAGTACCAGATGATAATGGGGATCCACAGGAAGAACTGAATTCCAGAAATCATATTTATATAAATAAATACAAAAGGTTATATATATTTTCTTCTATCTTCTAAGAAATGTAAGAATTTTCAAAGCATTGCAATGTTGTATTTATAATACATTGTATGAGTATATATATATATATAATATATAAAAATGATAACAGGAAGAGAAGCTGCAAAGTTACTATTTTTTAAGTCTGTATTAACTTGAAATAATTTAAATACATTCAAAGACATATACTGTAACCTCTGAAAGAAAAAAAATTTTTAAATAGCTAAAGAAAATAAAAACACTAGAAAAAGTACACTAAATTTTCTTTGAACACAAAGAACAAAGGGGGAACAGAGTAACAAAGACATGAGAAATATAGGAAATACATGTCCAAATCAAAAATATAAATGCATCACATTAAAAATTATATTACCAAAAATTATATTGCAGAACAGCATTAAAACACCCATATCCCATTTTGGAGTGGTCGGGCTTGATATTCGGCTCTGTCTTCTGGTCCAACTTCTGCTAATTCAGACCATGGGAGAGCGCAGTGATGACTCAAGTAATTGGGTCCCTGCCAACCCAGGAGAACTGGATTGAGTCCTAGCTCTGGCTTTAGCTCAGTCCAGTGCCAGCTGCTGCAGGCATTTAGAAAGTGAATCAATGGAAGGGAGCTCTCTGTCTCTTTAATAAATGCATTTTTAAAGTCTATCGCATATGAGCAGACTAAACATTTCTATCAAGAGACAAAAACTGTCAGAATGGACCAAAAAATATCCCAATAACAGCAAGATCCAACAGAACACTATCTAAAAGAAACACACTTCAAATAAAAAGATAAGTTGAAAATAGAGGCTGGAAAGATGTACCATATAATTATCAACCACAAAAGAGTTGGAATGGATAAATTAACAAAACAGCCTCAAAGCACACAAAGCAAAAATGAGAAAATTGAAAGTAGAAATAGATAATTCCACAATTGTACTTGGAGATTTTAATATTCTCCTCCCAGAAAAAGACACAACTATATAGAAAATCAGTACAGATATGGACTACTTGAACAATCCCATAAAACAATATGACCAAACTGGAATTTATACAAAACTTACCTCAAAAAGCAGAATACATACTATTTCAAGAGTATTTAGAACATTCTCCATGTTAGACCATTATGCTAGTCTATAAAAATAGTTTTAATATGTTATAAAGGAATAAAATCATACTCAGTACATTCTCTAGATTACATAATAGTTTCTTGGTGATGGCATCAAAAGCTAAATGACAAAGGGTCGGGGGGGAGGGGAACCAAAATTAAAAACTTTTGTTCTGGCCGGCGCTGTGGCTCACTAGGCTAATCCTCCGCCTTGCAGCGCAAGGCACACTGGGTTCTAGTCCTGGTCGGGGCGCTGGATTCTTTCCCAGTTGCTCCTCTTCCAGGCCAGCTCTCTGCTATGGCCCGGGAAGGCAGTGGAGGATGGCCCAAGTGCTTGGGCCCTGCACCCCATGGAAGACCAGGAGAAGCACCTGGCTCCTGCCTTTGGATCAGCGTGGTACACTGGCCGCAGTGCGCCAGCCGTGGCAGCCATTGGAGGGTGAACCAACGGAAAAAGGAAGACCTTTCTGTTGGTCTCTCTCTCTCTCACTATCCACTCTGCCTGTCAAAAAACAAAACAAAACAAAACAAAACAAAACAAAACAAAACAACTTTTGTTCTTCTTGCAGGGTGGGAAGGTGGGGTTGGGGCCATGGTGTGGCCTCTGCATTACAAAATAAAGCCCTGGATATCCTCAAAAAAAACAAAAAAACAAACAAAAAAAAACTTTTGTTCTTGAAAGTAAATCATAAAAAAGTTGAAAAGGCACCTACAGAACGGGAGAAAATACTTCTGAATCATGTCTGATGAGGTACTACTAATATCTGGAATATATAAAGAGCCCTTACAATTCAGTAATTTTAAAAAATTGGGGAAAAGCGTTTGAGTAGACATTTCACTGATGAAAATATATAAATAATCATAAGCAACTGGAAGATACCAGTTACAGAAAATATCCAGAACAGTGCATCAATGAGGACAGAAAGTACACTTGGTGGTTTCCAGAGGCCAGGACAGCGACTGCCGACAAGTATGAGGTTCTTTCTGAAGTGATGACAATGTTCTGGAACAAGGCAACAGTGATCGTTGCACAACATTCCAAATATTCTACACTTTAAAAGGCTGAAATTTATACTATATGAATTCAATGAAGACGTTCTTTAAAGATATATTCTCCAACCACAACAGAATTAAAGCAGAAATCCAAATATGTGAAAGTAAAACAACACATTTAAAAATAACACATGGAAAGGAAGAGGAAGAGTGGGAACAAGGGAGAGAGGGAGGGTAGAGTGGGAAGTATCATAATGTTCTTAAGACCATGTATATGAAATATATGGCAGCCATTGCCTTTATATAAATTTAATAAGTAGTGGGAAAATAACACATGGGTCAAGAGAATGGGAAGACAAACCACAGACTAGAAGAAAATACAGTAGTTCCAAGACCTCTACCAATACCTGAAACTACAGATAGTACTAAACACTACACAGAGGGTCCCTGACTTAGGATGGCATGACTTATTATTTTTCTACTTTATGATAGTGTGAAAGTGACATGAATTCAGTAAAAATTTTGAATTTTGATCTTTTCCAGGCTAGTGATCGTGGTACAATAAAATCTTGCTATGCTGGGCACTGACAGAAAGATATAATTCTCAATGAGCCACATAATCACCTGATTATCATATATAAAGTGGGTTTTGTATTACTTGTTTTTACGCATCTGTAGGCTACTATTAAGTTTTCCAAGCACAGTTAAGCCTGGCTACATTAGGTGTATCAAATGCATTTTTAGTTTCATGTTTTCAGTGTACAATGGATTTATCAGGATGCAATCCTGCTGTAAGTAGAGGAGAATCTGTACATTCTGTTTTTCCTATAAATACACACTGATAAAGTTTAATGTATAAACTGGGTCCAATGAGAGATTAATAATAATAAAATAATTACAGGAATATACTATAATACAAATTATTTTAAATGTATGAATTATTTCTGGAATTTTCCACATAATATTTTTATACCATGGTTGACTGTGGGTAACTGAAACCACAGAAAGTGAATCCACAGTAAGGAGTACTTTTTTTTAATCTTTTAAAAGATTTTTATTTATTATTTGAAAGGCAGAGCTACACATAGGAGAGAAAGAGAGAGAGCTTCCATCTGCTGGTTTCCTCCCCCAAATGGCCGTAATAGCCAGGCCTGGACCAGGCCAAAGCCAGAGTCTTGAATTCCATACAGGTCTCCCACATGGGTGCAGGGGCCCAAGGACTTGGGCCATCCTTCCACTGCTTTCCCAGGCATATCAGCAGAGAGCTGAATTGGAAGTGGAGCAAGTAGAACTCAAACCAGCATTCATATTGGATACTGGCATCACAGGCAGCAGTTCAACCTGCTGTGCCACACCACTGGCCCCAGGAGGACTCCTATAATTGTAAAAGACATATCTCATAAAGATATATGTATTATATATGCCGGTTCTGTCCCGGTTGCTACTCTTCCAGTCCAGCTCTCTGCTGTGGCGCGGGAAGGCAGTGGAGGATGGCCCAAGTGCTTGGGCACCTGTACCCGCATGGGAGACCAGGAAGAAGCATCTGGCTCCTGGCTTCGGATTGGCGTAGCGCTGGCCATAGTGGCCATTTGGGGGGTGAACCAACGGAAGGAAGACCTTTCTCTGTCTCTCTGTCAAATATATATATATGTATGTATATATAAAATACTTTTTTAAAAACTCTTAAAATGCACAATAAGAAAATCTTTAAATGGGCTGAAAGTCTGAACACTTCACTACAAATGTATTAACAAAACAAACAGACATATGGCAAGATACACATCATTACATATCATCAGGGAATTGCAAATTAAAACAACAATGAGATGCTACTACTTATCAATTATAAAATGGTTGAAATCAAAAATTCTGCAATAGCAAATCTCAGTGAGGATGTGTGGCAACAGGAACTCTGATTCATAGTTAGTGGGACTGCTAAATGTTAATTACTATGGAAACATAGTTGGCAGCTTCTTAAAACTAAACACGCAGGCGTTTGGCACAGCAGTTAAGATGCCTGTCGCTTGGGATGCCTGCAGGGAGTACCTTCCTCACTCCTCTGCTTCCAATCCAGACTCCTGTTAATGCAAACCTTGGAGGCAACAGGTGATGGGCCAAGTACTTGGATCCCTGCCACCCATGTGGGAAGCTTGGATTGAGTTATAGGACTCTGGCTTAGGCCTGGCTCAGCCCCAGCTGTCGTAGGGATTTGGGAGTAGACCAGAGGATAAAAGATGTCTCTCCCTCAATTTCTCTCTCTCCACCCCTACACACCTCCCTGCCTTTCAAATAAAGTGAAAATAAAGGAGAAAAAAGCCAACACTGTCAAAAGAACAACAAAAAAACCCACAGTCTCATATGATAGGATTCAGCAACCACATTTCTTGGTACATACATAAATGAGTTGAAAATTTACATCCACACAAAAATCTGTACATGAATATTTATAAATATGCATACACATTAATAATATAATATAATATAATAGCAGCTTTACTCATAATTGCCAAAACTTAAAGCCAAATAAGATATCCTTCAAATGTGAATGGATAAATTGTGATATATCCAGACAATGTAACATTATTCAGTGCTGGAAAGAAATGAGCTGTCAAGTCACAAAAGGCAAAAAGGAAACTTAAAATGCTTATTATAATGTGAAAAAAGCCAATACAAAAAGATGATATGCTGTTTGATTCCAATCACATGACATTCTGGAAATTATAGAGATACTAAAAAGATCAGTAATGATTGCTAGGGGCTTGGGAGAGGTATGAATAGGTGTAATACAGGGAATTTTTAGGGTAGTGATACTACTCTCTATAATACTATAATGATGGACACATGTCTTGTGATGTAGGCAGGAAGACGGTACCAGCAAGGAGCTGAGGTTTGCCAACACTACCCTTCAGCTCTGACCATACTGCCCAAACCACTTCCTTTCCAAGCACCACCCAAACACCCCCTTTCCAGGGACTACCTTGGCCCCTTCCCCTGCACTGCCCAAACACTCTTTCTGTGCACCACCCAACATCTCACCAACACCTACCTTCTGTAACTTCTCTGGTTGTGCTACTAGGAACCAGTGCCAGCTAGAAATAGACAATATGGCTGTAGGCTGTGTATCTGGGATCACTTTAACTCACTATAATGTCATTATGGTAAAATTATAATGGACAACACTCCCATTCCATCACACATCTGAAGCCATGACAAACTCTGAGATTTCTCAGAAAGGCAAGGAAATGGGTGGCACTCAAGCCACAGACACAAACTCCACCCATTTTGAATATTCAATTAAACCTGGCCCTAGACACCACCTACTATGCCTTCGGATCACATAAAAGGAAAACCCCAAACCTTGTTGAGCCCAGCTCTCTCCTGAGCTTGCCTGCATCAATAACTATGTACTTTGACTTTTCACATAAATAAATCTTGCTTCTCTGCTTTTATCTACATCTCCTTCTTAAATTTCTTCTTGCAAAAGAGTAAAGAACATAGCTTCAGCCACTCCACACCATTTACGCATGTGCCAAGACCCACAAAAAGTCATAATACCAAAAGTGAGCTCTAATGTAAACTATAAACTTTGGGTAATCAGAATGAAGCAACATTGGTTCATCTATTGTAACACTGGTGAGGCTTGTTGACAGTAGGTAAAGGCTTTGTGTATGGTGGGGCGAGGAGGTTTGTGAGAACTCTTTCTCCTCAATTTTGCTGTAGTTTTTGCAAAAACCACTATAAAAATAGTCTATTCACTTAAAAAAACAACACTCACGAGTCAAAGAAGAAATCACATGGAAAATAGAAAATATCTTTTCTTTTTTTTTTTTTTTCAGGCAGAGTTAGTGAGAAAGAGAGACAGAGAGAGTTATAGATAGTGAGAGAGAGAGACAGAGAGAAAGGTCTTCCTTCCGTTGGTTCACTCCCCTAACGGCCGCCACAGCCGGCGCTGCACCAATCCGAAGCCAAGAGCTGGGTGCTTCCTCCCAGTCTCCCATGCGGGTGCAGGGACCGAAGCATTGGAAGAGGAGCAACCGGGACTAGTACCTGGCGCCCCAACTGGGACTATCTTAAACACACATACATGGCCGGCGCCGCGACTCACTTGGCTCATCCTCCGCCTGCAGCGCCGGCACCCTGGGTTCTAGTTCCGGTTGGGGCTCCGGATTCTGTCCCAGTTGCTCCTCTTCCAGTCCAGCTCTCTGCTGTGGCCCGGGAAGGCAGTGGAGGATGGCCCAAGTGCTTGGCCCCTGCACCCATATGGGAGACCAGGAGGAAGCACCTGGCTCCTGGCTTCAGATCGGTGTAGCGCCGGCTGTGGCGGCCATTAGGGGAGTGAACCAACGAAAGGAAGACCTTTCTCTCTGTCTCTCTCTCACTGCCTAACTCTGCCTGTCAAAAACAAAAAACAACAACAACAACAACAAAAACACATACTTTAGCAAGAAAGCAAGATTTAAAAGTCGAGAACAAGTTAGAGTTCTAACTTTAGAAACCAAGAACAAATCAAACTCAAAGGAAATGGAAAAAAATTATTAATATACTAGACAAAACAATAAAATTTAAAAACACAAACAAAATTAACATTGTAAGAAAAGATCAATAAAACTGACAAGCCTTTATCTAGACCAGGGTTTATCAAGTCTTTTTCTACAAAGAGTGAGACAATCAATATTTTTGTCTTTGAGGCCTATACTGCTTATATTGTGAATATTCAAATCCGCTGCTATACCACAATAAAAACAATAGACAATGCATAAATGAGTAAACTTGTATCTCCAAAAATTTTATTTACCAAAACAGTTGACTAGACTGACCACAGAGAGCAAGTGAGAGAGAAAGAGAGATCTAGAATAAAAAGAGGACATCATTAGAGTTCTTACAAAAATGAAAAAAAATAAAGGATTATGAACAACTACATGCCAAATTAGACAACACAGATGAAATGGACAAATAACCAGAATATCACAAATTATCAAAATGAATTAAAAAATAAGCAGCAAACGAAGGCAGGTGTTTGCTGTAGCGGTAAAGATGCTGCTTGGGATGCCTACATCCCATACTGGAGAACTGGCTTTGCTCCTGAACCCAGCATCCTGTTAATGCATACCCCAGGAGGCAGCAGGTGATGGTTCAAGTACTTGAGTTATTGCCACCCACACTGGAGATCCAGACTGAGTTCTGGGCAATTGGCTTTGGTCTGGCCCAGCCCTGGACATTGTGAGCATTTGGGAAATGAACTGGTGAATGAAAGATTTTCTCTCTCTCTCTCTCTCTCTTTCTCCCCTACCCCTTTCAAATAAATAAAAATGCTTTTTTTAAAAATCTAAGAAAGATTTTAAATATTAAAAAAATAAGTAGCAAATCACATTAACCCCACTTCAAGAAAAATTGGCTTAAAATATTAAAGAAAAGAGAAGACCCAGATGGCTTCACTGATGAATTCTATCAAATACTTAGAAAGAAATAATGCCAATTTTTTTTTAGATTTTTAAAAAAAATTTTATTTATTTATTTGACAGAGTTACAGACAGTGAGAGAGAGAGAAAGGTCTTCCTTCCATTGGTTCACTCCCCAAGTGGTCTCTATGGCCAGAGCTGCGCCAACTCGAAGCCAGGAGCCAGGTGCTTCCTTCCAGTCTCCCAAGTGGCTGCAAGGGACCCAAGCACTTGGGCCTTCTTCCACTGCCTTCCCGGGCCACAGCAGAGAGCTGGACTGGAAGAGGAGCAACCGGGACTAGATCTGGCGTCCATATGGGATGCCGGCACCACAGGCATTAACCTAGTGTGCCACGGTGCCGGCCCCGAAATAATGCCAATTGTAAATACACCCTTTCAGAAAGCAAAATGCTAAGGATATTTCAAAACTCATTTTATGACATCAGTGTTCTGATTTTTAAAGCCAAAGACATCATAAGAAAAGTAAAGATATAGACTAAGATCTGTCATGAACATACAAAAATATTTAATTTACTGGCAAACAGAATTAAGCAACACATTCAATGGCTTACTACCACTAGTAAATGGGATTTATCCCAGGAATATAAGGTCAATTTGACATTCAAACATCAATTAATGTAATGCAATAAGTGAGTAGAATAAAGCAATGTTAACAAACACAAGAAAAGCATTTTTAAACAAAAATTCAAAAACAACTACTGATGGAAACTCTCTACAAACTAGAAATAGAGGGATTTTATCATTATTTAAAATACACCGATGAAAAATTTCCTGCTAGCATCACATTAATGGTAAAGACTGAATTCTTTTTCAAGATCCAAAACAAAATAAGGATCTTAATACATCTATTCAACATCATACTGATAGTCTGTTCACTATAGTAAAGAAAAGGGCTTAACAACTAAAAAAAATTGTCTTTATTCATAAACTGCATAAACTATATGTAGAAAATCTTTATGAATCTACCAAAAAAGGTATTATAACTAGAAAAAGAATTTAGTAGGATCACATAATTATTTGATTTCTATATATTTGCCATGGAAAATAAAAAATTAAACCAAGAAAAACAGAATAAAGTACTTAGGAATAACTTGTTTTGTTTTTTTTTTTTGACAGGCAGAGTGGACAGTGAGAGAGAGAGACAGAGAGAGAAAGGTCTTCCTTTTTGCCGTTGGTTCACCCTCCAATGGCCGCCGCTGCAGCCGGCGCACCGCGCTGATCCTGGCAGGAGCCAGGAGCCAGGTGCTTTTCCTGGTCTCCCATGGGGTGCAGGGCCCAAGCACCTGGGCCATCCTCCACTGCACTCCCTGGCCATAGCAGAGAGCTGGCCTGGAAGAGGGGCAACCGGGACAGAATCCGGCGCCCCAACCGGGACTCGAACCCGGTGTGCCGGCGCCGCAAGGTGGAGGATTAGCCTATTGAGCCACGGCGCCGGCTCAGGAATAACTTGTTTTAAAAAAAGACATGTACACTGGAGACTATAAAATATTGTGAGAGAAATTAAAAACCTATCAAAGAGGGATATATAACATGTTTATGGCTTGGAAGATTCAATATTATTAAACTCCATTTCTCCTCAAATTGATTCAATCAACCATTCTCAAAAAACAAGGCAGTGCTTTTGTAAGTATTTACAACAGATTTTAAAATTTATTTGGGGCCAGCGCCATGGCTCACTAGGCTAATCCTCCGCCTTGCGGAGCTGGCACACCGGGTTCTAGTCCCGGTTGGGGTGCCGTATTCTGTCCCGGTTGCCCCTCTTCCAGGCCAGCTCTCTGCTGTGGCCTGGGAAGGCAGTGGAGGATGGCCCAAGTACTTGGGCTCTGCACCTCATGGGAGACCAGGATAAGCACCTGGCTCCTGCCATCGGGTCAGCGCAGTGCGCCGGCCGCGGCAGCCATTGGAGGGTGAACCAACGGCAAAGGAAGACCTTTCTCTCTGTCTCTCTCACTGTCCACTCTGCCTGTCAAAAAAACACCTTTATTTGGGAATATAAAGGCCACAGAATATCTAAAATCTGAGAGGGGGGATAAAAAATAGAGGTCTTATACTACTTGACCATAAAATTTACTGAAAAGCTATAGTAATCAGCACAGCATAGTATTTGTATGAAAACAGACATAGATGAAAAGATCAGAACAGTCTAGAAATAAAACCACACTGTTCAAATATCTATTCAAATGATTTTCAAAGATGAGATGGTAATTCAATGGAAGAAAAATTATCTTTTCAACAGTGTTGAGAAAAATGATTGTTACAAACAGAAAATAAACACAGTGCTTATCAAACATGTATATAAAAATTTAGTCTGACTAGGTCATAAACTAAATGTAAACACTAGAGGGGCTGGCGACGTGGCTTAGCAAGTAAAGCCTCCACCTGAGACACTGGTACCAGTTCAAGTCCTAGCTGCTCAACCTCATATCCAGCTCCCTGCTAACACACCTGGGAAAGCAGCAGAGGATGGCCCAACTGTTTGGGCCCCTATACCCACTTGGCAGATCCAGATGAAGCTCCAGGCTCCTGGCTTCAGCCTGGTCTAGCCCTGACCACTGCAGCTATTTGGGAAGGAAGTGAACCAGCAGATGTAAGATACTCAAATTCATTCTGCCCCTCTCTCTCTTTGACTACGCCTTTCAAATTAAAAATAAATAAATAAATAAATCCTATGGCCAGCATTGTGGTACAGCAGGTTAAGCCACTGCCTGTAACACAGGCATTTCATATTGGCATAAGTTCAAATTCCAGTGGCTCTGCTCCCAATCTGACTCCCTGCTAAATGAGCCTGGGAAAGCAGCTGAAGATGGCCCAAGTGCTTGGGCTACTGCCACCCATATAGGAGACCCAGTTGGAGTTCTAGGTGCTTGCCTTTGGCCTGGACTAGCCTCAGCCATTGCAGGCATTTGGGGAGTGAACCAGCAGATGGAAAAATTCTCTTTCTCTCTCATTCACTCTCCTCCTCTCTCTGTTAACTCTGCCTTTCAAATAAATAAATAAATTTTTAAATAAATAAATGTAAATCATAAAACAACTAGAAGAAGATCAGATAAAATTTTGGGACCTTGAGTTAAGCAAATATTTCATAGCTTTGACACTGAAAACACAATTCACAAAAGACTTCATCATAATTAAAATTTTTGCTACTCAAGAGACACTATAAAGAGGATGAAAAGATAAGTCATGGACTGGGAGAATCATTTATAAAATATATATCTGATAAAGCACTTGTATCCAGAATACAAAATCTTTTAAGTCAATAATAACATAACCCAATAACAAATGAACAAAAAATTTGAATAGACATTTCATCAAAGAAGATCTAGTAATCTCAAACACATAAGATGCTTGATATCACATTTTGATCAAATCACAATGAGAAACTACTAAACTCTAAAATGACAAAAAGAATCAACAATATCAAGTGTTGGTGAGTATGTGGCAGAATTAGAATCATCATACATTGCTGGTGAGACTGTAAAATGGAAAAACCACTTTGAAAAACAGCTAGACAGTTACTAAAATGATCAAGAGTGGTGTGGTTTAGGTATAGTAGCTAGGATATCACTTGAGAGTTTGTAGTACTAGGATCTGAATTCTAGCTCCAACTCTTTTGTTTGTTTGTTTTTTTTTTTTTTTTTTTGAGCTTATACAGAGAGGGAGGGAGAGACACAGAAAGAGAGATCTTCCATCTGCTAGTTCACTCCCCCAAGTGGTCACAACAGCTAGAGCTGGGTCAATCCAAAGCTAGGAGCCAGAAGCTTCTTCTGGATCTCCCACGTGGGGGCAGGGGCCCAAAGACTGGACCAATACCCACTGCTTGCCTAGGTGCATTATCAGGGAGCTTAATGGGAAGTGGAGCAGCCCATGGGATGTCAATGTCACAGGAGGGAGCTTTGCCAGCTATACCACAACACTGGCCCCCTGGCTCCAATTCTAACTTCACTTTCTGATTAATGCACACCCTGGTACGCAGTAGGTGATGGCTCAAGTTCAAGGGTTCCTGCAACCAGGTATCCAGATTAGGTTCTAGGCTCCTGGCTTCAGCCTGGCCCAGCATCAGCTGTTGCAGGTATTTGAGAAGTGAAACAATAGAAGGATGGTATCTTTCTCTCTTTCAAATAAATGTATTTAAAAAAATTTAAATAGACACCTACCATTATGACCTCGAAATTCCACTTGTAGGTATTTATGTAACAGAAATAAAAATTATGTCCACACATAGCCTTGCCTGTGAATTTTTGCTGCCCAAACTGGAAATAACTAGTGAATGGATAAACAAAAGTTAGTATATCCATTCAATGGAACACTACTGAAGACTAAAAAAATATAGTGATTTGTCAACAATATGGGTGAACCTCAAAAACTACGGTAAGTAAAAGAAGCCAGGAATATAAGTCAACACATTATATGATCCCATTTATATGAAATTTCTAGAAGAGGAAAAAACAGAAAAAAGATCTGTGGTTGGTTGGAGCTAGAGATTGGAGAAGTGACTATAAAATGAGTATGAGAGAACTTTTTCCAGTGATGGAAATGTAAAAATATCAGATTGTTAAGATCATCAATATCTGGGGCTGATGCTGTGGCACAGTAGGCTAAGCTTCCACTTCCGGTGCCAGTATCCCATATGGGTTCACGTCCTGGCTGCTCTTCTTCTGATCCAGCTCTCTGCTATGGCCCAGGAAAGTAGCAGAAGTTGGCCCAAGGGGTTGGGCTCCTGCACCCGCCTGAGAGACCCAGATGAAGCTCCTGGCTTCTTGCTTCGGATCAGCTCAGCTCCAGCCATTGTGGCCTTTTGGAGAGTGAACCAGCGAATGGAATTCTTTCTCTTTGTCTCTCTCTCTCTGTAACTCTACCTCTCAAATAAATAAAAAAAAAAAAAGAAAGAAAGAAAAAATCATGAACATCCAAATTTTAAAGAAAACTTTGTTAAAGTCCTATGGAATTAGGTGATTATATTCTATGTGACTTTCTGGGGTTCTGGTTTCATCCATACTAACATTTAAATATGGAAATATATAACTCCACATGTCCAGTACTTTTTAAATAATTAATCTGCAAGGCAGAGAGACACAGAGAAAGATCTTCAATATGTTGTCTCGTTCCTCAAATGCCTATAACAGCAAGGCCTGTGCCAGGCTGAAGCCAGGAGCCCAAAATCTATCTAGGTCTTCCACATGAGTGGCAAGAACCCAGGTATTTGCGCCATCATCCACTGCCTCCCAGGGTATGAACCAGCAGAAAGCTGGAACACAAACATAGCCTCTGGGACTGAAGCAAGGACTCTGATTTAAGATATGTGTGCCCCAAGTAGCAACCCAACCACTGTGCCAGAGGCCAGACACCACAAAGGTCTTTCAAACCAGTAAATTCATGTGGGTCTCAATCTAAGTATTTAAGCAAACATGAGAAGGAAGAGAGAGAATTAGGCAACATTAATAACAAACAGGTTAACTTAATGAAAAAGAAAAGAAAATTTGAATGGTATCAATATAGGCAGAAATTGGGAGACAAAATTTCTAACATACAACTGACAGCCACTGATGAGACTGTAGCTACCAATCTAACACTGCAATTAAGAGTCATGTTTCTAGAGCCGGCGCCGTGGCTCAATAGGCTAATCCTCCACCTTGCGGCGCCGGCACACCGGGTTCTAGTCCCGGTTGGGGCGCCGGATTCTGTCCCGGTTGCGCCTCTTCCAGGCCAGCTCTCTGCTATGGCCAGGGAGTGCAGTGGAGGATGGCCCAGGTGCTTGGGCCCTGCACCCCATGGGAGACCAGGAAAAGCACCTGGCTCCTGGCTCCTGCCAGGATCAGCGCGGTGCGCCGGCTGCAGCGGCGGCCATTGGAGGGTGAACCAACGGCAAAAGGAAGACCTTTCTCTCTCTGTCTCTCTCTCTCACTGTCCACTCTGCCTGTCAAAAAAAAAAAAAAAAAAAAAAAAAAAAAAAAAAAAGAGTCATGTTTCTAAACCAAATGGCAACTGTCAGGGCTGGGCCAGGCCAAAGCCACAAGCCAGGAACTCCATCCAGGTCTCCCAAATGCGCAGCAGGGACCCAAGCACTTGAGCCATCCTTCACTGCCTTCCCAGGTGCATTAGCAAGAAGCTGGATCAGAAGCAGATATGGGATGCCAGCACCACAAGCAGCAGTTTAACCAACTGTGCCCCAACACCAGCCCCTGAAGGCAGAATATTTACAAATATTTAAGGATTTATTCACATATTACTTGTCTAACTAAAATATATATATATTTTTTTAGTAAAAAGAAACAGTTAAAATATTTACTTGGGACATGTACATCAGGGTATCTGTGTTTGATTCCCAGCTCTGGCTCCTAATTCTTCCAGTCAATGCAGAACCTGGAAGGCAGCAGTGCTAGCTTAAGTAATTGGGTTCCTGCCACCTATGTGGGAGGCCTGGATTGTTTTCCTGGCTCCTAGCTCCAGGCTCCAGCCCTAAGCACTGTATTTGGGGAGCGAAGTAGCAGATAGAATATCTCACTCTCTCTTCCCCCCACCTCTAATAATTAAAAATTCTTAGAAAAGAAAAAATAATGGAAATGAAGTTCCCATATACATTAGGCAAGTGTGCAAAGATTTCTTGTTGTCTTTGAAAGAAAATTTTAAATCTAATTATTGTATAATCCAGTTATGGGTATGCAATCCAACTGTGTATATAATCCATTTATGATTTTATAAAAACAAACAATATTTTCATTTAGAGATTCTGGGAATAAGGAAGCATCATGACATTAATAACTAAATATTATAGGCAGTTATTCATTCTTCCATATACCAAAATCACCTTTTTGGAGGTTCAAAGCATTCAGTTATTCCAATACCCGCTCAACATCATCTCTGCCATTTATCTACCTCAATATCCCTCTTGTATATTTACTGAGGACAGAGACACTGAGCAGTCTCCCTTTCAAATAATTTTCTTGCCACTATGCCAGAATTCCTAAGATCACCTTACCCTCGAAGTTCACTTTGCCAATACCGACCCCTTGTAGCTACCTAGTCAAGCTCTGCAAACTCATTTACCTTCAGCAGTGAAGTGGGTAATAATATGAGTAAAGCTGAATGTACATTGGGGTTACCAGCATTCAATGCAATGAAAAATATACTTTACACGTTAAACAAAGCGCTCCTGTAAATTAAATTTAACTGGTAGTTCACTGTTCATTACTTTGCTATCTCTTCCAAATGCAATGATTCTCAGGTCTAAAAATTTTTGATAAAAGATTCTTTAAAGTTATTTGAAATTTCAAAGTACATCAAATATTGAAACTAAAAATAAACCACAGTAATTATATTACTGAAAATGTTTTTCAAAACCAGCACAATCCACTATCCATCTCTACACTAGGTGAAAATATTGCCTTTAGACATTATCATCACCTGGAATGACACCATCTCTAAAATTTAAAAACCCGTATCTTATAAATACAAATTGTCTCACTCTCTTATTGCCAACTCATTGGCTATTCAACTTCCCAGAAGCCTTATTTCTTTTTACTCATTTTGTTAGCCTCCTTTTCTTCTGCAGTTCTACTTAGCAATTCCTGGAAATTATTTTGGTCAGGATCCACTGCCAACTGTTCTCACTCTTCTGCAAATATTCCAAACAATTTGCAAGTTCCAAATAAAATAAAACCACATGCTATACTTTCTGCCTAAAATACTTTACCTTTTAATTCTTACTCATACTAAACCATAGCTCCTTTAATACACCAAAGGGCTATTCCTAAGGGAAGGAAGCAGTGAGAAGGATGGTTCTCAGCTTTAAAGTTTAATGCATATATTATACAATAATCCTTAACTTAAAGTAGCTTGTCAGTGTCCTGCCTGGACTTCCAGTCACATTTCCTACAGCAGATATTAAACTTGATACTATTTCAGATATACTTAATCAGCATTCACATATATATGTTTATATATATACATGTATGTGTGTGTATGGGCTGGTATCTGCTTGACTTCCAGTGAGGGTCTTATGGCAGGAAAGAGCATGTGTAAGAAAGAGACCAAGGGCTTTATTTATAAGCCAGTTCTCAAAGGAACTAATCGAAAGAGTTAATCCTGTCTGCAAAGAACTACTCCATCTCTCAAAAAAGGCATCAATCCAGTGGTGCCCCCATGACCTAATCACCTCTTAGTACCAATCACACAAAGACCCCACCTCCCAGCACCAATCACACTGGAAATCAATTTTCAACATGAGTTTTGGTGGGGGCTAGCCAAATCCAAACCACAGCAATGGTTTCTGCTGAAAATTAGATTTTCAAGTCTAGCCAAAAACCATACCTCTGTACAACAAGCCCATGTATATGATCTTGCTCAGTCTGTAAAAGATGGGGTACTTTCTTGATCAATTACTCCTCAGTTGTTCTTATCATTTTCAACTGAGGAAATGGTAAGAGATAGTAAACAGAAAGAAATAATGACTTGAATATTTGTGGGGGAGTTCGCAGGAGACATAACAAGTCATAGTTACAAGGTAGTCCTGATTTCTTTATAAGAAAGCAACTTCTACACTTGGAAATTCTCTTGTATTAATAAACTCAGCCTCTAAAGAGTAAATAGTACCCCCAACAGCAGGAGTATGGGTAAACTTCATTCACAATTTGATGGATTTTTCTGAATTATGTAGCATTTGGTAAACATTTCTGAAAAATTCAGAAGTCATTGTATAAGCAAAGGAGATGGAAATTTTCAATTCAAGTCACCACAGCATCATGTCTTAAAAGTGACTGGAAAAAAAGATTTAAAAAATTGACACAATTGACATAGACCTTACTACATCACTTATTTATTTATCAAAATTTTAATTTTCTAACCTGGAATGCCGGAGGCTATCCTTTTTGTTTTTTGCAGAACACAATGTACATTCACAGCCAACTGCATGGGGCTTTGGTAGAGATACATCCTGTTTTAAGAGCATTGTAAGAATTTCATAGTTGTTACGATGAGCAGCTAAAATAACAGGTGCAACATCCATAGTTGTTGAATACTCAGGATTCTGAATCCGTTCCATGAGTTTCTGAAAAATATTTATATAAATTTCCAAACATAATTTGTGACTTCAAGAAATATATTTATTGGTGAATGAAATGAAAAAAACTAGGAAAGCACAAAGAACTTAAGAAGTTTTTGAAGAAATATGATAATTTACTTCAACTAAATTTTTTGAGACCTTAAAGCTTAACTCTGATTAATAAATTACAATATAATCATAACACAAAATTTTCAATAGTTAATATTTATTTAACTAGAGTTCTGTTTTTCCTAACAAAGGAGAAGTGAGACTACCAAGAGAAATACCTTAGAAAAAAATGTCTAATTTACACAAGATTATAGAAACATGTACGACAGTATAAAGAACAAGGTTTTCAGAAAAAGAATGTAATGGAAAAACATAAATATTAAAAGCAAGCAGAGTATAACTGTACGAGAAAAACTTTTAAAATCCACCTCTATGGCAAACTTTGTCACGTGAATAGCAATGAAGCTAACTGAAAGGGGTAAGTAAGTAGGAAGCACTCTTCATTTTATGAGGGTGCTTCAAAAAGTTCCTGGAAAACAGAATTAAAGTATAAGTTTATTTTGGTGCAAAAAATATCAAATTCATACATTAACTTTTTTCATAAGCATTTTCCACAAACTTTCTGAAGACCCTCATATAATTATCTACACATGCCCAATCCTCCCCTGTAACACTTTCTATTATAAATGCATAAAAACACTAACAAATATAGCTACTATTTAATGAGTCTTGAAACTGTTAAGCACTTTACATTTATCACCTCATTTAGTTCCCACCTGCAAAACAGAGCATTATAATCCGCATGAAGAAACTGAGGCTCAGAGAAGTTAATGTGCCCAAGCCACATAACAGAGTGGCAGGGTACTGATTAAATCCAGGCTGTACTACTTGGGAGCCTGAGCTCCTCTCACTACAGGGGCCCAGGGCCTGGCAATGGCATGAAATGAGGAAGAAAACAGTAGTAATTAAGGAATCAGGATTAAATTTAAAAGCTGACTATTTTATGACTACTGCATATTCTTTCCAATTCTTCTCACTTTTTTTCTCAGAGGTTTCCCTGAGAATTGTTTGACTCTACAGTGTAAGCTCATCAAGTTCTCATTTTTGGTTAATTTTTTATTAACATTGTAAAAGCAGTGTACACTTATTACAAAATATCTGAAAGATATAGAAAAGCAGAAAGAATAAAAATACTAATATTCCTTTCGCAGAACATTTTACAGTACAGTTTTTCCTTCTAGTCTTTTCTCTACCACACACCCTTTTAAGAAAATCTTTTGCATAAATAGTAGATATGCTAAGCACCAAAGATAAAAACAATGGTTCTTAGTATTTTGAAGATCAAAGACCCTTTTTATAATTTTATAAAGGCAGAGCCTAAGATCTTCAGGGGAAAAAAATTCATGCACAGAATTTTGCATACAATCTAAATAATTTCATAGAGTCTGTGTTCAGGATATCTTATTCTACTAACTGGAGTAACACTACTACAAACATACTAAAAAAAAAAAAAAACAGCTTTTCACAAATTTTAATTATTTCATTAACACAGACCTTCCCCTGCCACTGAAGTAGAATTATAGGCAATGAACAGTTTTGAAGCTCTTGATACAGAATGTCAAAGCACTTTTAACAGTTTATATTATCAATAATTTAAGAATACACTCATTTTATACTAAAGCTTTACTCACCAGCACTGGGCACTCCTAGTTTATGAGAAATATCCATGAAATTTTAATTTATTGTGCTCTATTGGTAAATTTTGTTATTTTCTGATATAACTTTTCCCCTCCTTTTTATGAAGTTTCTTTATATACTATATATTTTCCATTTATTGCAGGCTTCAAATTAATGAATTTATTTAAAAATTTAGCCCCTTTCCCTCTTATTATTGTATTACTAGTTATAAAGAAAACTATAGATAGTTCTTTGGGAGAAAAATGGCTCTGTTTCATTAACTGCATGAAAAACAATATTAAACATGCATAAGATTAAAATTCACAATTTCATTGTTTATAATATAATCTGTGAACTAGCAAATAAAAAACCTGTACTTGAAAGTCAATTATCAAAAAGGCAATTTTGATATGGCAAAAGTATAGAATGAATTCATTGAAAGTGTAAAATATACAACAATGTTTAATAATGCCTGTTTAAAGATTGCTTCTTGGCCTTTTAGCTAAGATCAAGTGTAATAATGCCTGTTTAGAAATAACAGGACCATTAAAATGTGATCTTGCTGTCATTAGAAGTATTGAAATAAAGGCTGAATAATCTTTGTTTGTTAGAAATAGAGTAGAAAGCGTTTTTTTACTGAACAGGTGAGAACGGCCAAGGCCTTCCAACTGTTAACATTTAACTGGTACTAGTAATGGTGATGAATAAGAGTTAGTGATTCCAAAAGCCAACACACTGTATTTCAACCTCCCCTACGAAGATGAAATGGGCTAAAAGAAAGTAGAAGAAGTATACCAAAACAGAATAGTAACTGCACAATAAATGGTGGAAAATTAAATAAGACACTAGATATATCTGATCTATTAAATAGAACCACATTCTTGGTCCTTTTTTCTTTATTCCTATTTTTTTTTCTACCACCACTTAAACAAATCTTCTGGACAAGGTCATGCTTTTGTAATAGTCTAAATGAAAGTAAACTTTTTCATTTAATGTACAGCAATTTAACAGAACCTCTCTTAGTTCTCAGATCCCATCAGGCAGCCTGCCACTAATTTATAATTCTTGCTAAAAGTATTATTTTTTTTGAGTATAATAAGCTTATACTCAGAGTTAAATCACTGGTTTCACTACACCTTTGATAACAACTATTTCTAATTAGTATTTAATTATTAGTGACTATCTTCCTAACTACAAAAGTAATAAAGAAAAATAAAAAATAAGAATGAAAACACTCTTAATTTGGTCAATCGGTATGAGATGACCATTGTTAGGGAACATTTTGCCATTTTTCCATACAACAGTTTTTCTATGCATATTTTTAACCTTGGATCCAATCATATGTACAATTTACTAACCCTGTTTTTCAGTATATTTTTCCATAAATATTCTTTAAAAAATCATTTTAATAACTGCATAACATCCCATTGTGCATCTATGTAATTATCTCTATTTCCTATCTAATCTGGGATGTTTAGATTGTGTCTCATGGGTTTTTGCTTTTCTTTGACTGCTACAAATAAGATTGCAGTTGACTTCTTTGTTCACATTTCTGATCACTTCCTTGAGAGGTTCTCAGAGGTAAAAGAACTAAGTTAAACAACAGGAGGAACACCTTTCTTATTTATGAAACATCCAGCCAAAATGCTTTTCAAAGTATCCGCCCCACCAGCAGTATATGACTCTGCTATTCTCTTGCTATCAGTGATTATTATTTTTTAAAAGTATCTGCTAATTGGACAAGCAAAAATTACCATCTTGTATGTGATTATCAACAAGATTTAATAATTTATATTTTCTCAGATTTTTAATGTTCTTTTATAACAATTTTCATGTTTTTCATCTATTCTTCTAAGCTGAAAAGTATGCATTGCCAGTTACCCATCAGTTTTCCTAATTTTGCCTGATACTTAAAATTCAGAAATTTAACTTTCAAAACAGCCAAAGACTATGTCACTGTGATTTTTGTCTACTGTTTTTATGCTTAAAAAGTCCTTCTACTCCCAGTTAAAATTCATCTACATTTTCTTCCAGTTTTTATGGCTTCATCATTTATATTTAATTCTTAAGTCTATCTGGAAATTAATTTATAAGTTAACATTATCTGCAGATTATACCAAATCAAAATACTGGTCCAGGCCAACAAAATTAAGGAAATGTCAATTTATTTTAAAAAGGTTTCTGAAAATAAAACTAATTATTCTTGCAAGTGTCTACTTACTTTACTAATTTACAAAAAGAAAAAAATCGATTTGTAAAAAAAAAAAAACAAAATAAATTTGGGGAAGGAAAAATGGCAACGGGCAAAAAGATCTATTTTGGTTTAAAAATCCACGTTAATAAATATTTAAGAGTACTAACTACTATAGTTGGTCTTGATGATGGTTTTGGTCGATGATTAAGTAGTATATCAACAGCTCCCACTACTTCAGAGTCGATTGCCACCAAAAGTGCATCTGCGGACTTTAAAAAAAAAAAAGTTAAAAATGAAAATTGAATATAAAAAGGTAAACTATGAGTATTTATTTTTACTAACTCATAAATTATTCTATCTTTAAAAATTTAAACTGTATACATACATATATATATATATGTATATATACAGCAATACTGAATTTCCAGGAATTCAGACTGTACAAGTAGCACATTGCTTGCTTGCCTCAGCAATACTTCTGTGTACCACACTACATGTTTCTGTCCTGATTCCAATGCATGAGCTGGTAAAATAATGAATGCTTGATACAAGGGATTATTAGTGGAACAGTGCTGATCCATGCAATATATAATGCTGATTTTTTTTTTTTTTCAAAATCTTTACTCTTGAATTGTGGACCAAAAAACTTAATGTTTTAAATCAACAACAAAAAAAATGCCAGAACTATTCCTACAAGGATTATATTCTAATAAAATAATCATCACTGATCCAACCAAACCAATAGAGGAGAATGGAAAAATATATAAAGGGGAGAGTATTCTGCTCTAATCTTTGAAATACACATGGCTGACTAAAATGGTACAAATTGGACATTAATATTAGCAATCTTGTCAAGTATAAGCCAGAATGAATTAGGCTACCTGTTTGCAGAGGCAGGAAGGAGAAGTAACTTTATAGTTCTACAAGGGTACTTTTAAAAGTCCATGAAAAACGGAATTGAGTCAAAAGAATTTTGAATTCCATGCATAGTTTTTACATAATACACATTTGCTACAAACTTTTTGAAGACTCAATATACATGAATTTCAAAATATCTTGCACCAAAATAAGTTTTTTATTCCATGTTTTCCATGAATCTTTTGAAGTACACTTGTATGCCAATTCATATTCCATCAGGAGGGAAAGTTAAAAAACTCAGAGAAAATGCAGACTTTTCTACTTTCTGAAACAAAGCCTACAGTTTGACTGGCCACCAAGACATTAGGTTTTGGAGTTTTGTGGGGTTCTTTGTTTTTTAAGGAAAACCATAAAGACAGAGGAAATCACTGAATATTGATTAATGTAAAAAAAAGTTCTGATTATTTTCAAACTGTACATTTTTAACTATTATAATCTTTACTATTTAAATCAACCAATGTTCCTGCTCTTGGGAATGAAACTATTCAGATCTTTAATATTCTTAGTAACTGAAAATGATAAAGTTTTCATCCATTTTATCTGGATGTTAAAAATAGAACGGGGCAGGTGTTTGATCTAGCAGTTAAGACACTGGTTGGGACACCTGGGTTCCATACAGAAGTACCTGCTTTTTATACCCAGCTCTGTCTCCTGCTTCCACTTTCCTGATAATACAGACCCTGGGAGTCAGCAGTAATGGCTCAAGTAATTGAGTCTCTGCCACCCACATGGGAGAACTGGATTGGGTTCCTAGCTTCCAGCTTCAACATGGCTCAGTCCTGATCATTAGGGAATTTTGGAGGCCAGCAAATGAGAACTCTATATAAATGTCTAACTGTCCATCTTCGTCTCTAAAATAAATGTTAAAAATAAAAATAGGAATAAAAACTATAGAGTTTATCTGGATGTCTAAAAACAAGACTAAGCACCCCAAAAGAGATTTGGAGTCCTCATTCAACCGTTAGGAATCATCTATTTTTTTCCTATAGGAAAAACTCCCGTGCAGATGGGAAATTTAAACCATTGTTCTATTCCTTAAAACTTTTTTAGTGTTCACTGCACTGTAGCTTCCTAGCATTATTATTTCCCTGCTTTGCAAACATTTCTTTTCAGTTTTTAGCATACTCTGATGAAGCAAATGAATAAAAAGAGTTCTATATCCATTACTACTAAATATTTCATTTACAATTTTTAATTTTAACCCATAAAGCTAGATATAGTGGTGCCTTTGTTCTCAAGATCGAATGCCAAGTGGCCTTCAGCCACTTGAAACATAGCTATGGATACAATGGCAACCTTAAGAAAAAAAAAAAAAGAATATATATATATTCACAAGCTAACATCATGGGAATTATTTCCCAAAAGAAACCAGCCCAGATTAATAAATATTTAAGAGTACTAACTACTATCATTGGTTTTGATGATGGTTTCAGTCTATGATTAAGTAGTATATCAATTTGTTCCCACCACTTCAGAATCGATTATACTGAGTTGTCTATAAATGATGAATATCTGACTTTCTCAAGTATCTTTCAGATCTGTACTGAATAAAGGAACAGCTAGATTAAAACCAACAAAGTAGGGAAAAGGAAAAAAATTGCTAAAAGTTGACCACTGAAAATATAAAATACCAGTATTACAAAAATCACTGTCAAAACACAGCAGTCTGAAGCCATTTAACGTAACGACAAACACGTTAACAGTTTCAGACCACATGAAACGAAGTAAAATGATTACATTCTCAATGATTCCAACTTATGATGGTAAAGTTAAATTATATTCAGACACAAAACTTAGCAAAGAATAAAGAAAGATTTATATTAAATCTTTCAATGCTTAAAAGGATAAGCTTCAGCTACAAAAATATTCATTTATATAAAAACATCATATAAGCAAGGAGTTACCATTGCCTTATTCTACACAAATGATGTCTAATATATCGATAGCAGTGCTGAAGGAAAAATGTTGCAAATTATTTTAAGAATATATAAAGATATACACAATGTCCTCACTAGTTTTGTTTCCTAATTTCTCATATATTTGACCACTTCTTGTTAAAATCTCTTTAAGACACATACTCATATTTCTAAGGACACTATCTTTCTTCTCACTTCAGAATTCATCTTTTCAACAATTCCCATACTCTTTCCTCTAAGCTCGGAGTAAGAGGCTACTTATTTCCATTCCAAATCTAATTTTCTTAGTACTTTATTTAATGCTTAGTATTCTATCTAAAGCTACCTAATCTTCAAGACCCCAGTCCCTCATTCACAGAAATAACAATCTTCGCTCCCAGAACTTTAAATCCTGATTCCTTACTCTTGGCTACCTTGACTTGATCTGATCTTTCTCTTAGTATTCAAGTTTTTTTCTTCCTTTCACTACGTCAAACTTCTCAAATCAATGTGTATCATTTCTCTAATTTTACTGGTGCCATGCTTTCAAAATCCAATGGACTTTTTAGCGTCAGTTTTCTATTGATTTCTAAGCAACATATTAAAACTATTCCTGTGGTTTTCACAATGCTTCAACACCCCAAAGGCCTCTGACTTCTTCAGCCATCCGCTTTCTACCTCCTTTAATGAGACCTTCTCCTTTGAATGCCCTTTATTAAATGCAGGTGCTTCCTGAGAAGTACTCTGCACCAGCCCTCTGCTCTTCTCTGTGACTTCACCCACTCTCGGGACATCGCTCTTCATCCCACATATTCTTGTCTACTGTGGTCTTTAGCCTCACCTCTCCCTAGAAATGAAGTCTTCATGAGTCACTGACTGTTGGGGACTGCTGGATACCCCCAGTCAACAAGATATCCTTCGCACGAAGCTTGACTTCTCTGTCGAATGCTGTCTTTCTTTCATCCTTCTCCCGGTTACCCAAGCTTAAGATTTCTGAAACACCTTGGACTCTTTCTCAATTCTCCCCTCCAGATTTAAATATTCACCAAGATTGGTCAATTCTTCCTTCATAACATTTTACATAAGCTGTTTTTCCCTCCTTAGAGACACTATTCTTTTCATAGCCACTTTTCTAGTTCATATCTGGATTACTACAAAAGCTACTCATACATGCTAGAGCCATCCCCATTTTTACTGAATTCAGCCTCCAGATATATCTTTCTAAAATATATTCGACAAGTATCACCTCATTTCTCAAAAGGTATTTAATGATACCTATCTATTATATAAAACCAAATTCCTAAGCCTGGCCTTCAAAGCCCTTTTCATCAGTTAACTGTGTTAGCTATTTTTCCTAATAATTGCCACTACTCAAATATATCCCTTAAAAAGGTTTCAATTCACTGTCTCAAAAACATACATTTTCTGTGCCTTTGTTTACATCCTTCTCAGCAACTCCTGCTCCTAACCTATCTACACATTTTTGAGAGTACATTAGGGTAACAGGTACACAAACTCTGGAGCCAGAACTTGGGTTCAAATTCTAGGTATGCTATTTATGGAGTCACTTTGGGAAAGCTATTTAACCTTTCTGTATCCGAGTCGTCTCCTCTATAAAATGTGGATAATAATATCTACCCCACAGGACTCTTAAGGATTAAGCAAGTGAATATATTTAAGGTTCCTGGCACCATAAATATTAGAAATGATTAATATTTCAAGCTAAGCTCAACTGACATTCTTCCAATAAAATTTTTTATAGCTCCACAATGATCATGCTGTTTTTCTATAATTCGATAACACTCATAAAACATTTATATTGAACCACAAAGTCTTAAGTACAATATAGGGTTTCTCAAAACTGGCACTACTGACATTGTGGGTCAGATTTTTTTTCTTTTTCTTGCTGTGTGGTAGCTGTCTTGTATACTGTAGGATATTCAGCAATATCCCTCACCTCTACTCACTCAATACCAGCAGTAACTGCTCCCTACTCGCCAAATTGAAACCAAAAATTTCTCCATTCTCAATTACCCTGGCAAACTTGTCTGGTTCAAAATCATCGACATAATATAATGCAAGACAAAACATATGAAAGCACAAAGTAACTGCAAAGCAATATACAAGGGTCAAGCATTATTACCACCTTACATTCAGCAAGTACACCTTTGTATTAGTGAACTGACTTGAATTCATATGTACTTTATTTACCCAATTCATTTTAAGATCCTTTCATGCAGAACACATGTTTTACTTATTTTCACAATCACACCCAACCAAAGGCCTTTGATATTTGTTGACTGATAGAATAAGATATAAATAAACAATTCAAACAGAACACAGTGAGCTGGAAAGAGCATGGGATTTGCAGTCAGAAGATTAAGTTCAAATCTTAGCTTTCTTCTTACTAATTTTAGAACCTTGGGCAATAATTAAAGTCTATGAGCCTCAGTTTTCTGACCGATAAAATGCTAACATCTATATAGGTTGATTGTGATATTCAAATATAATTAAGAAAGTGAAAAAAAAACATATATACCGCAGAACTATCATGTACATACAACCATATGTGTAAACACACAAAATTATTCTCCCATAATACCTCTTTTATCCAGAATCATCAGAAACTGAATTTCTTTACAACCTTATTTTTGAGGTAACTGAAGCTTATGCCTTTAAGTGTTTAAATTTTAAATTATTTTGACTGAAATAGTCTGCTTTCTGAACACACACACACACACATACACGTGCACTAAAGTATTTCAAAAAGTTCATGGAAAATTGAAATAAAAAATAAGCTTATTTTGGTGCAAAACTTTTTGTAATCTATGTATAGTTTTCATAATACATATTTTTCTTAAACCTTTTTGAAGACCCTCATGCATTGTTTTCAAAATTTTTACACCAAAATATACATCTTTTCCATTTTTCACAAACTTTTTAAAGAACCTTCATATATTCTTTCTTCTAAAACAGTAAGTACTGAATATAATTTAACTTTTCCTTACAGATTCTGGCCCATTGTTATAAACCTTAATTACCATTCTAATATATAGCTCCCTCAGAGATGATTAGAAGTGTAATGTGATTGACTTCTTTATTAAATATTGCCCTAGGTACCATGTCTCATTTTCTTTTACTGCAGCTCCAGAGCTCCTCCTGTTGCCCCTCTAATTCTCTACAGATTAGAAAACTAATTAAGTTTATTATGATGGAACCTAAAATGAGAAAAAAATACTCTGAAGTAAAGCTCCGGAAGTACTCCTAGAACTAAAATTCATACACTTAATTTGGAAAGCTCGGCAGCTACCTTGACTATTACAGGTATCTTTTATTTTTCAGTTCCTAGTTGTGTTCTGGGTAGCTGAAGTTGCTAGATAAGCATTCTCTCTTAACTTTAAGTATACTTATATATGTGAGACAATATCATATGCTGTAATACATATACTCATATTAGAAATCTATATAGAACTACCCACTTATATTCACAAAATCTGCTGTGAGTGCTTCCTGATGCCACTTAAAATTATATACCTCATTAAGGGGAAAAAAATGAGCCAGAATTCATGACCTAGAAGTCCCATCATAAGCAAACCAAAAAAGAAACAAAACAATATTATTACTAAATTCTTTCAAGATGTACATGCATGCCTGCTTTTCTATCTGAGTTGATAAGATAAACAGAAAGGTCTGTCTTTTCCAGTTAAAAAAATCATTCGTCTTTAGACATAAGTAAACATTCAATTTCAAATGAAGACGAAAATTTAATAGAACTTGGAAGAAAACCAAAGTCAAACTGAAAATTGTTTTGTAAGTCAAGATATTGTACACATGCCTATAAATAACACAGGCCCAGGAAAAATCTGTTCCCCTGACAGTTCCAGAATATTTGTACTACTTTTAGGTATATAACATAAATAATATAGATAATAAAGTTATCTTTAATAAATCATAACATTACCAGATTAAAAAAAAGTAACAGTTGAATGAAAAATTAATCAATTCAAATTATTATAATTTTTTTAAAAAGATTTTTTTTTCGGCTGGCCTTTAAAACTTTGGTGGCTTATAATCAAATAAAAGGTTAAATAGAGAGAAAGGCAAAAAAATAAAAAAGTAAACTGGATGGAAGAAAACATGACATATCTAACATTTCTTAGAAGCTAGTGGATAAAATTATCTTGCCTTGTACCTGACAACCGTAGTCCAAAAGAAGCTGCAGTATATCCAAGTTTTCGTTTTCAATAGTTATGGTAACAGCATTTCTCCCAAGCACATCTACGCAATTTATGTTCAAGTCACCTGAACTGTTTTCCTCCAAAATCTTTTTAACCATATAATAGTCACCTAAATAACAATATACAAACATAATTTAATATCCATGACATATTACATAAGAATGACTGTAAAGTAAAACTTAGTTTGTTGAATAAAAGATTAAAAGCCTAAACTCATCTTGTATATGGAAATATGCACTGAAAATGTGAACATTTCCTTGCAGCTTCTATCTTGATAAAATGTTATCAGCTGAAAACACAAAAAGCAAATAGAAATGGATGATTACAAGGAGAAAAACTTGTAGAAGATATTTAAAACAATTTAATAAAAGTATGTCCAAAAGCACAGATCAAAAGCTAGAAAAAATAGGAGAAGCTTAATGGAATTAAATTCTGTATCTCAAATATATATACACATTTACTCATATAACATAATGGTTAAAAATGAGATCTAGTACCAAGTACAGGATAATATAGAGCAGCTTTATAAGAGAAAATATATGTTGGAAGAGCAGTGGATTGTGAATTTGTGAATACATCTAGTATGAGGGAAGGATACCCAAAAATTCTCTCTCCTCTCCACTCTCCAACAAATACATCATTATTATCAACTTCATCAACAACCTATTTGGGGTAAATGATCAGGACACACACTGTTCAGGAAACTCTAGGGCAGGCCTAGGATTATTGCTTGACCTGTCAGAAGCAGGCAGACTGTCTTATAAAGCTGTACCCCACCACAAAACATTCGTCCGTGTGGGAAAATGAAGATAATTATGGCAATAAGCAATTTCATCAAGGGCACACTATATTTATTTGCTAATCAGACAGTGCTGGAATATGGGGAATAAGTCAAAAGAAAAATGGTAATTAAACGGAAAAAGAAAGCAAGTTCAAACATAAGATGATCACACCATTGTAAGTGACTTGCAAATACAGTTTTACCTTTGAAGACTAAGAAACAGGGAAAGAACAATCAGAATGGAAACTTGATAGAAAAAGAATGACTTCATGCTACAAAAAAATACTAAAATTGGACTATATAAAATTTTGAAAGATTTTATTAAACTTTTTTTTTTAACTTTTAAATAAATTTGCTATTATTGTTAACCAATGGCCTTAAAGCCCCTACACGTTTTAAAAAACTGAATGGCAATTTTTCTTGACAGTAGACTTCCTCAGTTTTGTTTTTAAGATTTTTAATGTTTCAATGTCTTGGACAAGGATCAGGACTCCTTTATAGATTTTGAACAAATATCTGTTTCAAATATATGTCATCAGTACCTTCTCAAGTAGCCTTTTTCCCCCAGTAACTTTTTGAAGTTTGCCAATCTTTGATTACAAGGTTCCTGTTTCTTCCCCTAAAGAAATGTCACATGGTCTCTTTTCCTATGCAATGTGTGAGAGCCCTTCTTCCCTTGAAGACCACACCACAAGGCAGTTATAGGACGGTCTTAGACTGTTCTTGTGTACGAAGAATTCTGATGTAAGGAACTGGGAAATGGTGGTGCCCGCCTCTGGTGAGTGTTGCCCTTCTCTCCTGCAATATAATTTTATGCCGGTAAATCTCTTTTAAAAATTCTGTGGATTTTCACTCAAAACTATAATCATATGAAGAAGCATTTTGCTGAAATTCTGGAGCACAGCATAGCTTTCCCAAAGACCTTCTTTAACCCTTTGATGTTCCAGACATCCTTTTCTGAAGTTTATTTTTCTAAAACAAAGTATTATAAAACTATGTTTGCAAGAATAGATTCACACAGGCATTTCTTTTTTAATGTTAGCTCCCACATATAAGGGAGAACAAGTGGTAAGTCTTTTCTGTGACTTATTCACTCAACATGTCCTCGAGTTGCATCCATTTTGCTGCAAATGGTAGAATGACATTTTTTATAGCTGAATAATAGTCCATTGAGTGTATATACATTTTCTTTATCCATTCATCTGATGATGGACACCTAGGTTGATTCCAAATTTTGATACTGTAAACAGTGCTGCTATCAATATGGTGGTGCAGGTATCTCTTTGATACAACATGTTCATGTCTTTTGGATATATTCCCAGTAGTGGGATTGCTGGACCATATGGCAGGGCTATTTCTAGTTTTTAAAGAAATCGCCACACTGTTTTCCACAGCAGCTTCCTTAGTTTCTCCAATAAAACTAATCACAAAAAAATGTATTTTTCCTATAGAAATACTAGTTTTTAGACACCAATGCCCCATGGCAAAAACATCAGATACTTTACAAAGAGATGCTCTTAGCCATAAGTTGAACCAACAGTGATCAAAGATATAGACCAGTGAAAATTTATCAGTATTCTTGGGAAATAACATCTAAAACGTGACTTCAAATAAATCTAGCTTAATATCTTAGGAGAATGCTACCCATAAAAACTGCTATAATTTGTTATGATGTGTCTAGCTGAGGACCCTTATCCTCTTTGGGACTCACTAGACTTTCTAAATAAGGATTTTTCCCTTCATTAATTCTCAATATTTCCAGCCACAGTATCTTCAAATATTGCTTCACACTGTATTGTTTTTTTCTCCTATCAGAACTTCTATTAAAACAGTTTTGTTATACCATCTCATTCCAACTTCTGTGTCTCCCAAAATTTCTGAATTTTTCTCTTTTCCTGGACTTAGGGTGATTTCTTCAGAATTTTGTTCCAATCACTTATTTCTCCTTTAATGCCCTGTTAATTAACTCATTTATTGATTTATAAAAACTAAAGTATATATTTATATATTACATTGAATTTTCTTCTAAATTTTATCTTTCATTTTCATATTTTAAGACTTTAGTTCCTTAAAGCATAATTATTTTATGGTCTCCATATGGTAATTAAATAATCTATAGGTAGTGTTAATTTGAATCCCAAGCTAACAACAGCCAACACAAGGGGCTTGTGTTGTGGCATGAAAGGTTAAGGCACTACCTGTAATGCCAGCACCCCACATGAGCACTGGTTCTATTCCCAGCTTCTTTCAATTCCTATCCATCTGCCTGCTAATGCACCTGGGACAGCAGACGATGGCCCAAGCACATGGGCCCCTCCCACCAACAGGGGAGACCCAGATAGCGTTCCAGGATCCTGGCTTTGGCCTGGCCCAGCCCTGGTCGTTGTGGTCATTTGAAGAGTGAACTAGCAGATGGAAGCTGTCTGTCTGTCCCATTCTCTAACTCTACCTTTCAAATAAATAAGCCCTGAAAAACAAAAGCAGCCCCAAAATCATGGTTACATGAAAGTAAGGATTTCTAATTACATGCAATCCAGAGTAAAACAAGCTTCTTTGAAGTCTCCCTCTTCTAGTGGATGGGTTCTTTTCCTGATCTACTCCTTTGCTGAAGATGAAATCCCTAAGGATCCTTGTTACACATATAGATATTGGCTCCAACTCCACTTGGTGCTGACTCAAGGCCTTATATCATGCCTACACAAGCAGTACTCCCAAGTTTCCATGGAACAGCCATAGTGCCAGCTCACATACTCCTGTTTTTCAGGCTTTTCTTCACTTTGGATCCCAAGAGTTCCCCTTACTTTCCTGAAAGCACAGATATTCTTATAGATATTTGTTATATTTTAGTTCTCACTTTTAGGTGTTTTAATGCAAAAATTTCAGGTATTGAACTACAAAGAACTATACAAATAAATTTTTATAAAATTTTTAAAATTTCAGGTAAAGGTAAACAGAACTTATTGTAATATATGTTAAAAGTTCAGATTGCTAAAAACTGCATTGCAAAAATCAGATAACTCCAGATTTAAACTTTTGAATATTTCCATTGCAATCAGAGTTATACAACAAAAAAATCTTTAAAAATCAAAACTAAATAAGTTTAAGCCCTAAAAATAAAAAGCTCTGGGGCTGGCGCTGCAGGCAGTGGCTTTACACACTATGCCACAGCACCATGGGTTAAAGCTCCAATCTGCAATGCCACCATCCATATGGGCACCAGTTCCAGTCCTGGCTGCTCCACTTCCCATTCAGCTCTCTGCTATAGCCTGGGAAAGCAGAAGATGGCCCAAGTGCTTGGTTCCCTGCACCCATGTGAGAGACCCAGAAGAGGCTCCTGGCTCCTGGCTCCAGATCGGCTCAGCTCTGGCATTGTGGACATTTGGGGAGTGAATCAGTGGTTGGAAGACTTCCCTCTCTCTCTCTCTCCCTTCCTCCCTCCCTCCCTTTCTCTCATTCTCTTTCTGCTTTTGACTCTCTGTAACTCTTTCAAGTAAATAAATATTAAAAAAAAAAAAAAAATAGGCCAGCACCGTGGCTCACTTGGCTAATCCTCCGCCCACAGAGCTGGCACCCCAGGTTCTAGTCCCGGTTGCTCCTCTTCCAGTCCAGCTCTCTGCTGTGGCCTGGGAGGGCAGTGGACGATGGCCCAAGTGCTTGGGCCCCTGCATCCGCATGGGAGACCAGGAGGAAGCACCTGGCTCCTGGCTTCGGATTGGCACAGCTCCAGCCGTAGTGGCCAATTGGGGGATGAACCAAAAGAAGGAAGACCTTTCTCTCTCTCGAATAAAAAAATAAAATGTTCTGGGGCCGGTTCTGTGGCGTAGTAAGTAAAGCTGCCACCTGCAGTGCCAGAATTCCATATGGGCACTGGTTCAAGTTCCAGCTGCTCCACTTCCAATCCAGCTTCCTATTCATGAGCCTGGGAAAGCACTGAAAGTTGGTCCAAGTTGTTGAGTCTTTGAACCCACGTGGGAGACAAGGAAGAAGCTCTTGGCTCCTGGTTTCAGATTGGCCCAGCTCCGACCATTGTGGCCTTTTGGGAAGTGAACTAGCAGACGAAGACCTCTCTCTCTGCCTCCACCACTCTAACTCTGCCTTTCAAATAAACAAATCTTTTTTAAAAAGTAAAAAATGAAAGTTCTATGCTGCCACAGCTAACACTCACGCAAAAGAATGAGCTAAAGCCATAGACATTATAGGAAAGCTACAGTGGTTGCTAAGCATCTCACTGAAATTTATATTTTCAAGTCATTTAAGATAATGTGCTATATCCAAAAAGGACATAGCAATCTTAATTTTTAGGAAGAGTGAATATGCAAAAGCATTTGAGGAATGAACCAACAGATGGGAGTTCTCTATCTCTGTCTCTCTCTACCTTGGAAAAACAGATTTTTTAAAAAAGTCACTACTTATCACCTCTTAGTGGTGATTTCTGAACTTACTACCTTTTAAACTACTAATCCTACATGCTAGATTTCTCAATATCATTAAATTTGATCAAGTCAACTAAAATACAGCAACAAGAATTCTTCCTAGGTTAAAACAATATCTATATAATAAAATTTAAACTTTTAATACTTCTCCTCCATGGTTGTAATATATAAGGTACAGGAATTTGGCTTGAGTTACCTTTTTTAATTGCCCAAATAAAAGACTGACTTTGAAACAGAAATATGCCATATTCCAAGTCACATACAGGCCATTTAAGTTAAATTGAATATTTGCTTCAAACAGATTTTACACAAACATACCTTTCCTTACTGTCCCTCAGTAGAGTATAAAAGAGTATCTTCTGATGGCTCAAGTACTTAAGTTTCTGCTACTCATGTAAGAAACCAGCATGGAGTTCTTGGCTCCTGGTTTCAGCATGGCCCCACCCTGACTTGTGGGCATTTGGACAGCAAACCAGTGGATGGAAGATACATTCTCTTTCCAATAAGTGAAAATTAATACACATAGAAGAGACAGGATCTTATTCCATAATGAAGATGTGTGCTAAGATATGGATATAGTCAGTTATGTCTTGATAGAGCCCTTTTCCAGGGCCTGATCACAATTCAGGACTTCAAAGTATATTTGGTTGATTTGCAGAAAAGAACAAAGTAAAAATAATAAAGAAAAATATGTGGTATCATTATAAAGAAATGCCAATACTACAGAACTGGAGGCAACTAGCTGTTCAATGATTGGGCTGTTAAATTATCCACCACCAGTCTGGGGATTTACAAGTCATGTTTTGTTAAGGTATCTATGAATCATTCATTCCCTACAACATTTCTCAGCTAGTACATTTTAAAACTTCAGTCATTTGAAAAACTTTCCTGTACAAGGTTCTTAAGTGTCCTGCCTAATGACAACTTGTGAAATGTCTATACAATGTTGCCTGCGGTACTCATCTCTAACTCTCCTTTCTGTGAAAGGTTCCTCCCTCATCTACATTAGGTACCCCCGGCCAATATAAAACAGCAATATCCAGCACAGTGTTTCTTAGGATGCCTGCATCTCATTATCAGAGTACCTGGCTCAAGACCCTGTTCTTCCTCTAATATCAGGTTCCAATCACACACACCCTGGCAGGCAGTAACCATGCCTCAAGACTTAGGTCCCTGCCACCACCCATGTGAGAAGACTCAGACTATAATTCAGGGCTCACAGCTTCAGCCTGGCCCAGCCCAGTCTGTTGCAGGCATTTGAGGAGTGAACCAGCAGATAGAAAATAGCTTGCATGTTCTCTCTCATGTTGTGTTCTCTCTCCCATCCCTGAATGCCTTTCAAATAAAATGAAAATACATAATTAAAAAAAAAAGAATGAGCAGAATTTTATTGGGGTGGGAGTCACTAGGTTTAAGTTTTTAACACTAGAATATGAACTAGCAAAATTTTTCTTCTAAATTTTATACAAAGGATCCAGCGTTACCTTGAAATCACCCTGACCCACTCTGAAGATCAATAATAGCCATTACTAAGTGTCCACTACTCAGATCAGAAGTTGTTTAGATGGAACTCATCCACATGAAAGTCAGCCAGTACACACCATAATTTTTCTACTAACATGCACATAACCACAATTTCTGCTTTAGGAATTCCCAAGTTCTCAGTAAGTGGAACATGTTATCAATGCTTCACATACATACAGCAATACTGCTAAATGGAAAGATGCTCTAAAACATCATAAATGGTCTAGAGATGATTTTCTCTGGTGCTACTTTAACACCATGTTTTCTACCTTTATTGGATAAATGTAATAAAAAGCAAATTTAAGGATATTGTGGCACAGCAGGTTAAGCCACCAGTTGGTTAATGTGGTTTAATCCTGCATCCTATTATCAGAGTGCTACTCTGCTTCCAATGTAGCTTCCTGCTAATACGCCCAGGAAGACTTTGGGACCTTGTCACCCACATGGCAGACCCAGATTGAATTGCAGAAACTAGGGAATGGACCATGGGATGAAAGATGTGTCTCTCTCTTACCCTCTCTGTCAAAATGCCACTCAATAAATAATTAAACGTACATGGAAAATAATTTTAATTTCCAACCAAAAAGTACAAACATGGATGTGTATTTTCTGACACAAAGGATTTTCAATCATTTGCATATAGAACACTGGAGATAGATTAGATCAAATCAATAGAACACTGAGATAAAGAGAGAGAGGAAAGAGAGAGAGAGGAGAGAGAGGGAGAGAGGGAGGAAGGGAGGGAGGGAGGAAAAGTTAGTTGTAAGGATCACATGCAGTCATCTATGCAAAGCATGGGCACTCTACCTCAATAGCTGTTTGAGTAAATGTTTGTCATTTGGTCTGAAGAAGGCTCCAATGTAATAGAAGGAGCTATACCTACTTCAGGAAACTGTTCACTTTTAGATTTGCTTTAAGTAACACTAAAAAGCACACACTAAAAAGGTTAAACAATATTAGTTAATACAAACATGTAAACAAAGAATCCTCTAAGACTTATTTTAATTGTAAATTTGCACCATAAGTGTATGTAATAAATATGCCATTTTTCTAAATCTAACTCAAGAACTTGTTTCAATATACCTGAAACACACAAAATACCTATTTTATCTCATTAATTTTTAAAAATTTCAACTTATGTACTGGGAAAAGCAAGTAGTTTCCAAGGCACTCCTAAGAGTCAAATCTTTCTAAAGATCTAAATGATGCCATAAAATAAGAAACTAACAGAGTATCAGGCTGTTTCAATTGATACTACCAGACAGACTATAATACAATCATAAATTAAAACTCTTTTCTTGGAGACACCATGCAACAGTCCTAAATATATACACCACACAAGTACCAACTCCATTTCATTGGGACAATTTTCTGTCTTCAGTTTGATAGAAATATATCATGTTCCCTTTCTTGCAATACTTTGCCTAAAGTAATCACAGCAGAGAGAGGGAGAGGCAAATGCAACAGCCACTTACTCATCATAACACAATCTTTCCCCTTCACGTCAAGAGAATTTTTGAGGGCAGAGAATCACAGAAGTCACTCCAACAATACAGAGTAATTTTATTTAGCCTATAGATTCTAATTTTTGAAACATTACAATTTCTTTACATTTCCAAGACTACTCAAAATTGTGCCTACAGCGGACCTGCTTTCACAATATTATCTAATACTGTTATATAAGAACGTGTCTGACAACAGACACAAGTGGACCTTGTTAATATGTCAATGTGGTTTCAAAAATTTCTGTAAATAAAATCCTACGTCAAAAGCACTAAGAGAGATTAGGGAGACTATCATTCATTCAAAACTTAAAATATGGACAAAAAATACTCTTTGACTAATCTTTACATTGTGCAACTGGCCTTTTATGTTTTGAAAATTTGCATGGTTCTAACAGTTTTCCCAAGTGAACATGGCCACTGACTAGCAAGCCACACAAATTCAGGAATGGAAGATTTTCAGTACTTTTTTTTTTGTAGGAAATTAAAGCAGTCTTAGGGCAATCAATTTCCTATTCTTAAAAGTATACTTAGGGCCAGCACTGTGGCATCCATAGTAAGTAAAGCCGCTGCTTACAGTGCTGGCATCCCATTTGGGTCCCGGCTGCTCCACTTCCCATCCAGCTCTCTGCTATGGCCCAGGTCCTTAGGCCCTTGCACCAGCGTGGGAGACCCAGAAGAAGCTCCGGGCTTCCTTCCAGTACGCCCAGGTCCGCCCCTTGCAGCTTTTTGGGGAGTCAACCAGCTTGTGGAAGACCCCTCTCTCTCTGCCTCCCTGTAACTCTGCCTTTCAAATAAAGAAATCTTAAAAAGAAAGTATACTTGCATTAAAAGACAGACAGCCACAAAAACACTTAATGCATAAATTTTTAAAAAAAGGAAAGTAAATTTTTTTGCCATATAATTTTTTTCACTACCTTTATCTCCTACAGGATATAGCGCTACAAGCTTTTCTCTACGATAAAAAAAAAAAAAAGCACTAGTGGTCAAGACTGAGAAGTTTAGGGAAAGTTTTAGGATCTAAGGCAGAACTTCAGTCCTTTTTATCATGCGTCTCACCTGGGCTATTCAGAGACTTAACTTCACTCACAGGTACCGGCAGTGCACCTGAGCTAAATCATGCACCAAAGGTGGGGATCTTGTTAACAAACTCAAGCCAGCTGAGAGCCCTAAGTACAAGGAATTTAAAGCAAGGTCACATTGGAATGTTCTGACGGCAAGGTCCGAAACTAGCCAATAAACACACCAAAAGGAAAGAACGGAGACCCTAAGCAGACCAGGTCGTTCACGTTGTCAGAAGGGATGCGGCTAAAACGCTGGGCTCCAGGCCCCGGGACAGCATCCCGACAGCGGAGCCCAGGGAGGCGGCCGCGGGCAAGGCCGCCGCCGCAGGTGCCGCGCTGAGGGCGCACCCCCAGCCGCAAACTCCAGGGCACTGGAGCTGCGGGGCGGCGCTGCGGGGGCGAGGCGGCCGGCGCGGGAGGTCGCGGGACTGCCCCCAGAGTAAGCTGAGGCAAGAGTGAGCACCGAGGGTCTGGAGGGCAGGGGCGTCCAGAGGAGGAGAAAGGGGCCTAGCTCTCACCCTTGTCGCACGCCAGCAAGAAAAGCTTCTCATTCAGGGTGTTCTCCTCCTTCACCTCCCGCACATCCTTCAGCGCCATCACCTCATTCGGCGACGAAGAGGATGGGGAGGAAGGCAGGGAGGAGGAGGAGGCGCCCGAGAGGTCCGTAGTCGGGTACAGGGCCGCCATCATCGCAGCCCATGAAGGGGGCAGGCCCGGAGACGGGGGCGGGGCACCCACCGGCCCCGACCCCGACCCCAACCCCGCCCCAGGGCTGGAGAAGGGATGAGTCGTTCCCGCCGCCGCCTCCGCGCGCGGCCAGCTGGCCCCGAAGGGCGTCGCCTCCCCTCGGAACCAGCACTCGCCCTCCACGGACAGCCCCAGGTTGGTGGCGGCGCATGCGCGGCCTCGAGGCCAGCGCCCCCTCCCCAGCCGCCGGCGCCCGGGCCGAGCCGGTCCGCGCCCGTCCGGGGAAGACAGACTGGAGCGCGCCAGGGCGGCAGCCGAGCGCGGGGCCGTGCCAGGAGCCGCAGGGGCCGCGCAGGAGGCGGCCCGGCCGGGAGGACGACGAGAGCTCCGAGGGAGAGGCGCTTCTGAGCACGTTGGGCTCCGAGGCTGTGGGAACCGTCGGCTCAGCTGCGCCGGGAGATGTTCGCGACTCTGCTCACGTCATCCTGCCCTCCGCTTTAGCGACGACACCGGGGCGGGGCCAGCGGCAGGGGCGGGCTTGGGGGCGGAGCCTATGGCGGGGGTGGGGCCTGCGGTGGAGGGCGGGCTCGAAGGACGCACGGCCGGAGGGCGCTGGGAGGCTTCCGGCCCCAGCCCTTCAGCCCCAAGTTACCCAAGTTTGAGGTAACTTGCCCGCCATCTCGCGTCTTAATAGGAGCAGTCTGCTAACTGAAGCTCTGAGGACCTGACGTTTAGTCAGTGCAGTCTGCCTCGCCCCCACGTTGAGGTGGTGGATTACGTACCGCGGGAAAGCCGCAGCGTTTCTAAAGGCTGTTTTTTTTAAACAAGTCGTTTGTGATCCGACATTGGCATCATCGGCAGCGCTGGCATCCCCTATGGCCGCCTGTTAGGGTCCCGGCTGCTCCACTTCCGATCCAGTTCCCTGCTAAGGCGCCTGAGAAGGCAGTGGAAAATGGCCCAAGTGCTTGCCCCCTGCACCCACTTTGGACGGAGCTCCTGGCTTCGGACCGGTCCAGCTCCGGCCTTTGCAGCCGTCTGGGGAGTGAACCAGAGGATGGAAGATCTCTCTCTTTGCCTCTCCCTCTAATTCCACCTTTCAAATAAATAATCTTAAAAAAAAATTGGATCTTTTATTTAGGCAAGAGCTGATTGACACCAACTGCTACTTCCTTAAATAATTTTTTTTTAACAGGCAGAGTGGACAGGAAGAGAGAGAGACAGAGAGAAAGGTCTTCCTTTGCCGTTGGTTCACCCTCCAATGGCCGCTGCTGCCAGCGCACCGTGCTGATCTAATGGCAGGAGCCAGGTGCTTCTCCTGGTCTCCCATGGGGTGCAGGGCCCAAGCACTTGGGCCATCCTCCACTGCACTCGCTGGCCACAGCAGAGAGCTGGCCTGGAAGAGGGGCAACCGGGACAGAATCCGGTGCCCCGACCGGGACTAGAACCCGGGGTGCCGGCACTGCAAGGCGGAGGATTAGCCTATTGAGCCACTGCGCCGGCCTAAATAATTTTTTAACCAAGATTTTATTTAAAAATTTAACATTGCAAAACACTGCTACTGTGGTACACCTTTAAAAGATAGGGGAGAAAACCTGAAATTGTATCTCTTGAATAATTCCTGATTTCCTTAACAATCAACCATAGGGAAATCTGAATGTTATCTTTAAAAGCATCTGAACTGGGGCAGGGGCTGTGGCATAGCGGTAAAGCCGCCGCCTGCAGTGCTGGCATCCCATATGGACACTGGTTCAAATCCCAGCTGCTCCACTTCCCATACAGCTCTCTGTTATGGCCTGCGAAAGCAGAGGAAGATGGCCCAAGTCCTTGGACCCCTGCACCTGCATGGGAGACCTGGAAGAAGCTCCTGGTTCCTGGTTTTGGAGCAGTCCAGCTCCAGCCATTGGAGTCATCTGGGGAGTGAACCAGCGATGGAAGACCTCTCTGTTACTCTGCCTTTCAAATAAATGAATCTTTTATTAAGAAAAATCTGAATTCCCTGACTTTACAAAAAAATTACCTGGGGAATGCCGCCTGCAGTGGCAGCATCCCATATGGCAGACAGTTCGAGACCCAGCTGCTTCCACTTCCAATCAGCTCTCTGCTATGGCCTGGGAAAGCAGTGGACGATGGCCCAAGTCCTTGTGTCCCTGCACCTGCATGGGAGCCCCGGAGGAAGTTCCTGGCTCCTGGCTTAGGATCGGCCCAGCTTTCGCCATTGCAGCCATTTGGGGAGTGTACCGGCAGATAGAAGACTTCCCTCTCTGTCTCTATCTCTGCCTCTGCCTCTTTGTAACTGCCTTTCAAATAAAATAAATATTTTTTTTAAATTGCCTTTAAGATTTTAAGGCCACACATAGACTTACTTCTGCATATCTCATATTTGAGGGAACAACTCTCTATACAGTTAATACTGTTTTGTTCCATCACTGTACCTCTGAACACTTGAACTCCCAAATTTCCTAAATACAACTTTATCATCAAAGTCCTCTTTAGATCTTCTAGAAAAGAGATGCCATGATTGTCCACGTTCCGTTTTCATATTTACTTCAAAATAATTGATCATCTCTTGAATCATTACAGTTTTTTTTTTGTCTTTAGACAAATCTCCCCACTCCAATGCTTAATACGAGGATACTTCAAAAAGTTTGTGAGAAAGCAAAAAAAAAAAACAAAACTGGAAAGTGGAGTTTAAAATAAGGTTATTTTGGTGCAAAAATTTTGAAATTGCATATAAAAGGCCTTCAAAAAGTTCATGGAAATGCATATTATGAAAAAACTATGCATAGATTTTAAGATACTTTTTGCACCAAGACTTATCTTGACTCCATTTTCTATATATGTTTTGAAGTAGCCTCCTCATATAGGCCCAAGTTTGTATACTTGGTGGAACAACAAAATTGCTGTCAAATTTGAGGCCAGGTAACAGAGGTACATGTTTGTGCTTATATACATTCTTTGCGGGTCAGCAAAATGGTAACAAACCAGCTGACACATCCAAAAGTTCAGAGTGATTGAGGCTGAAAATTCAGATGGCTCAGAAGTATAGCTATAAAATACACATCAGACTCAAAGACACAGGGAATGTGACAAGGAGAGAAAGAGAAGTGTATCAGCTTCCCCATAGTAAACCATTTCAAGCTTCTGGGCTTGGATGATTCCCACAGGGGCTAGGTTAATTTTTACAACTGGGTGGTATTCTGACCCACTTTAGTAGATAATCCTAGGAAACACTCCAAAGTATTTGGAAGCTAAATACACTTCAAAGTTATACCAGTGTTGCCAGTGCATCTTGTTTAGAAATCCTTTTGAATCATCTGAGACACAGAATAGCCTCCTCCCTTGCCTCTCTTTGATTTTCTCTATAACTGAAGTATTTTTTTAAGATTTATTTATTTACTTGAGAGGTAGAGTTACAGACAGAGGGAGAGAGAGAGAGAGGTCTTCCATCCACTGGTTCACTCCTTAAATGGCCACAACAGCCAGAGCTGCCAATCTGAACCCAGGAGCCAGAATCCTCTGGGTCTCCCACGCAGGTGCACATATAGGATGCTGGTGCCACAGGCGGATGATTAACGTACTGTGCCATAGCGTCAGCACCAATAACTGGAGTATTTTAATATCATGTGAATGCTCTATCCATTTATTTTGAAAATGTGATTTGGAGACTAACGGTAGAGTTACAATGAACAATGGTATGTAAGATCAGAAGCAACACATTACTCAAAGCAACTCACGCCAAACAGGTACAAAAGGGCAGTTGCAACTCCAGTCAGGAAAAGAAAAGAAAAATAATAAATCCAGAATTAGATCTAGTGCCTCAAGTAGGAAAGACTCTATTTACAACACCAGACCCTCTTCCTCTTTTAGGGGACCCAAGGGATCTGTTTGCGTGGGATGTTGCTAAATAGTCAGCCTCAAGCAGAGTTGCTCAGAGAAAAATTTTGTTTACTTGGAACGAGTGTAGGAGACAGTGGGAAATTATGCTTCCCTACCAGTGCTTTTCTTTTACAGCAAGGGTTAGAGCAGTGTCCAGGATGTAGACTAGGGGGACCAGGAGAGTCTATCCTGCTCAAGCAACATATATTTTCATACTCAAACTGGTTTCTTGGAGCTGTAACTTCCTTGTTTCTGGTGGCCTGGCCCCGTCTGAGCACAGAGTTGCCAAGATAAGCCATCCTGGAACATCCGCTCAAAAACAAGCTCAGGCCAGTGCCCCCACTGCTGTGTCCCTTCCCTTACTAAGTCCTACATGCTGGTTCCACCTCTCCCTCCTTGCTCTCAGGCCACATTCGCCTGTTCTCTGTAATGCTTTCGATGCTCCTCCTGCCTCAGACCTTTGCAATTGCTCTCTTTGCTGAACACTCAGACCAAACAGAACATCCTTAGAGAGACCTTCCTTGATAACCAAAGTCCATCTCCATCCTACTTCCTGAGTCAGTCTCCATCACGTTACCTTGTTTTATTTCTTCTGCGTTATCACTATCTAAAATTCCCATTTGTTTATTGTTTCCCTCCCTCTACTGACACATAAAATCAGAAGAGGTTATCTTTTTCTCAGCTGAATCCCTAGTGTCTAATCTATGATTATATTTGGATTATAACATCCAACAAATTTCTGTTAATGAATTAATTTACTCCATGTCAACAAAAACTAAATTTGTGATAACCATGCAGTTGGTCTTTAATAAAATCCTTCCTATTAGAGAACAAGAGAGGGCCTAGTGTTGTGTCACAGCAGGCTAAGCCACTACTTCTGAGGCCAGCATCCCATATCAGAGTTTTGGTTCGAGTCCCAGCTACTCCACTTGTGACCCAGCTCCCTGCTAATGTGCCTAGGGAGGCAGCGAATGATGGCCCAAGTGCTTGGGCTCGTGCCACCCATACAGATCTGGATGGAGTTCCTGGCTCCTGGCCAGCATCTCATGTGGGCACTGGTTCGTATCCTGGCTGCTCCACTTCTGATCCAGCTCCCTGCTGTTGGCCTAGGAAAAGAAGCAGAACATGACTCAAATACGTGGGCTTCTGCAACCTATGTGGAAGACCTGGATGAAGTTCCTGACTCCTGGCTTCACCTGGCCCAGCATTGGCTGTTGAGGCCAACAGGGGAGTGAATCAGCAAATGGAAGATCTCTGTCTCTTCCTGTCTCTGTAACTGACTTTCAAATGAATTAATAAATCTTAAAGAAAAGGAAAGAAAAGAAAAAAGAAACTACACTCACCTCCAAAGAGATGATCTAATAATTTTTTTGGTCTCATTCATTCAGGAATTGTACTCTTTTCTGGGAAAAAAAAGTTTATATTGGGCTAATTTTCAAGGCTTTTATTTAAATGAAATAAATACTGACACATTTCTACATAACACGGCATTTTTATTAAATAAATATTGTGAGAAAAAAAGAACACCCTAAAGTGCCAAATTTTATGTAAATCAGCTTAGCAAATATAATGGAGAAAAAAATCAAAGGGGGCAGCATGATTTAAATGATCTCATAAAAGGGCAAGAAGGTATCTTCATCATCATATAAGAAAACAACTATCAGAATATAAAAGGGAAAGAACTCTCTCATAGAAGAATAAATTCCATCTATCGGTCATTTCATTTTTAAAAATTCTATTCTAAAAACCTGGGTAGTCTCACTCTTACCAAAATGTATATCTTAATCAATGACAGAAGAGGGATTTAAACCATTCATTCTGAGATAAAGTGACAGCATTTTTGCTGCATAGCAGTATTGCTCACTGGCACTAACAGTGGAAGATGGAGGAAGTCGATTATTATTAGATTCAATTGTGAATAGTAGAATTGGTCTGCTGCTAAAATTCAGAAAAACATCAGTCTCAAGTTTTAGCTATTTCCAAGTAACACAAGCATCAACCAAACACTGCCATTTTATAGGAGGCCTTGAAAACAATGTGAAATTATTCAATGTTGAATATTAAATTTATGTTACTTTCTATCTACTAAAGATATTCAGTGGATATACACTAAATTATATAGGGTTTCAGTATAGACCTAAACTAGCAAGTATATTATGAAGCTAACAGGATAGTGTCAACCTGTCTTGAGATGTTTTAGCCAATATTTGGATACAAGTATTTGAAAAGAATCCATTTAAAAATACATATATTCAAAATGAGTATTTAAAAGAAATATTCATGTATCAGATATCCAAAAACTGAAAGGTATTATACACTTCATGGAGGCAAAATAAATACTTAATGGTTGGCTGATTGACCGGTTATACATACCATTTAAGGAAACCTGGGAAATTCAGGTGCAAAATTTATACACACACACACACACACACACAAATATATCTTTCACTAATAATATCCTACCAACATATAGTATATGCTGCATGTCATAGATAAAGCTTTATTACCAAACTAGGATATGTAAAGTATCAATATAGTTCAAATTAAGTTCCAAGTAAAAAGCTACTGCCAGTATTACAACAGAGTGGACTTCAGGACTTAAGGATTAGTTGTCATATATAAAAAAGCTTAATGTTAATGAATAGTACTTGTCCTTTTAAAAGTTTAGACAATGTAGAAATTACAGTAAAGTTAAAACTCATTTTACTTAGTTAGAGGAAGAAAATGAAAATATTAAGCTGCATTATGACTAAACACATTTAACATCAAAATTAAATAGCACGCAAAAAAAATCAAAACACATTTCACAACAGGAACTGCAGAAACTTTTGTATTGATCTTTTTTGAATCATGAAAAAGAATGAATTAGTCTTACTTAAATAAGACTTTCAGGAAACAGAATACTTTAATCATGAAATATATTGATAATGAAATACTCTATGATCAGTATTGATTGGTAAATTAATTGTTGATCCAAAAAGGTTGACAAATTCTAACTAGCATGATCAGGATACTGAAATCATTAATGAATATATAATTATTTTGAACATACAAATAATCTGATTTTATATCCACTACATTTCAGAATTCTGTAAACTGTGAGGCATTCAATATGTTTAATGTGGCAGAAAAATCATATGAAATGTTCCATTATTTTATTCTGTTCAGTCCTCTTCCCATTAAGCACGCAAACACCGTCATAACCATCTTTGGTTTTACTTCTACGAGGTCATCAGGTAATGCATATATCCGGGCACCCATCTTTCGAGCAACTGAAATGGCATATCTTGAAAAGATAAAAAAAAAAATCTTGGTATTTGTCATCAACTGTGTTTTCTCTTAATATTTATAAACAGAAGGATGAAATATTTAGATAAGACTAACTTTACTCAAAGGTTAATTTTGTGAGTCTTCAATCATATTCCTCATATAGGCTATACATAAAAATGTATATTTTAAATCACAATAATCTTTCCTGTAAGGATTTTAGAGAATTAAAGTAACAAAATATTACAATATAAATCATAAAGCCTTACTTAGCATTGTTCAGCTTGTCCTCATCAGATAAATTTTCTCTTTTGACCATTTCTTGACGAACTGCATTTGGTGCAATGGCATCTATTAAATCTAGTACCGGTAAACTTGTACTAATGGATTTATCCTAGAAAATAAAGAATAGATGAACATTCATAAACATCTTACCTTTAATTTTCATAAGTGTCAGATTCTTCTGGTCACGGTCATAAAATTGAAAGCAATCTATATATTTTCATTGTACCTAATATTCAGCTTTTCTACAACCAAAACATGTAACACACCATTTAAAATATGCTTTTCCTTCAATCTTTATACAAATTATAGTGCAGAGCTGTCATCATACCTGAAAAGGTTTGTGGACATGACAATTCCTAACTATGCTAACTACTGTATCCATTTTGTAAAAAATAAACAACTTTTGAAAAGGAATAGGGGAGTAATTTTAAATTGATAATTTTATACATTCTAGTAATATTTTTAGACCATAAATTCCTTTCACTTAACATTTTTCAGGAATAAAAAGGCAACAG